>NC_139349.1:33611935-34044435 GCF_055883805.1 Amblyomma maculatum | reverse complement strand
CGCAGAATCCCGATCGATCCGGCTGGTAAAGACAGGATGAAACCACATTAGTTATTAGTGACCAAAACAACCTAAACATCCAACATTCGCTCTAACCCTCTTTTTAAAGACTAATTCTAGCTTAAAAACATGCAAGGGAGCAAAGTAAAAAAAACTATGGGCACATTTTCCAATGGTACGACGATCGATAAGCATTCTCTGTATCACGAAATTATATCTGAAATCATTAAACAACTCGTAAGCAGTTTGGGGATCATTGCAGCGATCTTTCTTTATGTCATGAGAACAATATTACGTACAAGAATGCATATTATTGTGTTCGACCTCTCAGGTTACAAGCTCTGCGCTTTCCGTGTCTTGTATCCTTATAATGCCTGCTTTGTGGACAGGGAAACGCTTGCACATATGCGGAATCTGCTCGATCCTGCACAGTATGCTAAACTACATATCGGTGCACGGATTCTGTGATGCTGTAAGCCACGGGTCTCCATCTTATATTCCTATGCCGAACTATTGAGAAATTTCATCCCTCAAAAAATGTAAAAATCAGCACGCAATAACAACAGAAACTATGAATAGGACTTTTACAAAAATAACAAGCATAAAAATTAACCAAAACCTCTTGTGCCGAGACATACTCTTACATTCACGGAAAATAAAAACAACCCTCACTCCCCCTTTTGCCCAAACGCCGGATGGTCGCCACTTCAGGATAACTCTGTGAGCTACGGAAATGTTACAACAGGTAATACTACTGACATTTATCATCACATAAGAAAATGTATAAACTAAAGATATGATAGGGTGAGTTATCCTGCACCTCGCTCTTGAAGGCAGCTGGAGTCCGTCTGAAGTTCGCACAGGTTATGATGACAGTACCTCTTTACATTTTCACAAAGAACGCGTACCGTCTTCCTTTTAGGTTTAGTTGGAAAGTGTCTGACCGCATAAACCCGACTCGTGAAGCTGGCACGTGCTTTTGAAATGATTTTTTGGAGCGGCGGGCCGCATCGCACAGCTCCAGGGGCAGCGCTTTTGAGACCCCTGCACTAAACGGATAGGTTTTGCTAGTTACAGTCTGGGCTGCAAAGTCGGCATTAAACGGCAGTTATCGTCAGTCTGCATGGGCTACTTACATGGACTAGCCAAGTGATCTAGGGAGAGAGCATGCCCGATTCGACGACGGTTAAGGCAGAATGAAGCACACAATGCGGATAAAACTACACTGTTTAAGTGAGGAGGATGAAGCTATAAGACAGCTGGCGCTGTAAACAGAGAAGAGCCTATAGTGACAGCTCAATTATCTACTGACCGACGGCGGCGGCTGTCTTGGCTGTGGGGACGTTTGTGCAGTCGCCGATGCCGAACACGTTGGGGTAGCGCTTGTGCTGCAGCGTCTCGCCATCCACGTCCAAAAAGCCCCCTGCGTCCGTGAACGAGGTGCCCGTCCTGAGCGCCACCGGCGCCGTCATGGGAGGTGTCACGTGAAGCATGTTGTACTGCACCAGATGGAAGAAAGGCATCGGTGTTTAGGTGCGATGGGACGAAAAGACCTGAACTTGTGGCTACTCTAAACCTATCATGATGCTGAAGCACCCATTCAATGAGTCTTAAGGTCGAAAATATCCAAATGATGAGAGGACTCGCGAAAATTAACAAGAATTCTGCCTAAAGATTTTGTGGGTTTTATTATCAATTAACGTACTCAAAGGTACGCGGAGAAAACAAAAGCGCTCCGGCCTCAGATGTTCACACAATTAAGTCGTCTTCAGCATCTTAAATACCATGCCATCAATCCGAAGACGCTAGTTTAAATAATTATGAAACAAATAAGAAGCGAAATCGCTAACTTGACTACGGCGTAATATTTTCTTGTCATCTTTTACATCGCCGCCCATAGATACAATCGCTGTTCAATACAAATTCAGAGGCAATGTATTCAGCGGGGTTCCGCTTGAGAAATTGTGCTGCGAGAGTGGTACCAGTGTCCCATTGCCAAAATACCAGCGTCTATCTTTACCCTTTCAGAGCAAAGTCTTTACCATCCGAAGCGCTAACCATAGCGACCTTCCCACAGCACCCTTTCTATGCTCAGAAGCTGTCCGAACAACACTGACAACCCTCAGTCCGCCTCATCATCCCAAGCCTCGTCTGCCTCCAGAGGCGCCATCCCGCCCCCACCTCCAACCCAACTGTACTCTCGAGAGAGGCTCCTTACCGCCAACCTCGACCCTTCATAAGGCTCCTACTTATGATAGGCACCTATGCAGCAAAAAGAGAAAGCAACGGCGACGTGGAATTCAAAAGTTGCGGATGAAAGCCAGTTAGCAAATTCGTAATGTTTTATTTATTAAAACCATATTCTAGGAAAAATTATATCGCTGTTTTAATGTCGATTTCATTCGTTTTCTGCCTTCGGGATGCGCCAGCCGTATCTCCCATATTCCACACTCTCGCCTCGCTTTTAGTGCGAATTTGCACTATTTCAAGAGATCAACCGGGCCTTTAGGACGTGCGCAAGAGGTGCAGCACCTCTTATTTCCTGTAAACCAATTAATATTATTCACGTACCCACAGAGAGCGTGGACGATACTGCGCCATTACTTTCCTGTCAACCAGTTACTTATAAAAGCATTAGCATAGGGTATGTAAAAATGACTAATAACAAATACTAGTAAATTAATAATTCATAACTAGTGGGATAAAAAATGGAATAGAAATAAAAATAACAATAAAAGTAAATAAAACAACAAAAAATATATTTAAATATGAAGAACTAAAAAGAAAAATAAAATAAAAACTCTCAAACGTTAAACGTCAGACCACGCCATGATGGCGGGTGAGCCGGGTCCTTCTACTTTCTCGGCCAAAAAAGCACGTCGGAGACGGCGCGCTGAGTTGTAGCTGGAGAGAAGACACTGTAAACGTGAACACGTTGCCTAATGCGTTTATATTGTGGAGCGTAATCAAATCGAAACATAGAGGAAACTGAAAATACTGACTAACAGCCAAACTGAACTAAACCGTAATTTCGCACGCCTAACTCGGTTTAACCTTAGTTGAAAGCCTACTGATTTTTTGCTAGTTTTCTGCCCACCCACTCATTGCCCCTCTCAATCAACCTCCATTTGGGATTTCGCAAGTGTGAAGCCTCGACTTTGAGTAAAAGCATTCATAATATTAAAAACATCAAAGCAATTCACCCGGAGTAAACATAGCTGCTTTCATAGAATTGCTGCGTCAGCTATCTGATCCTGTTATTTGTCTCTTTTTTTTTTTTTTTTTTTTGTCGCTTCGCAACGCTTTTTGTGCAAGAACCCATAAGCTTTACCCAAACAACCCTGAGACACTTTCCCGCGGCCTTGCGTACTCGTAGAACTAGAGCAAGCAGTAAAAGGAGCGCCGACTCTTCAGAAAGCAGAATTATCTGGCAAGCATAAAGGCGGAACTGCCATCAGGAGTCTCACGCTGCATGAGGAATAAAAAGGCTCCAAAAAGATGTCTAAAAGTGTTTAATGTACAGGAAGTTGTGCACCTTGAAAGCAGCCCCATACCGCGCACAGGTACACGAAAACCCGTACCTTGAACGTAACGGTTTCCTTAGGATCGGCCTTGCTGTCTAGCAGGCGAAAGACAGCCTCCCTCTGCGCAGACCGCACCTGCACGAGCTCGTGCCTGAGGTTGACGGCGATGCCTCGTTCCTTGACCACCCTCCACAGGGCCTCCGCGTATTTAGGCACGCCGAATAGGACGCCAAGTGACGTGTTGAACATGATGTCTACCTTGTCGCGCCGCCCGGCCTGCGAAACAAGTGCCGCAATGTTGGGATACATGCTGGCCACTCCGCATAAGCAGCAGTAGATTGTTTGCTTTTCTCATGTAGAAAAAGTTAATACTGAATGCAGAGGCTTTAGGAACGGTTAAGTTCCGCTTTTATATCGTGATAACTCAAGAGAGTTCACGGCTTCCATCTACGACTCCCATTGTGGATCCTTGTGCACGTAAGTTTACTTGCTAGTCGGTCATGTCACGTGGTCTTGTGACTTCACATGGCCGGCCGGACAAGCAGTGCCTGCGGCCGTATGTCACCTGCCACCTAGCAACCACAAGAAGCAATGAGCGTGAGTTTTCATTCACAACGCCGACGCCGAGAACGACTGAGTGTTTGACGCTATCGCATTAAAAGGAGGGAGAATAAAGATACGCTACATGATAACCATGGTAAGGCTCAACAAGTGTAACAGAAATGAAGTTTGCACACCCGAAGAGCGCAAGTAAGAAATATTGATGGGAACGGGCGGGCAAGTTGATTTCGAAACATCTTCATCATCATCATCATCGAAACGCGAACGACTACACACATGGAACGGCAAGGCAACCAAAACGATGCACATACTGTTTCTTTGTGTATTGCATTGCATGTTTCATGGGAAGCACCTTTCTAATGAGTCCATTGGCGCAAAAAGTACAATCTGGAAAATAGCCACGAAGAACAACGTTGCCAAGCCTGCACCAGTACGCACCCATGTGTGACATTAGTCGCTCCGTCAAAAACTGAACATAGTGCTGATACGAGTTCGAATCTAGGCTTAGCTTGGCTAAATTGTTTGAAATTGGTTCTGTCTTTTTCCCCAAGATGTCGTTGCCTTTGGATTTTGGCCAGCCTTGATGGTTCAGTGGCTTTAGCGTTCGGCTGTTGATCCCATGGTCGTGGAACCCAATCCCGGCAAAAGCAGCCCAACACTGATGGCGGTGAAATGCAATGTCAGCGCACGTTAAGAAGCCCAGATGGTTTAAATTAGTTCGCAGTTCTCCACAACGGCATCCCTCGCATGAAATCACTTACCACTACATTTGAACGTTAAAGAGTTGAGCCTCCACAGCAGTGATTCCCCAGCCCTTAAAGAGACAGTCTGCGTTCGGAGAGACTAATAGATAGTAAATATGAAATGTTTTTAGCTCCTGTTGTCAGCGAACTTGCGATGACGTCGAGCCAAAATGGACAGCTATCACCCGGGCACCGAACCGGGAATATCAAGGCGCCGAACGATATTTATCGAAACAAGTTCTCCGCCCTCGTACAGGACCGCCATAAAAACTAGAAGGTGGGCAGACTAGCTATAAAAATTATCGCTTCCAATTTTTTCTCATTATTTGTTGAGATATCACTGCAGTTATAATCATTGTTTTCTGGCCTCGTTTTATATTCTTTTCTATCACCTTTTGACGCAGTTTGAAACGTCAGGCGTCCCCTATACTCCACTATGTCATGCCACTATGCTACCACAATTATTCGATACTATTTTGTCTTTTATAAAGGATGCAATATTTTTTTCAGTGCAGTCTGTGAGTGTGGATTATGTGGTGGGGGAAAGTTATTTACATGAGAGGGTACAACATAAATGCGTTTAATAAATATAATTATCAAGTACGCTTTTCCTCTCTGTTCAGAGTATGTGATTTAATTGCAAAGTTGAAGGCTATCAAAATCAAACGCGAGCACTCTTTTTTTTTTTTCTGAACTGGCATCCTGGTTCGCAGAATAGAACGTTAAGGAAACAGTTTTCGCAGCCCTTCAAACTGGCTTTCTTACGCTGAAAATACATAAAACGGCACTGTTTGAGTGATACACAGAAGTATTTACGCGCTTTGTACCTCAGGAGACATTTAAGTGATTTTCGTAACGATACCGTGCGTATGCATGCCAGTTTATTCGATCTGAAGTACCGCGATGCCAACTTACCCTGCTATCAAAAAAATTAGTTGTGGTTTAGCACTGGTTAACCCTAGTTGAATTGCGAAAGTAACGGCGGAAGATTCTTGTGCCTGCTAGATTATTCCCCTATCACGCCTTATCAGTGTAAGGTGCTACATTATTGGGAACACTTAAGCTCATCCTTTAAGGGTATGACGCGAGAGCGTAAGCTACCAGCCCACATATAAAGTCACGCTTCAAGCAAGCCGTCATGCCCGCGTGTCGTACGGATAACGAGAACGCAAACGGTTCTGGCAGGCTGATTCTGATATCACCCTCCCGTATGAAAGGAGCGACCAGAGTTGACAGCTACTGCCCGTGGCATAGGGGTAACATTAATTCAAATGTCATGGTAGTCTGATTTTTTTTTTTTATTAGGAGACCGTAGCTACGCCTCTTCACAGCGCAGCTGCGGCCACCCGAGGTCTCGCTTTGGCTGCCATAGTATTGCTTTCGCCATAAAATCCCATTCCTCTCACTCGTAACACCTCCCACTGCTATAACAACCTCGCGGAAAAGTTGTGTAGAACTTCGCATTCAAAACTAGTAATTTCCAAAAGCAAGAAGAACAAAACTCCCTATCTCCATTTCTCCTTACAGAAAGCTTCCTTCATCGCAAGCAAGGACTGGGAAAGTAGTATGAATGAACATGAATGAATGAAGTACGAGTTTGAATGGAAAATAAAATGTTCTCTGTAACTGCCCAGTGTCGTCCAATCTCGGAATGAATACTCAAGTGTGTGGGTCTAAACCAGTATAAGGTTTGAAGACTCTGGCCTGGCGATGCGCAGGCCGCGCGTCAGAAACAGGCTGCAGACCCCTCAGAGCCCCACCTCCAAATCTCTGTACACAGCATGTCGGCACTGCCTCCGGCCGGCAGCAGATCGAATCAATGTTACTGGTACAGAGATTTGCTAATCTTCGATGTGCGGTGTAAAAGCACGCCTTGGCGCTCTGAAGAGACAAGCCGTACTCTGGCGGTTAACTCTGAGTGGATGACCCAGTACACACCTACATCACTCTAATTTTTTTTACCTCTCCATAGCGCAAAATTAAAGCATTTCGAAGTGCACAATATCGTATTCGATGGTGTCGTTTTTAATACAGCGTGAAAGCTTGCAAACGGAACACCTATGAGAGAGACATGAGCCGTAAAATCTATGCTATCTTAATAGCGATTAACAAAAAAAGGCTGCATTGGAGCCGACAAAACTGCACCCGATAGCACTCTGTCATTCAGCCCGAAAGGATTAGAGAAAAAATATAGAAGCAACGTAGCCAGTGAAGCATCGGCACCTCATAAAAAGTTCTGCAGCCCCCTTCTTACTGTTCACGAGGAACAAGGCAGAGTGGTGCCGGACAAGCTCTGACAAGTTATCACATGCTATCATTATAGATGCGCCGCGAAATTTTTGTACCGTACATTGGGACGCCATGCGTCGTGTTTCCACATTTCTCCATACATTGTTAGCGTGTTAAAAAAAAAAGAAAAAGTTTACGCTTAGCGCACAATACGATGAAGTAATCGAAAGCTTTTGGACTGGCCATGCCTCTGCGTTGCGTGAGACGTAGTCGTCACACATGGCGTCACATCGCCTCCGTTTCGACTTGTCATGGCGCAGCGAACCGATAAGACGCAGTGAACCATTGCGAAGACGATACACAAGGCTGACACATAGCTTTCAAGGAATTGATTCTGGTTACCAGCGGCAACATTACACAGCTGCTCATTTTAGGTACCGTCTTTATAAAACGTAACCAAGGAATGATGTTCGCTTCCCCTCCTTGTACTAATGCACTTACGGCACCCCGCTCATAACGTATGGAAGGAAAGAGTATTTTTCCTACCTTTTAGAGACTATTAAGGGGCGTCTTTAAGGTTGCCACAAGGGCCTCATTGCCCCGATAAAAAAAAAAAAATGAAAACTCCGGTGCTTATTTATTTTTGGCGAAGATTGTGGGTCATCGCTACACAGACACCCTGTCAGCACGTAGTATTTGTTGAAGAAACAGCGTACCTTTCGAAGGTGGGCTTCAGTGAGATACATTATTTTCTGCGCCGCGCCAGGACATTTAACGGGTGTGGCTGGGTAAGTGAAGATGGCGCTGCCTTCCCTCAGCGCCTGCAATGCCTGGTAAGTCTTGGTGACAGTGTTGTAAGAGTAGTTGGAGCACACGTACGGCGTCTGCAGAGCCTCGATCAGGCCGTCCACCTGGAGTATATACATCACGGCAAGTGTAAAAACAAATGCAGCTGCCGAAGTCAAAAGGCACGTCGCAAATTAGCTGTGAAACGGGTATAATTAGAATTCAATGAGATAATGGACGCAGAAAATGTTGCGGTTAGGAGGCACAAGTAATATTATCAGTCACTAGCTAGAAGAAGAAGTCAGGACTCAATAAGCATCTTTAGTCCTGTGCATGGCCACTTTATGCAAACACTCGAGACAGGACGCACGTATCGCAAGGCAGTCAAAACAAAAATATTGAGAACCCAAGGCACTAGCATGCTCCATTGGATATCATCTGTCTACCTTTCGACATAATAAGCGTGCGCAAATTTTCCACACTTTTTCCCTGTAGTACGCTTCACAAGGAGGCTAAAAAGGAGCACTTGCGTTCAGTACTCTGTACAGTGGCATTCTTGGCCAGTCTGACTCATGATTAGTTGAAGATTTCAACCAAAGCTAGCAACGCCTTGTCGCCACAGATGGTATCAGATCTAATGTTCTGTAGCAAGTGCCAGGCATGTACCAGGCACGTTTAATGGTCTCCTCGCGGAAATGGAAAAGGGAAAATGGACTATGGGCGTGTTATGTGACAAGAGTATAGCCGACGGCTTAATGGTCCGTCATTGTAACAGACCAGAAAAACGCAGGCACGAGCGTCAAGCCGTCAGCTGGGTAGATGAGGTTGAGATATTTGCTGCGGTTTCGAGGTCGCGGCTGGCGCAGAACAGGAAAAATTGTAGATTATGAATGAAGCATGTGGTCCGCAAGAAAAGTGAACTTGATGGTGAGCATGATGACACGTGTGTTACGCCACCTGAACAATTATTCAAGAGAGGGCACGTTGTTTTGTCCCGTCCAGGTATAGACAGTGACAAATAGTTTCAAAAACATTTCTGTTTAGACGAGACAGCATCATAGTCAATGCGTGTGAAGGGCGAAATGAGCTCTTATATACATTACTCCCACACTTTGGCATAAGGGCATTTTCCCACTATCCCGCCAGGGTGGCGCAGTGGTTAGGGCGCTCAACTACTGTTCCCAAGGATGCATGATCGATTCCTAGCCTCGGCGGTCGCTTTTGTGTTGAGACGAAAAGCCAGGCGCCCGTGTGTGGTGCGACGTCAGTACACCTTAAAGAACCCCAGGTGGTCGAAATTTCCGGAGTCCCCCACTACGGCGTCTCTCATAGCCTGAGTCGCTTCGGGAAGTTGAACCCCACAAAACAAACCATTTTCTTACGAATATACACCTGTGACATCAGCAAGCACACTATATCTCCTGAGTGGTAGTGTTATTAGGAACACATTTCAAAACATTCGCTCACTCAACGAAGTCAAGGCCAAGAAAGAGAGAAGTTGAGAGGACAAAGAAACTCCGACAAACTCTGACTTTTAAGAATGGGACGCGATACTGTTAATGGCTCCCATCCGCGCATTCCCTTGCGGACTGTCATGCGCATACGTATATTCACGTTGCTACTTACTCAGTCACTAAGCCCTTAACTTTTTGCCTCTCTTTAAACACACTTGCTCATCAGGAATCAGTCGTAAACTACCACGTTATATGAAAGAATATAAGACATATCTGCAATGCCCTGCATTGACGAATCCATACGAACGTCCCTGCGTGGTCTAAGTGCAGCGTGTCTCATTCGGGATCAAAAAGTCCCAAAGGGCTTGATTATCATATTACCCCATTTCGAAGAGGCTGCCAACTTCATGCCTTCTTGTTTTATGACCTCACACAAAGCGCCAACCAATCAGCGTCCGCCCATATGACACCTGCCAACTACAGCCCACCAGACCCATGCAAGTGACTTTTTGGGCACAATGCCGACTACACCGACTTTTCTGCCCAACTGGACCTTTCAAGCTATCGCGTCAATCGTTTTACAACGGTAACTGGTAAAAGCCTTTCGCTTACCAAGTCAAAGCGCACTTGAATTCCCATGGCAACTACGAGAAAGTCGTATCTGATCTGAAAATAAAGGCAAAGCAGAATACAGACGCAGAGGCAAACGCATTATTGACGCTTCATAATAGCATCGTCACCTGTGCTCAAAATACTGGAGGGGTTGAACGGGGCTTAATTTACTATAACGTGCATAATCACTGCTTTGGCGTAATTTATTTGGTAAATAGCGTATTTAGATGACGCTGCAGCTGTGTTCTCGGACGCTGTTGTTCACGCGTTTTGGCGCCATGCATCTCAGCCGCAGGCAACGCTGTGAATGAACTATCATTTCAAATCGCGGACTGAATTCACCCGGCACCTCGCGCGAGTTTATACGGTTACACCACGTGACATATACGTCACTGCTGACATCGCACAGACGATATATTGTAAGCAAACGCCAAGACAAGCAACATTAAGACAGATGACGTAGCAGAATCCGCCTAGCCAACTAATCAGTGCCCTACCACAGCGTCACTTTTTCAACTACCACCTACCACAGGTAAGCTCGTAGACAGGACCGCGATGTATGGTACCCAATTTGCCGGGAGCGACATAGCTCTAAACCCTCCTTAACAGCGCCGCACGAAAGTACCTGCGTGGCCTACGAGTACAACTTGTGTAAATCGAGACCCAATTAAGAGTCCTTGAAGGCTGGATTTTGATTTCACCCTCACGTCCCATTGACAAAGCCTGTGATGGCAGCGCCGGCCAATTTGGCCATGAATTGTGGTCGTGAAAACGGAGGGAATGATGACGACTTCGCTGAACCGTAACGCAATATCCTAACATTAATTATAGCAGCCTCATTATAGGCGATATGTATAAGTGGCTGCACAACTGAGCAACATGAGAATTTTAAAAATTTAGGGAATCTTGTCATCGGTTCTAATATCGGGCAGAAGAGGTGTTGCATGGGCTTTGTTCTTCTTTAATCTAGCATTGTGTAGTTAGTTGAAATTAGACACACATTTGTAGACAATCAAAACTGTTTTTATTGACAGGCTGCAGGGCTTGTCGGTGCCTCGGCGTCAACGCTAGCGTCCAATGTTATTTCACTCTAGTTGTCAAGGTCAGATACAACGGGGATAGTCAAGTTCAAAGGTCAAGTAATGGTCAAGTAATGACCGAGTCATGACTGACCCTGGTCGTGGCTATGTATAGGCGCAGTTACATTATTATGCTTGGTTAACTGTTATAGCATTACTATGCAGCTGCTCCAAAAATAAGACAAAATTTGACCCGGGGTAGTAGCCTCCGGTTTAAAGCTTTTACACTACAACCAAAGGTAACTGGGACTGAATCACGAAGCCAATTAGTCATATTTTGTTTAACACCGAAAGTTCAATAAATGCACATGTCATTTTTTTTTATATATATATATATAAGGATCCCTTCAAAAGCCTACCTTGACGCCCTGCTTGGTAACCACTGTGTTCTCCTGAGGCACGAAGGTGTCTGCCTCGTCCTGGATCCACTCGGCATGCCTGGGAATCACGTCCGCCATGGGTTTGACAGAGTCGACTACCTGCTTGATGCCGCCACCAACCAGAGTCCAGAGCGGTTGGTAGCAGTGCACCTTTCGGAATGAGAGAAGCGAACTAGAACGCGTCTTGTGTGTACATGACTGTCCAATGGCTATATCACAACGCGCAGCCCTACAGACGAGCGTTGTACAGTTCATAATATAACACGTCTGCCTGCATTAACTCCTCTGCCGTGTCTATCGTGGACGCCACAGTGGAGTACTGAGGAATAATTTCCTCCACCGCGCTTTCTATAGTATGTACACAAATCTCCGTGCAAAATCATTCTTGGATATATAATCATCATCGTCGTCATCGTGTAATTTAAGTCCAACGTAAAAGAAATACTTCTATTACTTCCGTGTAGTAGTAGTAGCCCTATTATAAGCCCAATTCTGCAGTAGCTTCGGCCGCCCTATCCTAAAAGTTCCAAAACGCATCTCATTATATTCACCTTTTGACCAACTTTTGGCTCCTCTCGCTCCAACTCGGACCCACACTTTTGTCCCATCCGATCGTCGGCTACATATCTCCTTTTTATTTTATTTATTTATTTTTGTAAGAGGTAATTTTGTAGGTTCTCGTTCTGCGTAGTTTACGACGTCCTAAAAGGAGTTCGACCTGCAAGCGAGCCTTACTCAACGGTGCAATCGTCTTGTCCACCCTACAGGCCCAGAGTGGCTTCTACGCTACAGCTTATTCAAACACTTACTGCATTATCTGAAGACCCGGCAGGCGGTTGATACAGTGCAGATAAATGATGCGCAGCGGTACCACAAGCAAGCAACTAAACAAGACAAGAAGCAGTGCAATGGAATACACGGCATAGCAAAAAGAAAAAAAAAAGAGCATGCCGCAAGCAAATAGGAAGGAGGGAAAACATCAAACTGAGAAAAGAATAAATCAACACATTTTTCTTCTTACTCTGTTCAAGATTAAAATTGAAAAACATCTGGTACAAGAGCATTGCGCAATACGTAATGGGTGAGAAAAACGAGTTCTTAAAGCTTATTACGTGCACCATCTTTTTCATAACCTGAGGGTTATCATTACCTCCGCAAGAAGAACTGGCTCAATGACTGAGACGTTCTGCTTGTTGCGCAGCAAGAATTCCCTGTATCGAGACCAGGCAGCGGAGGACCATTTTAATGGGACAAAATACAAAAACTCTCTGTTAGCTATGCTGTATGGCTATTCGCGCTCAAGGACTAAAGCGGTAAGTATAAATGAGATTACCTCAAGAGTGACGTTCCTTACATATAAGAAGAATGCAGCTTTTGGAGGCTAAACTCCGAATACCATGCAATACTATAAAATAGAATAGAGGACTGCGCTGAAGTCTTCTCAAGAGCGCAAAAGATGAAAGCTGTTTTGCTGGACTGTTTTCACTAACATGCATAGTCCTTGTCTTCCCTACTATTTCTAGCAGCGTCAGCACTATTGCTGCTGTCATCATTGTCAACTAAATTCAGTGTCATTGTCATTGCTACTACCATAATTAGAGCAAACTGCACCGTCATTGTCATCCTACTGTCATCATTATCATTATCAGTGCATCTTCATTGTCATCGCTACTATAGTCCTCACGCTAGCCAAGCAGAATAACTATCAGTTTCTCCCGAGCTCGGCTTGGCGCAGTGGTTTGCGCGCTCGGCCGGTGATCGAAGGAATAGCGGTGCGATTCCTGGTGGAGACATTTTTTTTTTCTTTAGGTTAATTCATGCCGACATTTCCTGCGCCCATTTCCTGCAAACACTTCCTGAGAACGGACACTTCTGCAGCCCCTGAGCTAAGAAAGGCTTTCGCCTCAATACAGCTCCTGTCATACCATCAAACACTGCACCTTACATTGCTGCCACGTACCCATAAACTTATAACGAAAACTCTCGCGCAGTACCAGAGTGTCATGTCCGAACTAAAGTAAGACACTGACACATGAAGAAACTACTTACATCTCGGGGCTCCAGCACGCAGACTTTTCCCTTGCCGAGCCTGGGAGCGAATTTGGCGGCCGTGGCGATTCCGCCCGATCCACCACCAACCACGAGCAGCTTGTAGCTCTTCGCGTCATCTTTCACTGCATTGGTGCTGTAATGGCGTGCTCCGCGCCACATATGCTTTATGGCTGCGCTGAAGAGCATCTTCATGCCAGAAAAGAAACCGACAAGGTTTGTTGTGCAAATAAATACCATGTAAATTTTTCTATTTCACAATTAGCTGACCTTTCTGCGTTAAATTACTCCGGGTCTCCTAAGCATCAATTCGAAGGCTGGCTCTAGCTCTACGTTTCATTATGTTTTGCGTCCATGTTTTGCGCACACAAATCGTGCAAAGGTGGTGAGCAGAGGTGCGGACACAAGTAAACGGAACACGCTACTTCGTATTAATTACAGGCACTCATTCCCTTTCGCACAGTCGCACATAAGCACTTAAACTCTGCCTTTAAGAGTATGACGCGATAGCATAGGCTACCAGACCACATATAAAGCCACGCTTTAACCAAGCCGCATCCTGTCTGCCATATGGTAACGAGAATGCCAGTGTCCTGGACAGCCGATTCTGATATCAGCCTCCCATGGGAAAGGAGAGACCTGAGTTGGCAGCTCCTGCCAAATGTTAATTATCAGGCAAATCTACGCCTAGTTAGTGCTCGGCCATGCCAGCTCCAAGGTACCGCCTGCCAGCGCCATGCTCGTGATTTTTCGCTCACAATGTAAACGCCAGCCGCTGGCGTTAGATTTTAGGTGAACGGGGCATCTAACACTATTACATTAAAAATTCCCGGGCGATCGATATGGTTCATGCCGCTTAGTTTGCAATGGCATTAGGGTTCCCTCAGGGCGGAGCTTGCGCTACAGCTTATGGTTCAGGCCTTGCAAGCAGATGTGATCCGGTCCTTCAATGTACACGTGTCATGTGGTCATTCCGCTCTCCTAGAGTATTACAGATATAACTGACACACCGTACTTAGGTATCCATTCTTCCCACCTCTCCACTCCGAATGGCGACTCTAGCTAGGTCACCTGTCGGATTGGAGTGGTCACCTATCCGGTCACTCTCGTCACCTGTTACTGACCCACTTTTAACGCGATAGCATTAAAGGTCCCGTTCACTGAAAATCCGGTGTCGGCGGCCGTCCGCCGGCGTTGGCTTTGTGAGCGAAAAATTCCGAGCATGACGCTGGCAGGCGGTAGATTGGAGCTGAAATGGCCGAGCACTACCTAGGCATGTAGAGTTGCATGAAATTGTTTGACAGGAGCTGCCAACTCGGGCATCTCCTTTCACATGGGAGAGTTATATCAGAATCAGGCTTCCAGGGCCGTTGCATTCATGTTACACCTAGGCCAAGCAAGCCGGTCATACGGCTTGGTCAAAGCAGGACTTTATCTGCGGCCTGGTAGCGTACGCAATCGCGTCATAGCCTTAAAAGCGGAGTTCAAATGTCAACCGTTTTTTTTTTTTTCATCTTTCCCAATTCTCTCCTGAAAATTTCTTCTCCCTACTTTACTGCCTCTTCACAAAGGCTTAGCACGCCAACACCAACGCAGAACATTTTTTCCCGATAAGGCTAGTCCTACCTCTAGCGCATTAAAAACACATAAAAAAAGGAAAGATAACTTTAGGCTTCGATACAGGTGCGCACTGTATGCCAGGCTGTTATGATCCTGTTATAGGAAAAACACAACAGCAGCAGCTAAGTGCGACTGTAAAGTGCGATTATGGACCAGCAGAATTATTCCTTGCTATCTGCTCTGAATGAATTTACGTGTTTCCGCAGTACACTAGAATCCCAGCCGGTATTTCTGCCTTTTTACGCGTGTCTCCTTATTCTTGCGGTTTCCTGGACCACAATTATGAAGCTGAAACAGGTGCCAATGCTATTGAGTATGCCCTCAATTACGACCCAGAGAGGTTGCGTTTGAGTGCAACTTTTCGCACAAAACAATTTATAAACGATACCTTGCCAGCACAATACACACACCGAAATCAAAATCAATTTTATTTTTGTGTTTCAACATCCTCCCTATGTATGTGTCGTTTTCATAAAATATTTTTTTTTTCTAATGTTCTGGTCAAGTGCCGAGGACCAACAAGCCTGACAGGCCTTGCGGAATATCATCGGAGGTGTTGAAAGCGCTGAGTACGAAGGGCTGAACTGCAACCATTTTCACTGCAAACAACCCGCCATGTAGCACACATTTATCATTTTTAACCGTTCTGTCTACATCGGTAGTTCCGAAATCGCATTATACAGTAATACCGTAAGCACGTCCCGAAAGCTTTCCTTGCTTGGTAATCTCGTGCAGCGTGCTGTTAAAGACGCAAGGACGATGACGCAGTCTACTGATATGAAACACGAAAGCAAGAACGCGTGCCTGGTCTGTCCTGCCTTGCAGAATCCTACTTGCATCAGTCTGACTCGCTGTTCTCAGGCCACTTGATAAACTTTAGGAAGGTAACAATATATTGCTTGCAATTACTGGCAGTTAAATCATCAGTTCTTAGGAAGCGCCTCAACCTGTCTGTTGGGCACCAGTTCAAGCGCAGTTTTCACCAAGGGGAAATAGGTTTTAGCCGCGCGCGCTGAAAGCGCATACACAGGAGGAGGAGCAACGCATGACTAGCAGCCTCCACAACACTAGCGGCATCTCATGTCGCATGCGGAAACCGCCTCCACGGAGTTGTTTTCCGGCGTTGGTCGAAGCTTGCAGAAGGTCAGCACTCATCGGGGCGCTATCGAGGAACCCTAGTTCACCGCAAGCACCGGCAAAGTGCTTGCTAGCCGCCACTTGCGCCAAAATCAGTACGCCTTCGAAGCAAGCAGACTCGCTAGAATGGCAACAAATGGGGTTGCACGCAGACGTCAGCTGTTGTTCGACCCTTAGGCACCTGAGAATTAACGTTAGCATCGCAGGTTGCACGCGTCCCAATAAAATGCACAATTTGGATTATTCCGCCTAACCACTTTCCTTTTTTATTTTCTCTATTGGGGAAAGCACACATTGTTAAGAATAAATGCCCTTTAAAAACTTTCACCAAACAGTCCATGCGGCATAAAATTACGCAGGAGCGGTTGAATATGTTGCAACATTGTACACCACAGGGGACAAGTGGTATAACTGCATTAATAGAGCTGTAAATTAAGTATAGCAAGCCTCTATTGCTATTTCTAGCTCTTATGGAGAGTCCAGCAAGTATCAAGGCCATTTAGGCTCTGGTTCGTTTTGCTTGACGAAAATATGCAAACCGTGCTGATTTAACGGCTACAAACTGACAACACACTTTCAATAGCCTGAAAAATGGTCATACTATTGTATTGCACAAATATCACACAGGCTGCGAAAAAAAAGAATAGCTGACATTTCACACGACCAGTCTGATGAGTTCGTCCTCTGGGCTAGTTCACCGTATGGAGGTCCCTATACATACTAGAAGGTATTTCATTCACAGTGCGATATTACTTTTACTTCAATGCTGATTACAACGCGGCACATTGAAAGTCGACAAGGAACGCGAAACAGGTACTCTGGTCTTTTTTTTTTTCTGCATAGCTGTAATGAGTATGAAAGTTTACCAGCTAGCCCAGCTCTCTATCTGAGTCAAAAAGATTCACTGCCCCCAACAACCGCGGTACGCAATGGCTAAGCGGAAACGACGGTCTCAAAGCCCGTTTAACGCACCATAGACATGCACAACGGGCACCTGGTGACAACTCACTGCAGCGTATAATATGTATCCGAAGCACCAGATTATTAACCTAGCCTCTATCGCCAGATGTGCGTCAGGGCTATCGCGTATATCGGTTTGCGATGCTACTACGTTCGCTTTCGTCGCGTTCTGCACGCTGCTTCTCGCCACGAAACGGGATGATCCACTCCGTGAATGTGCTAACCAAATAGCGGCGACTTACCGATTCAACCTGCAAATTTGAAGGTCCCAGAGAAGAAAGAACCGAGGTTGTTTTCTGAATCGTCTAATGGCACGCACTCGCACAGGGGAAGACGAGCGGTTGAACAGGAAGCTTCACGAGCAACTTCATCTTCGCCGATGCTCAGCAGCAAGCACGAGAGCGGAGGCATGAACACGTGCGGCAAGGACCGGAACAAACGCAGCATATGTCCACTTTGCTGATGTGTATTCATGGCTAAATGTACGTAGAGTTTCTTACTACAGCATTTAGAAACTCTATGTAGATGCAGAACGGCTTAATTTGACGCTTCGACACTGCTCGAGCGCATTCATTCATTTATTCTTTCATTCATTCATTCATTCAGTCAGTCAGTCAGTCAGTCATTCATTCATTCATAAATCTTTATTCATAAGGATGACCTGAGACCTAGAGGGGAAGTGGGCGGTGGCTCCGTTGACCTGCGGCACTTGATCTGGACCTGTCCTGGCATGGCGAGCCTCCGCGCCCGCTACACATCTGCTCACCACATCCAGACATACGAAACCTGCAGACTGGACAGCCCCCAGTACCGCTTCCAAGCGCAAGCTTAGTGCTGTGCTAGACTTCGCGACGGAGTTTGGTGCCATCAACCTCATCTAGCCCTCCCAGGTACCCTCAACTATGCGCGTAGTTGCGATTCGCTCTCTGCGCCTATAACCACGAGATGTCGTAGAACGCATGGAATGCTGAAGGCGACATTTTGAGCTGACTCGGAGAACACAGCACTACCAGTGGAAACCTCCGCTGAAAGGTAATTTTATTTTTCATTTCATATCGTTTTTCTGCGCCTATTTAGAAGTAAATGTATGGGCTAAGGCAAAAGCTGCTAATTCACAACTTGATGGGTCCTTGGCCTCCTTTACAAATTAGCGGACAGCTAGATTGCAGAGAAACACATTATTGAAAAAAAAAAGACAAATATTTAAAATGTAAAAGTATATTTTAAGGGATAATGTATTCAGTTCCTACGCACGCACCAAACTCTCACCAATCCATGTGAATATGTGCCATGGGCACAGAGGCGAGAGAAGAAGAATTTAAGCAATAAATTTCACAAGGCAGATGAGCTTCGAGGGTTTTAAGTATGAACGTCTATGCGGCCGCTAAGTAGGAATTAAGTAATAGCGACAAGTGTTAGCAATGATTTGATGGCAGTAATTGGTCCTCGAAACAGGGACGAACCATTTTTCGCGGCTCCGCGTCTTATATTTTTGGGTATTCTGGCATAAGCTTCCTATATTTCTTAATATTTCTGTGTGCAGTTTTGGAGAAAAATAGTAGGTGCATAAGAGATCTTGATTGTGCAGATGGTGGCTTTTCAAAACGTTGTATTTGGTGAAAATACCTTCGGTGCGTGAATTGTAGGGCACGTTTCAAATAGTACGTATTATTTTCGTTTGCATCAATAGTATTTTGGACAGATAGAAGGCTACTGTTTTACCCTCAACAAGGTAGCAGCAGTTTACCAGTGAGGTAGATAGTATAGTGGGTGGAACAGCGCGAAAAGACGAAACACGCAAGAAGAGACCCACTACAGACGAGTGCTGTTTCTTCTTGTGTGTTTGGTCTTTTCGCGCTGTTCCACCCACTATGCAATTTTACCAACTCGCCCAACTGTCTATCCTACTTCGAGGTAAATAGTGAATAGTGAATTATAAGTTTAGCTTACGTTGGTACGATGTAGCGGTTTTAATTTATTATACCTGTTTTCCGGCTTAGTTTCTGAAGTATAAACTCCGCGTGAGCGTCCCTTTTCAATGTGTTTGTGAAGTATACGCCAAGCACTTTTACTATGTTGACAACTTCTAATTACCTGACATATAGAATATATAAAGTGTCACTGTGATACACGTAACTTTTATTTTGACGATGGCTTCTTGTTTTATTTATTTTTAGTCCACCTTTATTCCTAGCTCATCCTAGCTTATCCTAGCTCAATATTGAGAGATGGGTTAGGAAATTATCTGCTGTGTTAAAAAGGCCTGTATATAAAAATCTGACGATAAAAAAAGCACTAGTATCGTTGGCGTAGTTTATAAATTTTTCGTCTTGCTGAATAACAACAATGTCGTTAATGTAGAAGTTAAAGCGAAAATGACTAATGATACCTCCCTGAGGGACTCCTGCTTTTACTGTCCTGTGAATCATATACATGAGTTTGCGGACACGCACTGTTGTCGATTTTTAAAGTAGAATATTAATGACATATAAGAGTAATATTTTTTTACATTTTAATTACTGCAGTTGAACCACCAGCTTCGGAAAGAAGCATAACTAAATTAAATTAGGAAACTCATAGCATCACCTCGAGAGCCCCTTTGGTCGCTGGGAAGACGTAGTCTATACATGTTCCAGATCCCGTAGACGTCGCCTGAATGTCCTGATGCATATTCTTATTCTTATTATTGTTTACACTTTTGTGGTTCAATTTCTTTAGTCAACTCTCCTGTTTTGTTTATACGCTGCTACAAAACATGTTTATTTTCTGCTGTATAAACGATCATCTTCGCAAATGTACAAGTCGTTTTGTCGTATAGATGAAAAGTCATAAATGTAATTGTGCAGCGGTTGATAAACAGTCTTTATCCAAATCATCTGAGCCGTTCATGACAAAAAAGTGACGTTATGGCGCAGATTGCAAGCACACATGCGAAAATTTCCAAACGTCCCGTGATATAGCGCAAGACATCCTAGAAATTTTGAACTAGTCGTCAGCTGATACCTATTACACTCGGGAACCCTAAGGGTAGCGTTTTCCGCGTGGTCCAGTCGAGGCCAGCCGAAGGCATCAGAAGGTCCTGGCAAAAGACGAGGTGTCGCCCAAGAGCCGCCATTAGAAACTGACCCTGGCAACGCTTAACGCTGAAACTCTAGCTAGGAAAGCTAGTTTAGCAGTGCTGTTAGAAGAACTAGAGGGTGTGAAATGGGATGTCATAAGGCTTAGTGAGGTTAGGAGGCTGAATGCGACATATACAGGACGGGCATATATTGTATTATCGAGGTTTACCGGAAAGGCGAGAGCTATGAGTACGTTTCCTTGTCAATAAGTATATATCTGGCAATATAGATGAATTCTAATGCATTAAGGAGAGGGTGGCATGCAGGCATCGCAATTAAGCTTAATAAGCGGTATAAACTGAAGGTTGTACAGGCCTACGCACCTACATGTAATCATAATGACCAGGCAGTTGGAAGCTTCTACGAAGATATAGAATAGCCAATGTGAAAAGTAAAGACGCTGTATACTGTACTAATGGACGACTTAAATGCCAGGTAGGGAAAAAGCAGGCAAGAGACCAGGCAGTAGGTGACTATGGCATTGGTTCTAAGAATAGCAGGGGGGAGTTGCTAGTTGAGTTTGCAGAGCGTAATAAGTTAAGAATCATGAATATCTTCTTCAGCAAACGGAAGAACCGGAAATGGACATGGAAAAGTCCTAACAGGGAGACTAAAAATACCCCGCTATAATGCAGAATGTAGAGGTAATCAGGAAAGTGCGATGCAGGGACCACAGGATGGTAAAGTCTCACATAAGTCTAAACCTGAAGAGGGAACGAAACAGATTAGTAAGAAAGAAGTCCATCAACGAATTAGCGGTGAGGGGGAAGGCAGACGAGTTCAGGATCTTGCTACAGAATAGATATTCAGCTCTAACCGAGGACGACGACATTAGCCTAGAAGCAATTAACAAAATTTCAGAGGTATCATTACTGAGTGCTCTATAGAGGTAGGCGGTAGGATAGTTAGAAAGGATACCGGTAAGCTGTATAAAGAGACGAAATATTTGATTAAGAAATGGCAAGATATGAAAGCTTCCAATGCAACAGACGAAATATAATTGGCAGATATATCAAAGCTAATCAACAAGTGCAAAACTGCCGATATAAGGAGAAAATTTAGCATGCTGTAAAGAACGAGGGAAGCCTTAAAGCGGTGCAGACATTGGGCATAGGCAAAAATCAGATGTATGCGCTAAAGGACAAGGCGGGCAACGTCATCAGGAATATGGACAAGCTAGTCAAAGCCGAGGAGTTCTATGCTGACCTCTACAGTAGCCGAAGTAGTCAGGACAAGAATGAGATTGGCAGTAGGGAAAAGCAGTCAGACGTTCTGCCAGTGACGAAGGACGAGATTAAGAGCATTAGAAACTATGAAAAGGCAGTAAGCAGCTGGAGAAGATCAGGTATCTGTAGATTTATTGAAAGATGGGCAAGGATATCTAGAAAAACTGGCCGCCCTGTATACGCAGTGCCTAATGTCATCGACGGTACCGGAACCATGAAAGAACGCAAAATTCATAAGAAAGGGGACACTAAGTACCTGAAAAATTAGACCAATCAGCTTACTGTCTGTTACGTATAAAGTATTTACTAAGGTAATCGCTAATGGAATCGAGGAAACTTTAGACTGCAATCAAGCAAAAGAGCAAGCAAGTGTTCGAAAAGGATACTATACTATCGATCATATCCATACCATCCATACCATCAAGGCATCATGCAGAGTTACCGTGAGTTATGGTTTGGTAAGGGACGCCTACACATTCCTGGCGTTGAGAACACTCCAACCCAGCACATCTCAGGAACGAGGCGACAACTTTGGCTTTATGCTGCGATTGTCCCTTTGAGGGCAGAACATAGCCATGGAAATATTGAGCTTCCACTGTCCTCAAAATGGAATGATTTTATTACAGAGGGTGTTAAAGGCACGCTTCAGTTTCTGCGACGTCACCGTTGGCATAACACTCTACGCTCACTGGTCACCATGCAATGGCGTCACGCAAAGGGCTCTATATCGTGCCATAACAAAGCGCCACTCTGAGTGGTTCGAATTCAGCATTGTCATAAATAACAGCACATAAACTTCACGTGCGCTCACGGTACAATATAGATAATACTAAACAAGCAGTACAATATTGTTCACTGTAAACTGCTGTGGCTGGTTGGAACGTTACACATTGGTGACGGTCCTTTGAGTTTTCCTCGTTCCTCACTTTAAGCGCAGCCTGAAAGACGCAAAGTTTGCAATAACAGGCAAACAAGGTGTGCGTTTGTTGTAGAGTGTAACGCCTCTAAAGCAACTCAGGCTATGAAGAACACAGTTGAGGGACTCCGAAATTTCTGCCACCTAGTTTTCTTTAATACGCACTGACAACACTCAGTACATAAGTGCCTTGTTTTTCGCCTCCAGCGAAAAGCGGCCACGGTGGACAGAATCGAGCCCGTGTCCATGGGATCAGCAATCAAACGCCATAACCACTGAGCCATCGTGGCGGGGCGTTGTCAAACAAAATGTCCTTACAATTCAGATCTGCTATGGAAGAAGCTACATCATCTGCATAAGTAATTTGCACAGAAAAACCAAAATAATGTAAATGATAACTGGTCACCAGATTTTTTTTTCTTTCTTTACTTCGATAAATATACAATACACAGTTAACAGAACAAGGACTTAAACAGGCCGACT
Source organism: Amblyomma maculatum (assembly GCF_055883805.1). Lineage (NCBI taxonomy): Eukaryota > Metazoa > Arthropoda > Arachnida > Ixodida > Ixodidae > Amblyomma > Amblyomma maculatum. The sequence goes on along the minus strand of NC_139349.1, from coordinate 34,021,557 downwards.
ACTCACGCTGAAATTCCGACGATAGCTGAAAGAATGAGCAGTAGAGGAAGGAGTAACACAGCAGTATTGCTCGTGTCACACTCTTGTCTGGCGGCCACGTTTCTTCAGCTGTATTTAAAATTTCAAATAATTGTGCTCGCTGTCGACATACATCCTATATTTTTATGTACCTAACGAAAAACATAAACGCTTGGTGTAAAACGAGATACACAAAAGTGTAATCAGTCAGCACATATTATCACAAGTAGAATACGAAAAAAGATGTTTTGTCCTCGTCGAGTTCGCAATATCAGCAAAGTGCAGCACATATCCTAAGCGAACGCGCAGGCGGGCCCGAAGTCAACCAAGCAATCTTCAGACTAGGCACTGCTGAATGTGCCGCCACGACCACGGAACTGTCTTTGGAGCCATTCGGTGCTATCACCTGGATGCGGGGCGGAAACAGGAATTCCAGCGTAGTTCACTTTGAGAACCCGAAATGCATCACTTTTCTAAATATGCTGGGCCCTTCCCAGTATCCTCTGAAAGAGAAAAAAAAGACGATGAGGAAAGTATTAGAAACATAATTTCATTCACTTTTAGTCGCAAGCCGAAACTCTAAATTTACGTGCACCGTCTAAATCACTCTCTTTCTTTTCTGTAGAAGGCGCAGATGTGTGCACCGAGTGTGTTTAGCATCCGTGCCTTGAGTGTGGTGGACATCTCTCTGTGAAGGTGCATGAAATTTTCTGCAGGCATTCAAAGTTCATGCGTGCGTGCATGTAAGTTGTGTACTAACATACCGGTGAGCACAAAAATTTTACTTCCAGTACAAATACAGAACTGAAGATACGGTGGCGGGCTGGTTGGTGCAGTTCTTCAGACAGTGTGAAGTTGCGCGCAAAGAACACACACACATAACAGGAAATGAGACAGACGCAACGTTTTTACAAATAAAAATACAACTCAAGGATGAGCCAAAAGAAATAGTATAACACTCTGCAGACAATAAGGCAGTATCTTACAGCATGCCTTATCAAGAAATGCTTCGTCTCGCTTCGAATGTCGCTGTTGCAGTAGAAGCCTTTCTTTCCATCACTTTCTACTTACGTCAGTATATTACCTCTCTTCCCTAGAATTCTAACGTTGTTCAGGTGTGACCAACACGTTGAACACAAGCTCAGCAATGCTTAGGCAAAGTATGGCCCTGTCCCGTCATAAGGATAGCTCACGCTCTCATTCACAGTAATTCATACGGCGTCTAGTCGGGCTTCCTTACACTTTCGATCAAGTTAGTAGTATCTCGTAGACGACTCCTGGTCAAACAAAATTGTTGGTGTGCTTTTCGTCAAAAGCACTTTTTCCGTCACATTAAATCATGTTGTGCGTACCATAGGCATCTTGCACTTTCCCTACATCCTATTCGGATTGCGTGACTTTTACCTTATCTACATACGTCATCACTGCCAGTTGTACTTTGCTTACAGCACTTTGTCGCACTCTGCCTTTCATCTTTTGCAGCAGCGTTTCAGCCATCGCCGCATGTCCCGTATCCTGTCTTCTCAGTGTCCTTTACACGCAGGTGTGTCATGTCTTCTGAAGACATGGCGGAGCATTACTCCACTGAATGACATGCAATGCCACACAGCGCAGAAATTGAAGCTGAACTACCGCGAGCAACAAAAAAGCAGGCGCTACTTTTTATATATGTGTCAGAAATGCATGCACGTTACCTGGAAACCTCAACGAGAAAGTAACTAGACTACGCTCTGTTAGCACTGCCATTAACGAATAACGTTTCGAACACGACAGTGTGAAGGAAAAGAAATCCCTGTCTCACAACCTGGGCTATCGCCTGAAACGCCAGCACTACGGTCACAAATGCCGCGCCTTTTTGTTGGCTGGTGAACTGAGCAGGAAACTATAGTTCGCGGGATCCTTTGAGATGCGGGCACATGCTCACCTCAGGAACAGCGTCCAGTATATGAATGGAAGAGCGTCCCTCTTCATGTAGAACATGCTTCTGCGCTCCTTGCCCTGGTTGAAGGGAAATGTCTCCAGTGGTTCACCCTTAGAGTCGAACTCCGCAAGGATACACTTGCTGTAGCTGGTCACCAGAGGGCACGATGTGTAGCCGTTGTACTGCATAGCGAAAAATATGTGTCTGGTTGGTTTGGTTTGTGGGATTTAATGTCCCAAAGCGATTCAGGCTATGAGAGAAGCCTAGTGGAGGACTCCGAAAATTTCGACCCCCTGGGGTTCTTCAATGTGTACTGACCTCGCACAGCACACGGGCGCCTTACTTTTTGCCTCCAGCGAAAAGCGGCCGCAGAGGCCGGGATTCGATCCCGCATCCTTGGGAATAGTAGTCAAGCGCCGTAATCGCTGCGCCACCCCGGCGGGGTAAAAAAAAAATTAAAAATAGCGTGTCTAGAGCGGCAATAGGCTTGACTAGACGTTGGTTGCGATATTAGTGTATCTTAGTCATGCCTAAACTCATTCATCACAAAACCCAGAAACAGGGAATAGATGCACGCAACTGTCAGTCGGTGTACATGATTTAGGATCAAAACCGCTCAATTATTTTCAATGTGCCACCACGTAAACAGAAAAAGTTCAAGGCCAAAGCGCAGTTCCTTATTGAAATCCTGTCTGTAGAAAGAAGAGAAACAAAACATTTTTATATGTAGGTAAATCTGTAACTGCAAGCAACGCTGAAATTTACAAAACTCGTTGAATCCATTTTGTCACCTTGGCATCCTCTAAAAGTAAATAAGTTGAAACAAAAAAGCCAGAAAGGCAAGAAATCGTGATAATGCTTTACGGGAAAAAAATCCTGATGGAAGCCCATTCACTTCTTCAAAGTCATTACTTTGCTGTTTCTGTGCCCATTTCTTTTTCCTTCCATCGTGGACTTCGCAACAGCACGATATCTATCACACCCCACTGTTATATATGCACGCGATTTCATTAATGCATGTGGTTGCTAACTAACTTGCCAACTCGTATTTCGATAATTAACGTTTTGATTGTGCGACACGTTTTTCGCATTTTTGGTTAAAGTGCCTGTCAGTGTAACTATCAACGAAACACGTGTGAGTGATCATCAGGGTTGCCATTCTCCTTCATAGGACTCTTTGCCATGCATCTTGTCTCCGATACTGTCGAAGACCGTCCCTACGTGGCTTCTCTGTGCGAAGGCGTACCTTTTTGCTTGCTTCCTTGCCTTCCATGGCCCTCGTGAGGTTCTTGCGCAGGATTCCGAGTTCTCCGGCTGCGAGTTTTGAGTGACGACAGGATAAAGCATTAAGAGTATGTCAAATGCTTAAGCATTACGCAACAAGATATACCGAAGTAGATAATATAACCATGCAGTGATGACGACAGACAAGAAAGAAAGTACGCACCGAACTGTGCTTCGAATGAAAACTCAGGTTTATGGTTTATAGGGTTTAGCGTTCCAAAGCAACTAAGGCTATGAGGGTGCCGCTGTCGAGGACTCCGAATATTTTGACCCTCTTGGGTTCTTTCTTTAACATACACTAGCATATCACCCAAAGCACAGGTGCTTTGCTTTTTGCCTCCATCGAAAAGCGGCCGCCGTGGCCAAGGTGGAACTCAAGTCCTTGGCATCGGCAGTCGAACACCATAACCACTGAGCTACCATAGTGGCGTGAATGCGAACTCCTGATTGGGAAATATATGCCTGCTTAAGCGAATATTCTAAACCAAAGGTAGCGGTAAGTACACTTCACGGCCTCAACATAATGATGTCTGCCTTTGGCCGCACCACACCTCCGAGTTTCTTGACTTGGGGCTCAGATCACCACGAACGGTCCTGAACACTGTAGACGCTGATTAAGTTCTGGTCAACGCCCATGGTCAGAAAAAAAAAAATGAAGCTGGCCATAGAAGAATGAAAATGATGATAGAGCTGTAGCTCCTGCAGCGCCGTAGCCCCCCCTCCCTGCGTCTTTTTTTTTTTTTCTTATCTCTGTGCTACTTTCTTCTTTCAAACAATAGCAGTAGAGCTCCTTTGTTAATGTGGACTCAACATTTATTGATCAATGAGACCACTCGCTCCTGCTGCAGAGTACCCGAATTTTTTAACATGGGAACCATATCACTCCCGGAACGTGGTGTCCTTATTTCTCAACGAGATTACTTAGCCATCGATTAGACCGTACAGAAGCTGGGTAGCGTGTCTCTTCATCGATAACCTCGTCGCGTCTGGAGAATCATTAGATGGAGTGTGTCACGCTAACTCTTTACACAAACTGCATGAGTATGGTATATCGATGTACAAATATTAGTTGGATTCGAGCTGACCTAATTAACAGAAAGCAGATTGTAGTTATAGACAAAGAAAAATCAACAGTATCATCCAGGTTTTCACAATTGTCCGTTCTGGGCCCTCTATCGTTTCTGCTTTATATCAACGACTTTGTGAAGGACCTACATACACCCTTTCGTCGAAGCTCGAATATACCAGTATGATTTGGAATCCAAGCCAAAAATATCTCATACACAAACTTGAACGTGTTCAGAGATTAGCACTGAGGTTTTTATTTTACCGTTACTGAAGAACACATTCCATATCAGAACTTTTTTTATTTGTTCAACTACCAATATTGTTAACTCGCAGAAAAATTACAAGGCTCTAGTTCCTTCATCAGCGTTGCCATAATAATTTCAACCTGGATTCCAGCGTGTACTTGCGGTCACCCGGAAGACTATCATCCCGTACTAACCACTGCTTTGTAGTTAGGTCTTATGTGCCTAAAGCTGACATTTACAAAATTTCGTTTCTGCCTAAAACAATTGTAGAATACAATAATAGCCTTTACGGCATGTTTCTGATAGAGCTTGCTCTTTAAGAACCTTCCTGTGGAATAAACAAAACCAACCATTTAAGCAGCTTTTTTACTTTACCCAGGAATATTTTCGGAAAGATCGCTTACAAGATTATCAATTCGGAAGAACCAGCATTCTTGATGTGGTTTCCCGCAAAAGTGAGTCCCGCTAGCTCGAAGTGAAACCCCTCTCTTCAAAGTTTTGACTTCGGTTTCAGGGAAAGAACTTGAAGCTACTGAAATGCATCCTAGAAGAAAAGATGCACTACAAGCAGCTGAACTAGCGCTCTTGATAAGGACATGCATGTTGGAAATAAACGGGGTAACCTCGGCGAACTTTGGCAAATTACGACGAATGGCATAAAACACAAAACGATATCAAGTGGCGGAGTATTGGGACTAGTTCCTTGCTGGTTTTGGCTGTTTGGTTTCAGACAGCATATTTTTGGAGCGGGTCAGTGCAATATATGAGTGAGGCGTTCATCTGTCCCAGTGACTAATAATTTGTTTTGCCCGAAAATAAACAACCTATATTTGTACACGTCCTTCTCTCTTCCTGCCCAAAGTGTTTCCCGCTAGAAAATAAACAGCAACAAATGAGTGCTTGTCCATATTCGCAGTTTCTGTTCGTCAAACTGTATCCCCAAAATTTGTCAGTTAGTGCAATCTCATTCTACATGGCAAACTGCTAAGCCTTAATCATCGCTGCTTTATTTTTTTATTTTTTTAGAGGAGTGTCATCTTTGGGGAATTAAATGCAGCCAGAATTCGGATAACTCTATATCTGCCCCCAGCGCATCGCTCTATATGGCGCATTTTCTCACTCTATGCTCTTGCAAAGGTGGCAGACTAACCGACGGCGGCGGCAGTCTTGGCTGTGGGGACGTTTGTACAGTCACCGATGCCGAACACGTTGGGGTAGCGCTTGTGCTGCAGCGTCTCGCCATCCACGTCCAGAAAGCCCCCTGCGTCCACGAACGAGGTGCCCGTCCTGAGCGCCGCCGGCGCCGTCATGGGAGGTGTCACGTGAAGCATGTTGTACTGCGCCATCGCAAAGATGCCACGTGTGCAGAATAAGCGTCGCTTAATTTAAAGGTCAATATACACGTAGGCACTAAAATACGCACGTAGACACAAAGCGCCTAGTGCAGAAAATACGCTGAAATTTGACTTGATTTGACTTGAAATTCAACTTTGACTTGAAGTGGTTTTCGATTGTTATGTCAGCTTCATAAGCCATTTTCACATTCTTCTCATTTGTTTAGTCTTTGCTTAGTCTCGAAACTAATCATGCAGATCGACTATTCGTGTTCACGCAGCGAAGCCTGATGATAGGAGCGTTACTCGTTCGCAGTTCGTCACACCATTTCTGCTAATAATTATTTGATCAGCATAAAATAGCTAAATAAGTGTAAGAAAAATTCATATCACATCTCTTTACTCGCGGTGCGGGGAATTTATTATTCACCTGATGCATCTGGTAAGCACAGTACTGACAGGCATAGCAGCAGTGCTGCCTCCCTGCAGCACCAAGTCTGATTACTTTACTTCCATATTTCACCTCCAGATCACTCAAAACTAATTGTATCAACCATGTATAAGCAGAAGACAGTCCCGCAATTAAGGTGGCGGTTCTACGGTCGCCATCTTGGAAGTAGTTCAGATTCTGCCACCAGGCTACGCCACTAATCCATGACTGAGGAATTGAGTACCCAGCCACTCAGCCCTCTGACTTGAGCTGCCTGAACGCTTTTCTTGTGTTGCTGCGTGGACTTTCAAAGATTTTTGCGGCTCCACAGCAGTGTCCAGGCAGAGAAGGGGAGGATTTTTGTCCCCGTCCTGCGCAGCATGGGCTGCCCCATTGAACTCCCCTCTTCAACCCACCGCACCACTACTTCGAACAATACGCGCCCTGACAATTGGACAAGAGGCTTCCCTCTCTTGCCTATACTTCGTCTCACAAGATGTTTGCAGCACAGCGAAAAGCAGAGGCACCCCAGCCGGTCCAACCAGGATCACGCGTACAATAGGCAATTGTGCTTCTAAGCGTCTCTCGCCCCCCCAAATTGGCGGGGGTGAGAGTAGGAGCACAATTCTCTATTATAGTGCGCACAGGCTAGAGGCACTTAGGAGCACAATTGAAAGGGCTCCTCTGCCTTTCACAGTGCTGCAGATATCTTGTGAGACGAAGTATAGTTTCCGCTGTAGAGCCACGAACATTGCTCCCACCCGCCGAGCGTGAGGAGGGGGTTGGACTGGACTACAGTAGGCTAGCTTGACTGAACACAAATAAAACAGGGTGTCAACATGATTGCACAGTGCAATCTTAGTACGAGTGAAAAGGAAAAGCGAATGGCACTATTTCTGCACACTTCGTCAATGAACCTTAGTTGAAGTCGGCGCCTGTCTTGTGTTCTTTTGATCCTCGTCTTTTGGGCTGTGCAATCGAGTGATCATTAGTGAGCTTTAGAATACGGCGACCCTATCCGTAAGTGGGATAGAGTAATAGCGGAGCATGCGCGCTATAATAGAGAATTGTGCTCCTACTGTCAGCCGCGCTATTGCCCTCTCCCCCTAAGCGGTAGGGGTACCATATTCTAAACCTCCCTATTGTTGATGCCATAGATATAGTAAGGATCGGAACACTCCTTGACTGTAGTGGAAGCTGTCAGCTCTTGCGGTCACCAGAAATTTGCTTTATCAAACGTGATTACAAATATCATAATATAGCTATAATTAGCTGAACTTCAGTCAACAGTCGCCCTTGTTTATTTTTTGTTCGTGCTTGTCCAATCTTGGGAACTAGAGCTGGTAAGTTACAATGTGCAAATAAGTGAATGATTACCATTTTTTTCCTTTTGAGATGAATCGATATTCCGAAATAGATGTGAAATCCACCAAGAGGCTATGTATCGCGCAGGAGGCCGGCATGTATTCATGCTCTCTTCGGCACTGAGGAGGCGCATTCACACTAAACTATGTGGGAAATGGGGGAAGGGGAGAATGGGTTGTAAAGGAAGGTTGTCAGAAGAAAGGGCCTAACGGGGACAGTTTTTTAGGCGCTTATGGCGGCCACTTCCCCACTCCCAGTTGGATGCTCTACAGTCTTCATTTTATTTATTCGCTCGCGCGTGCGTGCGTGCGTGCGCGCGCGTGTGTGTGTGTGTGTGTGTGTGTGTGTGTGTGTGTGTGTGTGTGTGTGTGTGTGTGTGTGTGTGTGTGTGTGTGTGTGTGTGTGTGTGTGTGTGTGTGTGTGTGTGTGTGTGTGTGTGTGTGTGTGTGTGTGTGTGTGTGTGTGTGTGTGTGTGTGTGTGTGTGTGTGTGTGTGTGTGTGTGTGTGTGTGTGTGTGTGTGTGTGTGTGTGTGTGTGTGTGTGTGTGTGTGTGTGTGTGTGTGTGTGTGTGTGTGTGTGTGTGTGTGTGTGTGTGTGTGTGTGTGTGTGTGTGTGTGTGTGTGTGTGTGTGTGTGTGTGTGTGTGTGTGTGTGTGTGTGTGTGTGTGTGTGTGTGTGTGTGTGTGTGTGTGTGTGTGTGTGTGTGTGTGTGTGTGTGTGTGTGTGTGTGTGTGTGTGTGTGTGTGTGTGTGTGTGTGTGTGCAATTAAAGGAACACAGTATTTTCAGGCAATTAGAATAAAATTTTAACAATCAATCCCCTAGAAACATTTTTCTCCTGCAGAATTTCACTCGACACTGAAATCTGATGTGAAAAGTAGCATGCTATGGAAGACGCTGACCTGTCCTGCTGCAGCTTCCCGTGATGATGTATGCGCTTTCTGAAACAATATATTGGGTGGACTACTGTAGCTTGTAGCCTACTTTATTGTACTCATTTTACAGGGCGCACACACGTATGCAACAAGTATACTTTAGTGTTGAGCCCGCCTTTTGGCTTCATGTGTTGGTAGTAAATAATTTCGTGATGTGGCACTTGTACATTCACACATTTGCAACATAATAATCAGAGCCCAATTTTTACTCCATGCAAGAGCGCCCATGCTTACCAAATGTTTTCCTGCAAATGCCAAACGATTAGGCGCATCGATCAGATCGCGTTCGGTCAGATTTGGCATGTGCTATAATTTGTGAATTTGTCCATACCAATGCAGTACAGCGGTTTTGCTTCATGTGGTCAAACGGAAGCACGTTCTTTGTATGCTTCGAAATTCTCACACGCTTCTATGTCACTTTTGCTAACATGATCGGATACCTTTCAGAGCACAGGAAGTCGAGTTGCTTCAAACAAGGTTCAAATATAAAGTCAACAAATTGGGCGTTGAGACGGCGGGTGAGTGGACGCCTGGCTGACACGGTATCTACCTTACTCGAGATAAGGGCCCCATTCTTTTGGAAACGCTCTGCTTGCCGACGGGCTTTTAGAGCGTTAGCTCTGTTGCTCACTTGCGCGAGTGGCGCGTTTTTCTAAGAATCGTAAACAGAGCCATCACCATAGCAACATTGCCGTCTTCACTGTGCCCAAGCAAACTAGACCGAACTCTCCAAGCTCCCGGCCACAGCGGTAAAGCGCGGTAGCAGGCGATGCTAGGCAAGTACGGCATTATAGCAAAATGAACGCCAAACCAGCTTCCCTGTCGAATGCATCAACGGTTTACCCTAGACGCCGTAATGCTTCGGACAATCCGCGGTATATCCCCCTCCAAGAAGCGGAATTACCTGGGAAGAGGACGGGACATCATGCACGTATAAAATAAATAAAGTAAGCGCAAATAAAAACATCAAACGGGAAACCAATTCAGTGTTTTCACTCATATATATATATATATATATATATATATATATATATATATATATATATATATATATATATATATATATATATATATATATATATATATATATATAGGGCCATTGATCAAGTCAAAGTATTTGAAGAAGATATAAACGAATGCTTTTTGTCTGGTTTCTCGAACAAGGAAGCTGTAGGGCTGCCGAAACGATAGTACGTTTTCATGAAACTTTGACTTGGTCAGTGAGCCTGTATATTTTTTATGCCACCACCTGATCAGACTGCATTTCGTCGAACTCTTGATTACAGTGGTTTCTCTCATTTGAGCTAAGCTCGACATTCGGTTCAGCAGCGTTGAGCCTCATCATTTTTTTTTTTTATTTTTAGTCAGGGGAATGACGGAAATGCAGTGGCAAAACCCGATTCAACATCACATTTTTGCATTGGAGAAGCTTCACATGGCTGTTTCCTACTTGCCCATTCACCGAAAACATCCCCGGCAGCTACTGCGGCACCTTTACTATCATCACCAGAACGCAACATTCGGAAAAAAAAAAAAAGGAAAGAAAAAAAAAACATGACTGAAACGCTGATGATTATCTTCGGCTGCCCACTATATCATTTTTTCTCCTTTTCTTTGGAGCCTGCACTGCTTGCGCTATATAGGAACTTCAGTGGGAAGGTTGAAGAGGCATGCTTGTGCATGTTCAGGTTTTCAAGTTGCACTTGGCAGACTGTCGAAACATTTTATCTGTACCAGTAAAGTGGCAGAGGGTACAAGTATTCGTGCAATTTCTCCTAGGGAGACGCTCTTTGAAATTATATTATATTAATTTATGCAGTGTTATAGTTCCGTGCCCTACTATTCATTTTATCGTAGAAAGGGGAAGATATTTTTCCTTCTTGCCACTGGAAAAAAAAAAGTCTAAATTCCACATCCTCACAATATATGCTAACACCGCGAACATCTGAAGATAGCTTTGTGGCGGAGCTAAGACGAGGAATAACCAGCTCCGACAGCGTTCGGGTTCGAACTGTCTTTTTTTTTTCGCTGCTTTCACTGAGACGCTTAGTGCCAAATTCTTCTTTGTCCAGCGCCGTGCCGTTGTTTGTGATAAAAGCGCGGCGCGAGGGGCGCTACAAGACTACAAAACAAAACCAGAAAAAAAAATTTTCAATATATCCGCCACGATTATATCTTGCTGAGTAAGTAGAGTAAGTAAGTAGCGCGAGAGCCTTAGCTGGCAACGTTTCGGCACACAAACAGTATGACACACTTAATTCGAGGCGATAAATAAATCTCAAAGCAAGCAAGTGTACATTTGTCAAGGGACCATTTTCAAGTAGCGCTACTGCGCATGCGCGAAGCACCTGAGTGCGCGAAGCACGTGCACCTCAGTTCGACCCGACCACTCGACCCGACTCGCCAGTGTTTACCTCTCTCGCCCGATGGAAAGGAAAGGGCAGAGGGAAAACGTTGTAGAAGCACAATACCCTCTCGTAAATACCCCTCGATTCAAGGTGTTTGTGGCGCCATCCTCGTAATTTTTCTGAACTGCGACATTTTAGTGCACATGAAATTTCATAGATGGCGCTACCTACTACGTTTATCACACGTGGCTCTGTTATTTTACTATTATTTGACTTTGTAGTTGATAATTGTTACCGGTTGAATAAGGGAACGAAAGCCCGAACCTTTAAGTTATATTCGCCAGAAACAAACAAGCCATGGAGCATTTCAATCATGCTTAAAATATTTCATGAAGAGCTCGCGCGCTTCAAGTGAACCACGAAAAAATTAGCTGAAATCATCCTGACAGTGCACATTCCTCGAGAGTCGTAGAACAAAACCGATGCTTATCCTCTGACAGCGAGGTGCAAAGTTTTTCTACGCGAAATTTCAGCACAGATAAGAGCTTATTACTTGAACAGTTTAGCATATACTTTAAGCCATTTTGCAAAAAACGCAAAGTTTGATCACAAATAACTTTTACACTAAATGAAGCAGACAGATGATATTTTCAGGAAAAAGCGAACTATGTACGACCTCCAACTGCGCAAAAAATCTCCGCAGCAGAATGCGTATCTTGAAAGTTATTGTATGTATAATTACCTGTTTTATACACTTTTCACAGGCGCGTGGCTAATAAACTATGCGATACACAGTAATAAAAATGCTTAACTTTGTTCATTAACATCTAATATCAAAACATCTCAAACGGTGTTTTCCTAGGTGCAAAAGATTTTGCACAATTTTGTTTTTCCCGAGACAAGTAGAGCTGAAAAGCCGTTTCTTACCTTTGTGTTTTCCTTTACAGCTTAAACATCGGTGCAGCTATTTATAAATCAAATGCACCATTAGAAAGGAGAGGAAATAAACTTTACAAATATATTAAAGTCATATTTATAAACTAAACTAGTGAGGCGCAGTAGGCGTATGAATATCGCCGAAAATGTCGTCTCTTCACCGCTGGAGTGGGACCGCCACCTTAAGTGCACCTCTTCTGCTGACCAAAACTCAAATCAGTTCATTTATTACAATCGAAGCCCTCAGTATGTATCGAAGTCAGACTGTCGCTTTTCTGCCTATTACTTCTTTACTGCGAGAATGAAAGGGTTTTATCAGGAAATACCTGTTCCGCTGTACCGAATGAAAACTGAAGCAAAAAGCAAACGTTATTTTATACGCTACAATTCCGGGTAATAAACAGCTGAAATACGAAGGATTGCATTCGCTGCACTCTGCCCAATGTGAGGTGCGCTCTCAGCAGAACAAGATAGATGAGTTTATTCAATGGAAAGGCTGAGAGGGGGCCCGCAAAATTTGAATACCTGTCCTGATGCAATGCGCTGGGGAAGAGAACAAAGAAGGCAATGACAGGTGATGATGTGGTGAGAAGAGTTCTGTAAATATGGACCGGTACTAGTTCGTATGACAATTGCGAGTCTAAGCCCCTGTCGCTCAAAAAGCGAGAGAACGACCACATCTCCTGAAGAGATTTCCAGCTCTCCGGACAAATGTCTAACAGTGATTCCTGCTAGAGTGGCCTGCTGCCGAAACGCTTGAAAGAAGTGGCAATCATCAGCCTATGACCGCATTTACTTGAAATACCACTACCACATGTTGCACAGTATCAGTAATGCCCAAAGCAGAACATCCTGGGCAATAGAAACGACAAAGCTATCGGGTAAGAGCTTCTAAATTGTCCCTGTGATTATATGCACATTGAGATTGCTGTCGTGCTCCTATGGACTAAGAATGTGGCCTACAAGCACGTACCTTGAAAGTGGCAGTTTCCTTCGGATCGGCCTTGCTGTCCAGCAGGCGGAAGACGGCCTCCCTCTGCGCGGGCCGCACCTGGACCAGCTCGTGCCTGAGGTTGACAGCGATGCCTCGCTCCTTGACTACACCCCACAGGGCGTCCGCGTACTTGCGCACGCCGAAAAGCACGCCTAGCGACGTGTTGAACATGATGTCCACCTTGTCGCGCCGTCCGGCCTGCGCGTAGAACATCGGCACTTTGGGACACGTGCTGGCGTGTAAAGAGCTACCATTCCACAGTGTGAAATAGCAAACACTACAAACTAAGGGCCATATAGAAACGTGTATGCGCTCTTCAGCTTGAGCCAATCATTACTACTAGGGAAGTCATAACAAATGTAAACGTACAGCCCTAATGTTTACGCGGAGGACACAGCGCACGCAAAAACACATATATGAGTCATGCGCCAAACGGCAGATTTTTATTCACAAGAATGCCATTTTAATCGCTCGCCTTTTGTCTGCCGGCGATTGGAAAGCTGGAGACTCTGGTGGAATGAGCGCTGCCAGCACTGTGTGTATCACCTGAACTCTGCAGAGAGCTTCGTGAGCGAGCTCAAACGTCTGAGTGAGCAGGTGGGCTGAAGTATGAGCCAACGCAGTATGGGCGCGTAAAGTGTCGCAACACGACTGCCTTCCTGAACTACTGGGTGCCGCCATTTTAAAATAGGGATGTCATTGCCGGAAATCACTGCAAAACGGCGCCCTGACGAGCAGCCACTGCAGAAGGTTCATGGCTAGATTAGTATTTCCTAAAGTTTTACACCTAGAATTTCACGTAGGTCTCTTGTATATCCAAAACATTATCCTCCCAGTGACTTCAAAACTTCAGCTGCATTTTTATTTTGAATATGATCACGCTGTGTAGGTACTTCAGGCCATTTACTGTGATGGCAATAGTAGCGCCAATTCGCAAAATTTCAGCGGCTGCACACGCGAGAGAGCAAAGCTCTACTAACACACATCTCTATCGAACCTCCACGCTCCAGGAGCGCCCCTTCCCCCCACTCACCACCGTTTCCTTGTCACTGCCCTGTCGAGTGAAAAGCAATAAATAGTGAAAAATCAAGAGCAAGGCGTAATGTGGAAAGAAGGGGGCAACTAGGGCCCCATTTTCTGGTAGCAAATCTTAAGGCAGCCAGACAATCTCGGCTGTCCCAACAGCGGTTGCTATGGTGGCAACGAGGAACCGGAGATCCCGCTATGCGGCGATATCGAGAAGCTAACGCTGAGATGATGGACCAGGCGCACGCCAAACTTAGCACGAGGAAAGCTGAAGAAAAGAGGCGCGGACGCCAAACACGCATAGACCATACACAATGTATAAACGTGAAAGTTAAAAGCCCTGCTATCAAAGCTTTGCCATATAAGCTCGTAAGACCATCGGTCAAAAGGAGAGTGACGAGTATCACAGCTGAAGCCGTTGTGGGCGTCACTGGGAAGCGTTGTACAAGCCCGCGTTTTTCCGGATCTCCGGTATGAGCAGTCGCGTGTTCCCCGCGCGCCCTCGAATTTATTTTTCTCCCGTCAGTCAACCCTCAGCCGTCACGGGCAGCGGACGTGTACGCGCGGTGCTGCCTAGACTTCGGCTCTGCATCCCGTGCTGCAGCTAGTGCTCACCTCCACTACTTAGCGGGAACTCACCTTCAAACGCACTTTCTTGCTCTTAAATTACCAGGGCTAGCGCACATACTTCGCATTTGATTAAATATGCAAATTTGCTGTAATTTTGTAATCAGAAGCCAGGTTAAGTCCAAGAGAAATGTTCTAGTTAGCCCGGTTACAGTCTGTCGTGCACTAACAATGACCACTGTATCCCCCCTCCACCACACCTTGGCACTACACCACACCTTTATGCGAGGTCACTACACCTCAGCCTGTAGGTAGCCTGTAGCAGCCTTAACTATGTTTCGCTTCCAAGGCATTATTATTTTCCTTTCCTTTTTACCACCCTTTTACCTATGTCATTGAAAACTCCCTGAAAGTCTGCAAATATGTGGTAGTAAATCTTTAATCAAACGTAACGGGGTGATAAAACAGCTATTTCATGCGCTCAATGCTTGCGCCTACTATGTTTTGTAGCTGGTATGAACAAAACAAATTCTTAGAGATGTTACAGTGCTCCAGTTTATTGGCCAACGCAATAATAAAAGCTCACATGATAAAAACAATGTACAGCCTTTATCAAAAGTGTAGAGCCCTAGGGCTCTGCTTCTGAGCCACTTCATGCGGCTTGTAAATTCACAGCGTTTCGAATTTCTTGACGGTAAGAACATTTTTGTCCCACCCTCTCCAATGGGAAGGACCTCCACTAATGCTAAATCAACGCCATTAAGCGGTTCAGAAGCAAACCATCTGGGCTCTACACTTTTTACAAAGTCTGTACTCTCAACGCCGAAAGTAACTAATCACGTGGTTTGTTTCTTAATTTGTAGTGAACCACATATGGCGCCCCTTAAACTTCGAATTCCAACGTAAAGAAAACCCACATCTTCTCCTTTCAAGACCTGTTGATCTTTAGGGGTGCCGAAAGGGTCCACTCTACGGCTAAGGAGCAAACCCCGCTGCCTAATTACTTCACATTTTCTGAAAACGAATTTATGCCATGTGATCCTGGGCACTCAAACAGTAGAGAGGTGTTTAGAAACGGCACAAACCTTTCGGAGGTGGGCATCTGTAAGGTACATTACTTTCTGCGCAGCCCCAGGGCACTTGGCAGGCGTAGCTGGGAAGGTGAAAATGGCGTTGCCTTCCTTCAGCGACTGCATGGCTTTATACGTCTTCGTAACCGTGTCGTACGAGTAGTTGGAACACACGTATGGCGTCTCCAGGGCTTCCACCAAACCATCCACCTGACAGGCAAGCATAACGACAGGGCTCGTCTCGAAACAAGTTCAAAACGTTTTGGGTACATATCAGAACATTCTTTGAGCTCTACAGCAAATTTAGAAGAAACTTGGTCATAATCCTAAAAATTATCTTAAATCAAACACAACGGCATGCTTTATTGTGAGCGATTGTTTGAAGTAGAATTTATTTTTATCAGGCGAACGTTTTGGAGTTCAGGCAGATTTCATTTTCACATTTTGGCCTCTGCACTAAGACACGGAGCTATTTCACTCAATAACGAGAGAAAAAGAAATTGAGTAATGGAATAGAGCATCTGTCGCTTCGTGTAAGCCTTCACCACATACGCATTCTTTTCGCTTCTGCAAGTCGTACTTCATCCATAAAACTTGGCGGTGAAAAGCACTTCAATCTGGAAATGTGCAGAGGTGTACTTTGTCGTGTTCTCGTTTTGTGTTGCCTTTGTTGCGCCGCAGCTTCAGAGTATCTTGCACCAACTAGCCCCACGGTATTATTTTCAGGTTCACTTGTCTCCTTACGTGCGGAAATGCGAGAGCATTGGGAGTTGTCCATTTTTGAAATGAGAGCTTGTTCGGTGTTTCGTTGCTTTTTCGACTTTATTTTGACCTTTAACGTTTTCATGTTAAAATGCGCAGCCTACGATGTAAGCAAACCAATGCTAATTCGAAGTCAGAGGCTCTTGCATAATGGTGTAGTGGCGGGTAAGACGCTCGATGGTTGTGCGAGGATGTAGGATCGAATCCCGGCCGCGGCGGCCGCTTTTCAGTGGAGATGAAAAGCTAGGCGTTCATGTGCTGTGCGATGCCAGTGCGCGTTAAAAACCCCAGGTAGCCGAAATTTCCGCAGAACAACGTTATAGCATCTCTCTATAGTCACTTTGGGACGTTAAACCCCGCAAACCAAACCAAACCAAACCTGCGGCTCCCTTGCGAGAGCCGCACTAGACTGCTATGCTGTAATGTTTTGTGAACCTCGATAAATGGCGCCACGCGTCTGTGTAATCCTAATTTAAAATTTCTTGCCTTTGCTGTGTTTTGAATTTTGCATGGACAGACTTAGATAGTATTTCATAGCCGACCGTAACCTACACTCTGACACAGCTTTTCTAAATGTTTGTTCAATGTTTTTATTTTCTTTCTTACTGTCGCTGTTGTCCTTTCCATCAGCGCCCTCCTGCGTCCTTAATCTAGACAAGAATAATTGTGCAATGCACTCAGCCAGGAAGTCGGCGTAGATTAATTATTTGCGCGCTCAGCTGGGGAACAGAATGATGGCAGTTTGATTCCACAGTTCGTGCGAGCACGCTCTGCTGGCACATCCTGTCCAAGCCATTCATGAGACACAAAATATGTTCGTGTTAAAATGAGAGCGTTCAACATGACGCACTTACCAGGTCAAAGCGCACTTGGATTCCCGTGGCAACGACAAGGAAGTCGTATTTGATCTGAAAAAAGAAAAAACGCAAACAAACGTGCTAGCATGAATAAACTAGAAGAACACTTTAACATTGGCTCTAGACTCTTGTTAAATCCCAAGATCAAATCGTGGGCTACATTCAAAGTATAATAAACATTTTCTCAGTTATAACAGCTCGCGCCGCCCACTATGTACTAGGCGCAGTATTTTTGCGCCATGCATTAAAGAAATTACTTTCCAGAGACAGTGTGCAAGTAAGAACCAAGTAGTTAAGACCGCCTTAGAAATGCAAGGGGGCGCGTTTTTGAAAATAATTGTGGTGCAGCTGCGGAATATGGTAAGCTAATTTTGTCAACATATTAATAGAGATTATATAACCTTTGGATGCGCAGTAAAAGTTTTTTGTGAAACTCGCCATGCAATCACAATGGATAATTACGGCATGCATTAAAAAACCGACAGGGCGTGTTATTGAACATCAATAGGAAGAGACTGCATGTCTGCGAGAAAGGATATGCGGATACATCTATTTTTATGATACAGTTTTCCATTATGTGAAAAGGATACACTGAAACACACTTTTCCAGGATTTCTCCTGAATTTCTGGGTACAAAAGATAGACCATAAAATATCTGCTTCCCTTGAAGACCTCAGCCTTCTCAATATCATGTCTAATGTGCCGCAGCCATCACACACTGTAACAGGCTTCACTTCTAACAACACTTCGCATCAGCACAGCCATAAATATCTCCTCGTGTTACCAGTACAAAAAAAAAAAAAACTTCTGTGGCCATCATCGTGTTCATCACGCTGGATACTAAATATCAGGACTTCGACTCAGACGCAAGGTACAGCGCGCTACATCAAGATTGACTTACTACCGCCGAAGCCAGCGCATTCCGCAACAACACAGTGGTGTCGTGTTGGATGTTTAAACAATACAACTAGCAACACAGAGCAACGGAACCCTCGATACCAGACAGTAAAGAGCAGAAGCTGGGTTTTATTTTTTGCATGTTTGTGTCCACGAAGAAATTGGCTTATTCAAAGCCCTCAACTTGTCATCAGGCGAAGCGAGCAACTAGGGAGCTATGGCAAGGCGTCCGGGAACTATAGCTTCCCACAAAAAAAAAAAAAGAAAAAAAAAAAAAAAGAATAAGCAACAAGAAGAAGGAGAATTTTGTTTACGTCGTCGAAAGAACAGAAAGCCATTTGAGCAGAGCTTTAGGAATGTGTGAAGACCTGCAACTCTGGCAATTTAAATACATTTACGCTACTGGAACAAATTTTGTGCTACATCTAGAACGGAAAAAAAACATTTCGACGGGAAAACATTTCGATGGGAAAATATTTCGATGGCTTGAAGAAAGATTCTGCCATAGCATTGGTCAACGCCCGTCCCGTCTTGTGGTTTTCTTCTTCTCGTGTTCGGTTTCTTTGCGCTTTGTTGATATGTAAAAACTATGAATCAACTAGACCAGACTAAGATCCTCAATGAACGTGTTTCTCCTAAATTTGGGCTCTTTTTTCCGTAATCATTCGAAGGCTTGACTCTTGACACGGCAGTACAATATTGCGACACCGAGTAACTTGCCTAATTGTAAATCAAATTCGGTCCAGTGCCAAAAGAGCCAGGAAGTGAGAAACGCAATAAAGTACAAAAAGTGATCCTGCCCACAGCCTAACCAAACAAATCATTAATAACGTGCAGGAAGATGTGGACAGTGATGGCAACACTGATTTTCTGAAAATCATGGCGACCACGAATTAAACCTGGCTCCGAAAATTGCGATTGGATTCTCGCAACGCGCACCTGATGTACAGTTGAAGGTTGACACGGGATCGCTAACAACTTTCTCAAGCAAATAAGTCCTTCCGAATATCGAGCAATTTAAGAATACTTCGGCAACAACGATCATTAACAAATGATGTCACACACCTTTGAGCGGTATAAATTACCTCTGGAAGTGCTTACTGGTAGAGGTCCACAACCCTTTTCAAGAGAGCTGACAGATTTTGTGGTTTGTCACAAATTCGCGCATAAATGTTCATGAGCCGGATAATCGACCAGACCACGAGAGTAACTAGTGATGCCAGGCCTACACACAGGCCAGCACATTAATACAATGTAACGGTGGAGGCTGATACAGAGTCGTAATATGTTCATTACCAGTTATGCCGTTATTGTTTTTTTCTTTTGCAGTGAAGTGGGATATGACGTACTGCTGTGTCAGCAACATGTTGCGTAAGCGCGGCTGAAAATAAGTCCCTATAATATCAAAAGTCGATCGTCATGTGGCCACCGCCGTGTTTAATATATATATATATATATATATATATATATATATATATATATATATATATATATATATATATATATACACTGGCTTTGTACGAGTAATGATAGTGTTCAAATACTGATGTCATGGACTCATAGGTCATAATAAATGGCAGTTTTTGGCAATCGTACACAAAGGCGACCATGACTGTCTCGGTATTTAACTTGTATAATTCTGACCACGACCGGCTTGCAAGAAAAAGCCGGTTTAAAATAGAAGACCCAACCTCCAACAACCTTATGCCATCTGCGAAATGTGGTCAACTGGTTTCTCATGTAGAGCAACATTTTTATCTTGAGCGGCCAAAGGATGTCTCTCTCTATATAGCCTACCTTGACGCCTCGTTTGGTAACCACGGTGTTATCCTGAGGCACGAAGGTGTCTGCCTCGTCCTGGATCCACTCGGCATGCCTGGGAATCACGTCCGCCATGGGTTTAACAGAGTCGGCTACCTGCTTGATGCCGCCGCCCACCAGAGTCCAGAGCGGCTGGTAGCAGTGCACCTTTCGAAAAAAATGAAGGCAAAGACGTGGTTACACTGCACTTGCAAAAAACT
Organism: Amblyomma maculatum; assembly: GCF_055883805.1. Lineage (NCBI taxonomy): Eukaryota > Metazoa > Arthropoda > Arachnida > Ixodida > Ixodidae > Amblyomma > Amblyomma maculatum. The sequence continues at coordinate 34,001,481 of NC_139349.1, read as the reverse complement.
CAGTTCATCGGATCACTTTACTGCACGTCACCGCACCTGCCTTGATAGGCAGGTGCGTTAACATACCGCGACTTAGCTGCCAAAATCTGCATCGACATATTTTAGCCTGTTCGGTTCGATTCATAAGTACACAAATTAGCTGTAACAAAATATTACAAATTTACAAGGTACTACTAGAATTTCGCTAATGCAGCGACTTCTTACTGTAATAACCTCGTTGCAGTGGTGCTTTCGTGTAAGGAGGTAGTTTTTGCGCACAAACTTGGTGTTTTCTAGCACCGTGAGAGTCGCACAAAAAGGGCGACCCATGCAGTATTAGTCTATTTCGAGAGTAAACTGAATACACGACAGTTTTCTCCAATTTCCTGCCTTTTGTCCAGCGCACGAAAGCTTTTTTTAGACTCTTTGTTTACACCACACATATTAGTGCTACTCCGAATTAGGTCTTAGAAAACTAACCCCAACTTAGCCGGCTCCTACGTTAGCAAATCATCGAACACTCCTGCGCAAAGTACCTTCGCACACCTCGATAATCTTGGCTGAACCTGCGACCAAATACACAGATCTAGGATAACAACTGTAGCAAAGTCCCACGGAACCAACGAATGAAATTTTCGTTCCAAGATATAGGGTCAGCCAAAAGGTCCCAGGCCACGCTATCTGCTTCCGAGTCCTACTGCGCAGCATTTACACCCATAAAACCTACCATCTCTGCGAAAAGGGGGAGAGGGATTGTTTGCACTGGAGAAGGATTGTTTGCACCTCTGCGGAACTTGGTGCCTTAAAAGCTGCCTTGAGTGTCTGACTATGAAGCCTAAATCCTGAACCTGTGGCCTGGAACTTTTCACCGACCCTGTACATACACTTTCAGCTCTATAGGGGATGTTGTAACTAACAATTGCGGCAAAATTATAACCTCTTTCGATCCTTCAGTGTGAACCTTGACCCAATTCTAGGGTGCTTTTGAATTTAGGTGCCACCGATATACAGCCGGGTCAGTCACACTTAGCGTGAACACGGATCCGCGTGGCTACGCACGTGCTTTGCGTCATTACACATAACCCGGTCACGATTTAATGTTTAGTGGAGGACGAGTACGGGAACCTTGAAGAAGTGTTTCGTGCAATCCGCCATTTTCGGTGAATATTCAACTGGTTTATAGGTGCAATGGTGTCGGTAAAAATATTTTAATGAAAACGTTTAGGAGGTTGTAGCGGCGGTTGGAGTTCTCAGTTGGAAACCCCATTGGCTAGGCTCCTGTCCTCGCTCTTTCGATGAGTTCTTTTTGACCCCTTGCGTCCGAGCTGGTCACAGCTGCCTCCCACCCCTCCTGCGTTGGCTGGTTATTAATAGTGACAGTCTGATTTCGCTGGCATGCCCACACCATATGGTACAGGCCCGCCTCCTCCCCGCAGAATTTGCATTGCGAGACATATTGCGTGTAGTCTTCGTGGGTTGTTAAAAGTGTTGGTCTGGATGCTCCGCACATGCGCAGCCACTCGCAGCGGTGTTCCCGCCAAATGTGATGAAGCTGTACTCTAGCATCATTGCTGATTCTTGGTTTACAGGTTTATTCCCAGCTGCGGAATGCAATTACCGCGCGCGCGCGCGCCACGGCGAGAGTTCTACGAAGCAAGCTTACATACAAAGCAACTTCTTACATCACGGGGCTCCAACACGCAGACTTTTCCCTTGCCGAGCTTGGAGGCAAATTTGGCGGCCGTGGCGATTCCGCCCGACCCGCCACCGACCACGAGCAGCTTGTAGCTCTTCCCACCATCTTCCGTCGCCTTGGTGCCATAAAGGCGGGCGTTGCGCAGGAGGCGCTTTAGCGCTGCGCGGGAGACCATCTGCATAAGTGAGCAATAAAATGGACCACCTTGCATGATCAAGCGGAATACACTTCGCAATATCCGTAACTTTGTAATTTAACGCGAAAAGCACGTTGCCCAGCCCAGCAAGCAGTGCCGTTGGTGAGCCTTATTTCCTGCGTTTTTCATTTTACTATAGGAAAAACTGCAACACCCACAGCGACTGTCAGGTAGAGAAAATAAAGATATTTGACGCCAACGTTTATAGTGTTTAATGTCCCAAAGTGACTCCGGCTATGAAAGATGCCGTAGTGGAGGGCATGAAAATTTCGACCACTACGGGCCTTTTCACTTGCACTAAAATCGCACAACACACAGGCGCTTTGCTTTTCGCCTCTATCGAAAAGCGGCCGCAGCGGCCGGAATCCGATCCCGCATCCTTGGGTACAGCAGTCGAGAGCCCTTACACTGTACCGCCGCGGCGAGATATTCTACGCCAAGAGTTACTGAACAAGAGTACCCCCTCCATTATTCGCGGAATAATAATTAACGTGTTGTGATCTCGTCAAAACCTAATTCTGCTGCCTGCCTTCCGTATTCAGGCTGCACTTGAAAGCCGGTTCGTTTATCCATTTTTATTGCTCAAATCACACGTAATTGAGTCATGGGGACTAGAAAAGGCGCATGCGTGCCCCAGCTGTTCATCATGCTTTTCTAGCGCAAATAAAGTTCCCATGCTTGACTCTGAGAGGCAGATAAGACGGCTTATCTTGTTTCCTTGCCCTACTTTAAGCCGATGGATTTCCCCGCCACCCTACTCTCACGTGGTGATTACAATGCCGTAGGCAAGAAACGAGGGGACTTGCGTGGTACTGAAATCGACCTTTCGTTGGGCTGGTTAGCGCACACAAAAGAACTAAGCAAGTCGGCGTCGGCGACAGCTGCAGAAAGGCTCGGCAGCAGTCGAACTACAAAATACCTACTGCTGTTGCCAGTGCTCAGTTTAATGCTACCAAAGAAATATGGCGGCCAGCCCCGCCAAAGGTGCCTAGAATAATCAGGAACAAAGTGGAAGCAGTCGCACACGTCTGCCATCATTCGAAATAAATCACGGCTCTTCTATCTCAGCAAACAAAGTGATGAAACTTCGCCCGTCGGAAATCAGCGTCAACAAATAAACAAAACAAAGCTTCGCCGCATTACGTCACAAAAAAAAAGAAAGAAAACAAAAGCACCGACCATGTTAGAAATCTTCCGACACCTTGGTATCGACGACTCGATGCCGTACAACGTAAAGAGGGGTGGTCGAATATGAAACGGAGAACCAAAACTGAACACCGAAAAATACATACACAAAGCGCCCATCAGCGCGCGTAATAGAGCTCTAGGCCCACAACGTGCGAAATTACCGGCCGTAGTCGTCGCCGCTGGTATGTTGCGCTCAACTTCTAGACGACGAGTTACCTTGCACGGAATGAAATAGAGGAGCAAACGTTTTTCAGTCTGTCAGCAGTGGCAAATCGGCATCCAAACCTTGTCTCGAACCCCGGACTGTAGCTAGCAAGAGGCTTCGCTCCCTTCTGTAACGGCCCAGCTCAAGCTTCTGACGAAGTTTGGGGATGAATTCCGGCCGGCACCTCAACGAAGGCACAACGACTGCATTTCTAAAACGACACCCTCGTCCTGTCCTATACACATTAAGAAAGGATCTCCAGTCTCAAGGTCATGTCTTCCAGAAATATCTTCTAGTTCACTATGGGATATGCAAAGGCAAAATGCTAATTCATACACGAGTATACGGATACTTTTAAGGATACTTTTGAGGCGAAGGGCCCCGCCGGGGTGGCGCAGTGGTTACGGCGCTCGACTACTGTTCCCAAGGACGTGGGATCGAATCCCGGCCTCGGCGGCCGCTTTTCGATGGAGGCGAAAAGCAAGGCGCCCCTGTGCTGTGCGATGTCAGTGCACGTTAAAGAACCCCAGGTGGTCGAAATTTCCGGAGTCCTCCACTACGGCGTCTCTCATGCCTGAGTTGCTTTGGGACGTTAAACCTCAGAAACCAAACAAAGCCTTTTAAGGCAAAGGCCTTTAAAGGCTCATGCTCGCGGCCACAATCGTATCAGTCCGTCCGTAACGCATTCGTTAAGTGTGAACTAATAAAGATATAAAAAAATAATTGGTTCACAGAAAGGGAAAGGCGCTGTATCTGACACACTTGTTCTGTGGACACCTGAACTGCGCCGTAAGGTAAGGGAAGAAAGTGGAAAGAGAGAAAGGGGTGCCGTAGTGGAGGGTTCCGGAGTAATTTCGACCACCTGGGGATCTTTAACGTGCACTCACATCGCACAGCACATGGACGTGCTTCATTTCGCCTCCATCGAAAAGCAGCCGCCGAGGTCGGGTTCGATTTATTGATTTGCTGATTTATTTATAGGAAGAGAAAGGCACGGTAACTGTCTAACTTGTTTTCTGTGGACACTGCAACCGCGCCGTAAGGGAAGGGAGGAAGGTGGGAGTGAAAGTGGAAAGAGAGAAAGAGGAGCCGTAGTGGAGGGCTACGGAGTAATTTCGACCACCTGGGGATCTTTAACGTGCGCTGACATCGCGCAGCACACGGACGCCTCTTCGTTTCGCCTCCATCGAAACGCAGCCGCCGAGGTCGGGTTCGAACCCGGGTACTCCGGCACAGTAGTCGGGCGTCTTACCGCTGCACCACCATGGCTTTTCTTTTTTTTTTTTTTTAGGTCGGGTTCGAACCCGGGTACTCCGGCACAGTTGTCGGGCGTCTTACCGCTTCACCACCATGGCTTTTTTTTTTTCTTTATTGCCGGTCATCACCAACACAAAACAAAACCAACAAAAACGCGCTACAAGCAGAATGCTCACAGCAGAGCGGTTACCACAAGCATGACACTTAATACAGAAGCCGGCAGGCTCATACGAGTTGCCTTTGTCAAGTTAAAATTCCTTCAGCTCGCATAGTGGTTCGACTCTTGAAGTCCAGTCTGGCACAGTGGTCTTCAATTTGTGCATTTCAACCAATGCGTGTATACTCTCGCGAAAGTGGAGTCTTGCAGGGCGGGCGTCAGGGTGACAGTGAAAACCCGCCATTCCGGACCGCCATAGACTGTGCAGGCCTATTAGCATAACCGTATCAAGTGGAATCCCATATTATTTTCAGTTGGCAGGAATCTAATCCCGTATGAGTCTAATGGTAATTCTTTTTTAACAGTTCGTTGCAGCACATCCCAAAAATAGACGCCCTCCCAACAATGCAGAAATACATGGTCTATTGTCTCTGGCTGTTTACATATTAAGCAAAGTGAACCCCATGGCAGATAAAAGCCCTTGCTTTCAAAAAACGTTTGTACCGATAATGTTCCTGCATGTAACTTAAAGAAAAACGTCTTTACCCCAGGAGAAACTGGCATTCTTTTGACACGCTTCAGTACGTCTTGACCTAGACGGCCGCTATTCAAGGCTCTGTACACAGGAACAGAGAAGAAGTCGTCACAAACAGCTTTATACAGGTTCTTCTTTTTCACTGAACTTAAGTATTCTGTCGAGAAGCGAGCGGACAGAATTCGAACACTGCTGACAAACTCTTTGAAAAAACTAGAAAGACGCCCTGGCATGCTTTCCGTAGCAACAACGAAATTGGGCAACGCCCGCGCGAGCCTCACTTGGCACACAGTGCGCAAAAAGGGGTCGGTGACGTCACGAAAGAAAATAAATCTGTTTACAAGCTGGCGCACAAATAAGTGAGCAAGTCCGAGACCTCCGTCTTTAATTGGCCGGAACAGGTTATCCCGACTACATCTTTCCCAGCTTGATGCCCATACAAACACAGCAAAGATAGCTTTTGAACACTCAACCTAGAACAATGAAGTGCTTGCATGACGTACCACACCATGGCACCTGGGTCTTGAAAAAGCACAGGCTCATCGAAATGACATAACCGAAGTAGAATGGAACGGAAGCCTCGTGACAGATAAGAACGACATTGCACGTGCGTTCTTCGACTATTATCAGGAGCTGTTTGCTTTTCGGGACATGAAGTTGGAGACGTTTAAGCAGGTGTTTCTTTCCTCCTTGCCACGACTGGATGCCACCACGAGAGAAAAGTTAGAGCAGCCGATTTCCGAGGACGAGGTTGAACGCGCCATTGATAATCTGAACCAAGGAAAGTCGCCTGGGCCGGATGGTTTGAGCGCAGCCTTTTATAAAGCATTCAAGCTAGATCTGTCCCCATTGTTAGCTGCAGTATTTAACGATGCCTATGAACTTGGTGCACTCCCTCCTTCGTTCGCATTCTCACACACAGTGTTAATTCCTAAGTCAAACCAAACAGAGAAACTAAAATTTGTGACGTCATACAGGCCTATTTCTTTAACAAATGTGGATTACAAAATACTGATGAAGTTCGTTCTGACAGCCAGGCTACAGACAGTGATAAAACATATCGTTGGCTCCCACCAGACGTGTGATATAAAGGGCCGGTTCATTACAACAAATATTCATAAGGCGAGGTGCCTGCTGGAATGTTGTGACGTTGCTTGCGCGAGGGTCGCGCTTCTTCAGCTCGACCTAGAAAAGGCGTTTGACTGTGTTCCACATGATGTATTGTTTGCAATATTGGATTATATCAATGTCGGTTCTATTATCAGAGAGGGCGTAGCCCTGGCGTACCGAAACTGCACAACGCGATTGATTGTTAATAAAGTATTAGGAGAACCCATAAATGTGCGGCGTTCGGTACGTCAGGGTTCTTTCCCCAGCCCTCTTCTATTCTGCATTTATATCGAAACGTTATGCCTGTCTATTATTCGAAATCCATCTGTTCAGGAATTTCAACTGTACATGTCTGAGGTCAAACTTTTGGCGTACCCTGATGATGTGGCAGTGTTTTGTGCGAACAAAGAAAGTATTTGCGCCGCAGTTGAAGTTGTGAAAGATTTTAGTTCGACCACAGGAAGTCCAGTAAACTGGGGAAAGTGTCTTGGCTTCTGGCACGGGGCGTGGACATCAACGCCTGACTTTTTTGCCAACGTTACATGGGTTACAACACCCGTGAAGTATTTGGGCGTACCTCTAGAATTCTATGAAGACAGCAAGCCATTTTGGCGCGCCCAAGTTAAGGAAATACGGGAGAAGACTGACAAGTGGAAAGGAGTGCCGCTGTCTATCTTTGCACGAGCCAGTGTGTGTTATCTACTTTTGCTGCACCACCATGGCAGGCGAACTTATGAGAAAAAGAATGCTTGCATCAGATAAAGGAGGTAAAAGGAACCTAGAAGCCAAATTTGATGACTGTAGGGTAATTAGTTAATTATAGCCAAAATTTGAAAATTGCGTTTAAATAACGCGGACATCGATGTAGCGATAGGAAGATAGCGCTGATCGGAACGGTGTGATGTCACATCCACCTGAAGTCGTCTCTGGCCATGTCTAATAACCGGAACTGACGTCACGATGACGTCACATAAGACCATGAAGTCGTGACTGGTCATGACGTCACTAGGCAATTCAAGCATATACGACTAGCTATCCTCCCTCCTTCTAAGATTACTAGTCGTATATGCGTGAATCGCCTGGTGACATCATGACCAGTCGCGATGTTATGGTCGTATGTGACGTCATCGGGACGTCAGTTCCGGTTATTAGACATGGCCGGAGACGACTTCCGGTGGATGTGACATCATACCTTTCCTATGGCTATATAACAAAAAAACTGAAAATTATGCGGTCAAATTATGCGAACAGAATTGGTACACCAGATGCGAAGAGATGGAAGGGGGCATGAGCCTTTTCTGAACGTGGGGTCTGCTAAGACACCTATTAGATCCGACGAACTCAATATCTCAATCGGGAATTAGATTATCAAAAGCCAGGCACGCGTTTAAGGGCACAGACGCGGAATTTATGGACGCACTAATCAATATGGACATTGGCCATACTCAATATAGTACCCCTCTCCCAAAGTACAACGGAGCTCCCAACGATAAGTTGGACGCACCCATCACGGAGGCGGAGGTCAGGGAAGAAATGCTGGGACTGAAAACAAAATCGGCTCCGGGCCTTGACGGAATAAATAATAAAATTTTAAGAAACCTGGATTATGGCTCCATCAGCGCTTTTACTGAGTATATGCAAGAAATTTGAAGTAAAGGCCACCTGCCTCGGCAGTGGAAGTCGGCAAACGTAATTCTAATCCCAAAGTCGGGCCAACCCCCGAAAATAGAAATTCGAAAGTCTATTTCTCTAATTTCATGCACAGGGAAATTGATGGAGCATGTAGTCTAGACACAAATGACGCGCTTTGTGGAGAAAAACGACCTGTGGCCGCACGAGATGGTCGACTTCCGACCAGGCTTGTGCACGCAGGACTCAACCACGACATATTCGACTCTTGTTCTACAGACGCCAAAGTGATTCTCGGCCTGGACTTGACAAAGGCTATTGATAAAGTTAAACACTAAGTGATCCTCCGCGGTCTCGCAAGAAATCGAGGTAGGTTGACGAAGATACCAGTACATCAAGGACTTTTTAAGACGAAAGCCTTTAATGGCTCATGCTGTCATGGACAAAATGTGTCCCGCTTTTGCGGCGGCTCTGATTGGCCGAGGCGAGGTGACATCATAGGGGCCTCAACCAATCACAGAGCACCACCACAGTATGCGCGAAAGCGGGCCTTATATGGCCATATGTCAAAGACCAATTACTAATGAATACCTAATCGATGAATGATCAAATGCTAATTGATGGCTGATTAAGTAATTCAGTAATTACTTAATCAATGATTATAAATAATTAACTGCCCATAATGACTGAATAATAGATTAATTCCTAATTAGTGTCAGTTGTGTAGCAGAATGCGGCACTCAGGCTTTCGCCTTTCACTACTCTAGTCGCTAGTTCAGTTCAGTCGTTCAGTCGTGTCCGACTCTTCGTGACCCTATGCACAATGTCACGCCACGCTTTCCGGTCTCTCACTATTTTCCTAACATCACATAACTTCATCTGCAGTGCCTCGAGGATGCCATCTAACCATCGCGTTCTCTGCCTACCCCTTCTCTGGCGACCCTCAACCTTTCCCAACATCAAATCTTTCTCCAGCGACTCCTCTCTTGAAAAATAACGGGGAGAGAACCGATCCCTGCGGCGTCCCCCTGCTTCCTAACGTCACTGTGGGGTACTGAATTTTATGCAGGCAGTTCTGTCTGACAAAAATTGCGAGGGACTCTAGTGGGGGACTGAATTTTATGCAGGCAGTTCTGTCTGACAAAAATTACGAGGGACCCTAGTCGCTAGAGTCCCTCGTAATTTTTGTCAGACAGAACTGCCTGCATAAAATTCAGTCCCCCACAGTGACGTTAGGAAGTAAGGAGACGCCGCAGGGCTCGGTTATCTCCCCGTTACTTTTCAACGTTGCGATGAGGGGCCTCCCAGAAGCTCTGAGGAGCAGAACGGGACTAAATTTCAGTATATATGCGGATGACATCGATCTCTGGATTAACCAAGGTAGCGATCCGAGCATTGAGGAGCGCCTGCAGGCGGCGGCGGACACTGTCGTAGACTATGCTGCCAGTAGGGGTCTATCATGCTCGCCGCAAAAATCGGAATTATTCATCTATAACACAAAGTCACTCCGAAGTTCGATATGTAGGTCAAATCAGAATCTTAGGACTATTCATTCAGGAGAATGGATATATTGACGGGAGAATAAAAAATTTAGAGGGATTCGCCACGCAAGCCATTGGCATATTTAGAAGGGTCGCGCTGAAAGGACGAGCCCTGAAGGAAAAAAGCTTGCTTAAACTAACCCAACCTTACGTAATAAGCCGCGTGATCTATGCAACACCGTTCCTAAATATCAGGTTGGAGGAGAAGAGGAGATTAAACTCTCTCATTCGACGGTGCATAAAGAGGACCCTGGGCTTATCAAATACCACATCCACAGAGATGCTCCTTTCTATGGGAGTGCACAATACAGCTGTCAGAGTTTCGCAGCCGAAAAGATTAAGTCGAGCGACCACGGGCAGAACTATACTCGAGATGGTAGGCCTGCAGACAGAGAACTACGAGAAAAATCAAGCCTCCTGCAGGACTGTCGAGAAAATCTAATCATTCGCCCCTTCCTCGTAACATGCATCCCATAACAAACACTGCGAGGAGAGAGAAGAGAGCAGAAGCACCAATCAGACGCTTCGATTCGATGGGCAGCAAGTCGGTTGCATACGTGGACGCAGCAAGTGGCAAAACGGGTGCGGTGGTCACCTCGGTGGTCGACGGCCGAGGTGTACTTGCCCCGTTATCGGCCGCCACCATTAGAATCCGCAACACGGATACGGCTGAAGAATCACCGAGCGGCGTAGACTGCTTTCATCGTGCACCGGCGTGAAAGAAGTCTTCCAGTCGTTGCAGAAGACGTCAGCTACAGTTCCTATTCTGGCTGCAGTCCACAGAAGCCCTTCAAAGCCTGAACCACTGATCAGTGAACCACCACTAAAACTAACCGCGGAGCATGCCATCGAGCGTAAAGAGACGCAATTCGGAAGCGCCACCGCGTTCACATCGATGCCCGACTCCCCGTTTCTTACGTTAACTCCCAGGGCATCGTCAGCTGAAGCCCGCTACAACAATACAAAGCGAAAAGTCAGTGATCAGAGTGATGATCTTATGTTGGCCTAAAGCGATGCCAGTAATCACCGAGGAGCGGCTGCCATACCTCTAGACACACCTTTGGAAGGTACGCATTTCAATCACGGACCAATCCAGAAGGGGCTTTCGCAGAGTAAGGAAATGATAGGGCCAGTAACGCGATTTAATGAAAACAAAGACTTACGCAAGGCTTCTCAAAAAGAGCATTTTCGTTAAGCCAAAGCAAGAAGACTCCGAAAGAGAGAACGTTCTTAGGCCACTACGTGGGAAAATATCCACGGTGTGATCATCCCGACAATTCGAGTCTCTCGGGTAACGAGAGAACGACCTCACAAATAAACGTTAAAAGCCGGGACCTGAATATGCTGAAAATGTATGCATCGGATCAGAGCAAGCTGAAATAATGTACACGAGGCATACACAAACTTCATCGAAGAGCTGTCCAGTGGACAGCCTACCAAAAGAACAGGCGAGGACAGGACCCTGTGCACCCGATTCCAGACGACACACCTGCCATTCCAGACGCTACAAAAAGGCCGAAGTGTACCACGAAAAGCCTGTCTCCGATGTTGTCAAACAGATGTAAGAGAGTCGTGTTACCCTGCTGGCTCTTTCGCAGCGTGCACAACTTCACAACAAAGAAAACGACCTTCGAGCGGCATGGCATCGTGACATCTATTTCACAAACACAGGCGGAGACACAAACACGGCGGAGACTTCTCATAATACTGGTTTTACAGCTGGGCATGAAAAACATCGCGCTGCAGCTATGAACTTCCAGCTTCAGCAGCTGGCTGAGATGCGTCTCACCTCAGGGAGCGGAGCATGTAGAAGAATTGCGCCTGCGTTTGAAGAACAAGGACGAGAAAGATTAGGTTGGGAACTAGGGGCCCCGCGAAGGGAACTGAGCGCCACAGTAGCATCTGGGAAGAGAGAGAGAGAGGGGGGGGGGGGCAGGATTACACGCAATCTGTCGAGGCTCTCGGCGTTTGCCCTCCTCCTTCTATAGACGGAGCATTAACCGCCCTTCCACTTTACTGCCGACTTAAGTTGTGACTATATTGACTTGTTCATGTGCTTCAGCGTTTTTCTTTCACAGTGCCAAAGAAACGTCCCTTTTCAAGTCAGCCCACTCATAGTCATGTTTCCTTTATACGAAGAGGCAATATTTTTGCCTTGTTATAGTCAGATCCAAATCAAGCGGCAAAACAAAAAAGCGGCAGATGCCCTTCAGCGGACGCCCTTCAGCCAATGGCGTTGAATGATCCCCCTGGAACCGCGGTTAATTTGATTCAGGCGTTTCCCCTGCTTTGTACTCGTACAGCCGCTAGCAGGTCCGACGGGAATATTTACGAGAATGATTTGAGTCTCGTTGATCGCAGGGCGTTCATTTGAGAGCCATTTGCAGTTTTTTTTTTTTTCTTTGGTTGCTTCCAACCACAGTAATGCGTCACTAGGGTTTTATCCCAGAAAACCAATGGTCAAGTTGAGGCTCGTAAAGCGTCACGTATTTGTTTGCATGCCCAGTGCACTCACATGATAATGCACCCCTTGCAACAGTCTTACATTTGAGAAACTTTTATCAACCACTACTTAAATCTTACGGGATAGCGCATAGAGCTCGTTCTAACGAAAAATTACAGGGGTCGAGAAGAATCCTGCTTTATCAACAGAACCATAACATCAGGACCATGAGACCTAGCGCGGGAATTTCAAACACTCCACCTTAAAGGAAAGCTTACAAGTAGGGGAAGGGTCCAAGTAAAGCCAAAATTACCGATATAGTTCCTCTGATGGAGGTATATCAGAAATAGAAGTAAGTCAGTAAAATAAACCCGTCACCAGTTTGGTTCGAGCTCAGGCGCACTGCATGTCAGACACTCAACTCATTGGTCATGAAAGGTCGTTAACTGGGACCAAACGTGTTAGAGGGGCCCCTTCTGAACCCGTTGTGGTGCTTATGGTTTTTACTAACGTGTATATAAAATACGTACTGATGCTAGAGTAATAGCAACGTTAAATTTATATTTTAAATATAAAACTTTTGACCAAGAAGATTTTTCAAATATTCGCAGAATGAAAAGGCAGTGCTGAAGGCACTATCGGGTCTACTCTCAAGGCGAAGCTTAAGAGTCTTCTGTCGTGACGCTGGGGCTATGGCGACCCGGCCTTCACTTGGTAGCGTGCAGAGACTCCGGGTTGAAGAAGGACTGAATCTTCGAAGTTGGTAAAATATGTACAAGCAGGTTTACTGGCACTTTGAGAAAACGTATTTACAAGAATATTTACATGAAGAAGAAGGGTACATCAGCAAAATGACAAGCGTTAAGAGTTCATAGCGAGAAGCGACTGGATGAGCCGTTTACCCAGGGCCCAGAGCGACATTTCGTGCTCTGCAGCGTCCTTAAAAACCCCCTATGTCCAGCCCCTCTCTGAAGATGCTGACCAACCAAATCCAGGGCACGCCCCTCAGGTATCGGCATCCAATCGAACACATCACTGCACTGATGGTCTGAAGCACTGACTGGTCCGGCATTCATTCGTTGGGCGTGATCACTTGTTGGCGGGAAAAGCTTGGGAACGGCGAGGAGAGGAGGTACATTTCTATTCTTCAGCAAAGAAACCACAGGCTGGTTCCGACAAGGGGTTTTACTTCTCAGAAACCCGAGTGCACGTGGCGCCGCATAGGGCTCCCAACATGGTCCCTTTTCGACAATTGCAAATCTTTCCTGCATTCCCGGGAAATCACTTAATGGCCGTATGAGTCATGCTCCTTTCTTGTCCTGCACGTCAGCGGACATGTCACTCTGTCGTCTCCTTTGGATAGGAGGCATTCATCACTGGAGGATAGCCCTTCTCGACTGGAAGGGTGAACAAAAGAAAGAAAGCACTTCCTGCTATTTCCCGCAGGGGGACGTTTCTTTGTGTTTTTCCAGACGTTCTCTTGACAGGGTCAATTTGGCATTTGCAGGTTGTCCACAAAGCAAAACATGCTTACAAAACAGGATTCCTGGAAACAGGCTCACTTAGAGCCATTGGACCATCACCACATATTCACAAAACTTATCCATGCCCACAGGCGAACAATAGAGCGCGCAATTGCGGATGCTTGGTCGTAACAGCCTCCTCCCCCGCCAGAAGAGTCTCGGAGGGCAGCAGTCCCAGCTGCTGCATGAAGAGACGACTTAATGGCCTGCACGTGAACGCTTGAAGCTCGCTGTTGCTTGTCGCGTTGTCTTGATTGTTGTAGGCCAAATTACTCGAGCTGTCTGAAACTCAACCACATGTCGAAGCAAGCACTCGGCTCCCGTCTGAAGAGACCAGGTCAAAAGAAAACTGCCATTGTTGTTCGAGAAAAGCCCACTCTCAAGACGTTCAGGACCCACGTATTCCTAGAAAACCAAACGTGCTGCTTTACATAGTCACACATATACAAGCGCACGGAAAAAAAAAAAAACCTGATTATCAATTTCGATACATGGTGAGGAACATCTCGGACCGCTTAGAAAGAGCGGCTAAGCGCGTCCGCATTCCCATTTAACTTCCCCTTTTTGTATCTTATTTCAAAATTGTACTGCTGTAAAATCAAGCTCCACCTAAGAAGGCGACTGTTCTTCGATGTCGCAGTTTGCAGCCAAGCCAGGGGACAATGGTCCGTCTCTACGGTGAATTTGGCCCCTCCAAGATAGCACTGCAATTTTTGAATGGCCCATACAATGCAAGCGCATTCTTTCTCTGACGCGCAATAAGCCCTCTCTCTAGAACTCAGTTTTCTGCTCAAGTAGAGCACGGGGTGCTCATTACCGTCGTCATCTCTCTGGCAGAGAACAGCACCTAACCCTCGATCACTGGCATCACACTGGACCGTGAATTCTCGGCCATAGTCTGGAGCTCGCAATACCGGACGGCTAATCAGCACAGCCTTCAGGTTTACGAAGGAGGCTTCCTTTTGTTCGTCCCAGACTACATTTGTCGGTTCTGTCTTGCGGAGAGCGTCGGTCAGAGGGCTAGCCAAAGCTGAATAGTTAGGGATGTAGTGATTGTAGTACCCAGTCAGACCCAGGAATGCTCGAATTTCCGTCTTCGTGCTCGGCCGCGGGTAGTCTGCTACCGCAGAAATCTTAATCTCGCTGGGTTTCCTGAAACCTTGACCTACATTGTGACCCAAGTAGTCCACGGTCGCCCTTGCCAGGCAACATTTCTCGGCCTTTACGGTTAGTCCAGCTTGACGCAAAAGGCTCAGTACAGCTCTTAGATGTACCATATGGTCCGCCCATGAGTCGGAAAAAACCGCAATGTCGTCTAAATAAGGCACCGCGAATGTTTCACACCCCTTTAAAACCCTATCCATGAGTCGGGAAAAACAAAATGGAGCATTTTTGAGCCCGAAACTCATCATTGTTGGCTGGTAGCTGCCCGTCGGAGTGACGAAAGCCGCGTATCTGCTGGCGCGTTCAGTGAGCGGTACTTGCCAGTAACCTCGAGTAAGGTCCAGCGTAGTCACATATGCCGCTCTACTGACCTGTTCTACTCTCTCCTCGATATTCGGAATAGGATACACTTGATCCCTGTTTAGAGAATTTAGCTTCCGGTAGTCTACCACAGGCCTAGGGTCTTTACCTGGAGCTTCTACTAAGATCATAGGAGAAGCATAATCGCTTTCCGAGGGTTTTATTACTCCCGATTCCAGTATGCGAATTACTTCCCTATCCAGAATTTCTCTTTGCCTTGGAGAGAATTGGTAGCACCTTGATCGCACTGGCACGTCTGAAGTCAGCTCAATATCGTGCTCAGTCAAATCAGTCCTGCCTGGCCTGTCCACGAAGCAGGCCTCAAACTCTGTTATTAGCTCGCCCAGATCGGACAGCTGGGATTTCTTTAGTTCTCTTCTCTGCTTCGTCTTTCTGAGAAGCTCCTGAGCGTTGCTTCCTTTTCCGCTGAGGCAAATCAAGTTATCCCCAATCTCCTCAGGAAGGTTTAACGTTAGATTTACCATGGTTTCCCTCTGCTCATAAGGCTTCATAAGATTGCAATGATAAATGCGCACTGCTTTACGCCTATCGGGGATTTTCACTGCGTAGTTAGTGTCAGAAAACTCTGCAACGACTTTAGCAGGTCCTTCCCACTGTACTTCGAGCTTATTCTTGGGATCATTGGCTTGCTCCATAGCTAAGTCCTCTCGGGTTCCACTTAAAAGTCTCGTGAGATTACTAGACACTGGCGGCAAGAGGTTACTTTCAAGAACGTCCTCATTCCGTGTCTTATCAAGCTCACTTTCATGTTGACTTATCTGAGATGCCTCGCTCTCAAAGTTTTCTGGCCCGCTATTTTCCGCATTTACCACTGTTTTAACTGCCGTTTCCTCCGCTGTTGATTTTTCTGAAATGAGCAGTGTAGCTAGTTCTCGCGCCTTTGAACGTGTTAAGGCCTGCACCTCTCTGTCTCCGAAAATCAGAAGGCAAGCTTTGACCTTCTCGTAGTTGTCCGCGTCCTCCTTGTTTAGCCGCGCGACAACCTCCGCTGCCTCGCAGGGCAGAACCGTCAATAATCTCTGAGACCACGTGTCTCGCTGGAAGGACAGTTCTTCGCAAGTTCGCTCAAAGTTACCCAGATACAGACCGATATCCCCTGATATCACATATGGCTGCATGTACTTTGACATCTTGAAATCTGCCTCCTTGTTGAGAAGAGGTACCGCTAGCTGGGGACAATTGCCCGACCTCTTGCTCAACTCTACTTCTAATTTCCGGAGCTCAATTTCTAGCTCCCGCTTTTTTGCTTCTCTCTCAAGCTTCTCACGTTCGTGCTCCCTTTCCTCTTTTTCTCTCTGACGTTCGCGCTCTTTCTGCTGTCTGAGCTGTTCCTCCTTTTTTTGGGCGATGAGGTTCCATGCTTCACTGAGCTCCTCATCATCGGCTCCCAAATCTGTGATTGCCTTTATAATCAAAGGTTTTCGTGCCAAACCACTTGTATCAATTCCCAATTCCTCACACAATAGCAACAGGTCCGGTTTCTGCAGCTTTTGTAGGTCCATGATCGCTCCGAGTGTCGGCTACTTCCAAAACAACTGTGCAAACTACCAAACCTAAAGGCGTTTCCACACTCTCTTTACCAGTTCTAAAATCTAACCCTGTTCTAGAACCTGGTCCACATCAGAAGAAAAGCCAAGCACTCACCCACACATGCGATCGATGTTCCGAGCTGCTCTCTTGTTGGCCGATTGTTGCGCCTGCTTGTTGCTTGAGATGCCACCTCCGATCACAAGATGTGGCTTGTAGATTCAGATCCACCTCCAATCACCAGATGTTGTGGCTTGTAGATTCAGATCCCAACGCTGGTCACCAGTTGTTGTGCTTGTAGATTCAGATCCCACCGCTGCCACCAGTTGTCGTGACGCTGGGGCTATGGCGACCCGGCCTTCACTTGGTAGCGTGCAGAGACTCCGGGTTGAAGAAGGACTGAATCTTCGAAGTTGGTAAAATATGTACAAGCAGGTTTACTGGCACTTTGAGAAAACGTATTTACAAGAATATTTACATGAAGAAGAAGGGTACATCAGCAAAATGACAAGCGTTAAGAGTTCATAGCGAGAAGCGACTGGATGAGCCGTTTACCCAGGGCCCAGAGCGACATTTCGTGCTCTGCAGCGTCCTTAAAAACCCCCTATGTCCAGCCCCTCTCTGAAGATGCTGACCAACCAAATCCAGGGCACGCCCCTCAGGTATCGGCATCCAATCGAACACATCACTGCACTGATGGTCTGAAGCACTGACTGGTCCGGCATTCATTCGTTGGGCGTGATCACTTGTTGGCGGGAAAAGCTTGGGAACGGCGAGGAGAGGAGGTACATTTCTATTCTTCAGCAAAGAAACCACAGGCTGGTTCCGACAAGGGGTTTTACTTCTCAGAAACCCGAGTGCACGTGGCGCCGCATAGGGCTCCCAACATGGTCCCTTTTCGACAATTGCAAATCTTTCCTGCATTCCCGGGAAATCACTTAATGGCCGTATGAGTCATGCTCCTTTCTTGTCCTGCACGTCAGCGGACATGTCACTCTGTCGTCTCCTTTGGATAGGAGGCATTCATCACTGGAGGATAGCCCTTCTCGACTGGAAGGGTGAACAAAAGAAAGAAAGCACTTCCTGCTATTTCCCGCAGGGGGACGTTTCTTTGTGTTTTTCCAGACGTTCTCTTGACAGGGTCAATTTGGCATTTGCAGGTTGTCCACAAAGCAAAACATGCTTACAAAACAGGATTCCTGGAAACAGGCTCACTTAGAGCCATTGGACCATCACCACATATTCACAAAACTTATCCATGCCCACAGGCGAACAATAGAGCGCGCAATTGCGGATGCTTGGTCGTAACATCTTCCTAAATTTTTATTCCGCAACTTCCCAAATTACCAACCATCTTGTTATTTAACAGTCAGATTATTATGCGGGCAAATACGGTAATTAAACTTCACTTTTGTTAAAGAAAATATTTTCTGTTCTTTATAGGGCAACTGAAGGATTGACTGTGAAGACGTACAATACAATGAATTTAAGACAAGCATTTAAGCAACCGAGCAGTTCAAGAGAAGCTTTTTCGGGCTGTCGAAAGGCTCATGTCCACGCTTGACATTATAGTTGACAGATAAATTTTAAAGTAAAACAAATCTGGTACAAAAACCACAGTCTGACTCGCTTACACTTCGCAAGTTAACCCGACGCAAAAAGCGGTTTTGATTATCTTTCTTCACGCCAGAAAACCGCGTCACGATGCACAAAACTTGGCAAAGCTCTCGAGAAAGTTTCGAATGCAGGGCACTCAACACGCGTGCGGATCATGGAATAAACCAGGAAGTTGCTCGTGATCTCAAAACTGCGTCAGTGCAGCAGTACCCACTTAAGACAAGAAGGCACTTCTACTTCTCACCTTTACACATGAATGCGCACGTCTGATGGAACGCAGGTGCCAGGTTTTTGCTTCATATTACGGCGCACAACGTCTGCAGCGCATGGAGGTAAAACAGGCGGGCACTCGCTTTGCCTGCCGAGATGAACTTTCAGTTCTTCTTCAGGTGTTGGCCTTATAATGCATTATGCTAGGAAGCGGTTGGCGGACCAGTAAAGTAGGCTAGTTTTCGACGGTTTCGAAGTCACTTTTAAGGCTTTACAAGTCAGCATTTCTCTTTCCCCGCTACGAACCGCCAGCAAGCGCATGCCGAGCATCCTGCGAGCGCAACGAGCCGAATGGAGCAGAAATGAATAAAAAAAATTGCTTCGAGAAAAACAAGCCCCCAGAAGCACTTCCTCGTGTTACGGCAACGGAAGGAAAGAAGGAGAGCTATTATTTTAGTACCGGACATTGGCTGCCAACACGAACATCTGTGGGCGCTCGCAGGGTCTGGCTGCTTCACCGGCATTCGGCACGTTTAGTGTGCTGTTTCCGTTTGCGTTGGAAGCCATCATCCGTTCAACTTCGTTTCCACGTTAATGAAGGAGGCTGCTTACCTTGATAGGCGTCTAATCCAGCTGTCGCTGTAGGCCGCAGGTGAGGAGGAAGCGCCGAAAGCAACCAACCGCCAGCGTTTGCGTCGCAGCTCTGCATTCGCAGCCACCGCCGCCGACGCGAGCGGAAAAACGGGAAGAGCAAATGAAAAGACCGTCTACGACGTCTACGTTGGCACTGACGCCACCTGTTGGCCCCGCATTGAACGACTACCGGCGCTTGAAAGCCGCGGTCGCATTGAATGCGTACCGTGAGTTGCGACGCCAATCTCAGCCGCTGTGTGCCTCTGGTCTGACCCATTTGACAGTGCGGTCAAAGCGAACAAGCCCCCAGTGCATTCAAAGCGCCTCTCCTAAACCCCGTGTTGTCAAGTGCAAGAGCAAATAGATATTTAAGCTTACGTTACAAAGGAACATAGCCTAAAGAGTGCAATAGAGTCGCGGTTTGGGGCCAATTTATTCAATGTGAGGTTCCTCGAAAGGCCACCCAAATCTCACCTCAAAGTTGTTTTTGCAAAAAAGCAATTTACACAGCCTTCAATTGAGCCACAAGCTTTGGCGCAGTAACAGAGCGGCATAACAACCGAGTTCCGTGGATCTTGCCCTCAATTATTGTGTGTTCTGAAGGAAACATTCGCATTAACGCCGGCCACAAATCCCGTTTATAACGTCATTTCATTCTCAAAAGGTAGCTAAGTACACCCCTACTTCAAAAAAAATAAATAAAAGAAGACACACTATCACCTAACCGAACTCTGCCTGAACGCGTGATTTCTCAGATTACATAAATAGCAGTTGGAATTGGTTATGGAAGCCTGGCTGCTGTCTAACAGCAAACAATGAAGCAATGGTACAGAGCTCATTTTCTTTTAACTAAAAGCTCTAATGCTATCAGCAATGGCCACGACAGCAAATATTCGAGTGCCGTGGTATAATCAAGGAAGGGAAGTGCTGAGAGAAGCTCTCGCAGCAAGGCCAATATTGCCATAATACCGCATCTGCCGCTTCCAAGTGAATCGAAATTAGCTCTTAACCACTGCAAACACTCCCCTCAAATAGTGAATTCCCTCTCTGTTCACTGCCGAAAATTTACTGGTGCTAGCAACTACCAACATTTCCACACATTTCCGTATTTACACTACTATTACTGTGTGGCTAATTTATTCAACCTACGACTCCAAGTGCCCCTTATACTTCAACCCTACTTTAACGATGAAAACTTTGAAAAAAAGGTGAAAGTGGGGCGCCAGGAGGTCAACTGTGGATAATTTCGCACTGGCGGCACAATAAGCCTTGCGTATGCATTCATGTTGCACCGCATTAAAGGTTGTGCAGATGGGGCAGCAGTCCTCGATCATGTGTCAGCAGCAACTGCTGCCGATTTGTATTTGGTTTGCAATGCGCGCATTATTAATTAGGCATCAACAAAAAAGGAAGAAAAATGTTGGCTCATGGGAGGGCTTGAAGTAACAGCGCTGAGTTATACACCATATTTTCGTTTATTCACGCAACATTTCCATATTCTTCTCTCCGCGGGGAGGCCTTCTCCAGCTCCACCGATGTCTCTTCCTAATTAGCAGCTTGAAAAAATAACAGAGGGAAAAGAAACGAATAGCATATGAGGTGAGCGTCCATGAGTTCCAGCAACACCGCAGTAATACACATGCCGCTTCTCTTACGTCACAAAAGAACACCTTTTTACAATCGAGCTACTTAAATCTCTAGCCCTAACAGCGACGATGCTACTTTATTTTCTTTCAAGAGTGTCTAATTTTGTGTCAAAAAAAAAAAATATGATCCCCGCCCCATAATCAATTTATATGAGACCTGCTGCAATTGCTGACATGCCGGAGGCGGGTGATGTTTTCACACAGTTATCACGGGCAGAGATAAGCGTAGTTAGCAAAGCAATTCTCAAGCATTGGTGGGAACAAATATCTTTGCTCTAAGGTCCAAAATAAGTAGCGAGTGCTCTTCCCCTTGTAATGCACTGCTGTTCTCAACTAGCAAGATTTATTTAATGGGGCAGTAAAGTTCGACCTCAAGGCGTGAAGACAAGCTGCACCATCGTATTTTATTTTTCATGCTGGTTCACATCCTTGTCGAAAGCCTGCCACGGATTTGATAGACTGCCTATAAGCCCCCTCTGCCGAGATACCCTAACCAGAAGGCAATGCGCGCAAGATATTCGTGAACTAGACACACCGTTAGTAACTGATATGATTTATCACGTCTCTGAATTGTATTGGTTCGCGGCGCCATTCGTTATACCAGCCCTTCTAAAATCACGCCCTTTCTAGTTAGAGTAAGCAATTTAATGCCTCCAAATAAACACTCACTTCGGAAAGTCTCTGAATATTGCTAGTAAGTGAGGTGATGTTTTCAAGTACGGCGTTTATGTCTCTTCTGGTTGCCCAACTTAAAAATTCGAAACGGCTTAGGAAGAATTGTTAACCATGGTGTATAGCGTTGTCAGCTCTGAAGAGGGAAGCCTATAGTACCAAGCTACTTGCACAATGAAGGACAGGATGACCCATTCGATCTCAGCGAACACCGTCGCCTCACTGACGCAACTCGATGAAATTTCTCCATCTGCCCCCGTAGGTCCCTGAAGGAGGGTGTCTCAGCCTATAAACACAATCATGTAAAGGCTCGTTAAGTGATAGAATTAATTTGCCAAAAAACCATGCTACTTAGCCATTATGATTGTAAAATTTGCCGCCTTGTGTTGTCCCCTTTCTCCTTCCTGTGTCTTTTGCTGTTATTCGTCATTATCTATTTTCAAATTTCCTACAACAGTAGCCTCCAATGTTTGGCGGTCAGCTTTCATGAGTTCATTTATGCATTCTGGCAGAAATGTCACGAAGACAGTGAACTTGTACTCCCAAAAATCTAAGGCGATACAAAAGAAAGCAGCCAGTCTAGCAAAGAAAGATTCAAAGAGCCAAATACAGGAAGGGGGGATATACATGTAATAAGCGTAGAAAGAGGAGATTAAATCTGTTGTTTACGTAAATATTATTCACTGCCTGCGAATTCAGGCGGCGACAAAAAAATATATATATTTTATGGCATCTGACGAGCTCTAAGGCTCCATAGTGTGTTTCGCGTCTGTGCGCAATACCTCAGGAGAAACACGATAACGTTATCGTGTTATCGACCCTGCCAACCGTCCTTTACAGGATATGAACGGGAAAACCAAGCGATATGTGTCAGGCGCATTGAAAGCGCCGATACAGCAAATATGGTCTCTTTGCGACTCATACACACCTCCCTCTCGCCGTCTGCCCGCAGTCCTATCAGCCACTATGCGCGGGATGTACAGTAGTAACACAACATTCCCCGCTTCCGCCTGGCGGTCGCCAGAAGCCACAAACGTTTATGAAAAACCAGGCATTTAATTTCTTATCTTCGTCCACCTTTCCCATTTCTGTAAATTTCTCTGCATATCGCATGTCAGGAAAAAACATCTGGCGCTCACGTTAGGTTGAGATCACGACGGAGGTGCGACTTATCAAAACCTCGGCCTATATCCCCTCCCCCCCCCCCCTTCCTTTCCTTTCACGCACATAAATGATCTGTCTCCCCAGCAAGATGCAAATCGGCACTTATAAGGTATATGCGCCAAAGTAGGGCACCTTTCCGTAAACAATATTCTCTTGATCGATTGAAGAACACGAAGAAAAACAATTTAAAAACTGCCGGTTTATACTGCGCAAGTGCTAACTTGACTTGGGGAACAATACTGAGCTTGGCGAACTCAAAACCCGAAGAGGGGGAAATGGGATCAGCGTTTTCCTTACAATTTCACATTCAAAGCAAAGCAATTACGACGGGGCAGAGCTGGGACCACACCATTTTTTTTTTTCGCTATATCGTCTTTCCTGTTTCCGCCGGATGCTGCTAGTGTCAGGGGTCTTGCTTCTTTCCTCGTTGGCCATAGTTCTGTAGTCTATACGGCGAGCTTTCAACCGCGGAAAACACCCCCCTATTGCTTATTCTGGCAGAAAGCGAAAGGTTGGCGCAACACCGTAGAGTTTTGCATATTCACTTACGATGAATGTCACATTGCTTTGCGATAGCATCATTTAGAAACGAGGAGAGAGAAGATACTCAGTCTAAAGGTTTTAATGTCTAAATAGTTGCATCAAAGTACATTGTACATCCGTAATAAAGCTTGTTGTCTAATGCGCCTATTGACATTATTACACTACTCACAGCAAATCCTTAACTGGCATCTCTCTTCACTTATCTTATTTTGTGAGTTTTATGCGAGTCATTTAGCACTCGTGAAGCCATTACTGCATTAATAGCAGTAAAATGGAAACCTTACATTGTAGGGACAGCGTCGATTCAGGATGGAGCTAACGACATAAAATATAACTATGTATAAACCCCAAAAAGACATACCTTCCACGTCGTATTCAGGAATACCACCTCACTATTGTAAATATAGCCATTTGCTTGACGCACGAGCAATACCGTTTACAAGTAAAGAAGCAGCTTAAGGTAGCTCTTTTCCTGTCCTTCCAAGTCATTTTCTACTTCTCGTCATGTCTCACTGCTGTTGAAATATAATTTCGTTGAGAAGACTGGATATTTCTGTAGGCGACAGCTTTGGGCCGCGCAATCAGCAGAAAAACTACAGGGGGGTATCACGCTTCGACGCCGTTTTCCAGTGCTAGAAATCTGCGCTACTAACTTCTAAGCCGTGTGCATGCAGATCTCGCACATGCCGTGTTCGCCCTGTGTACGATATGTGTTGCTTCTATCACCGCTGTATATTACACTCGCTGAGCAATCCAACGACAAGCAAGCACGTGGACGTCTGGGCGGAGATAGGAAACCCCGCTGAGATATCGTAGTGGAATGCTGCGCTTTTCAGTGGGAAAGGTGACGTGAGTTTCTTTGCCTCTTTACCACCAAGGAGCTTAATATTGGTCCATATTATTTCAAGCTGGTAGATGCGGCCACTCATTGTTACATGTGGTACATGTGGAGTGAGTGAACAAAGTAAGCGGAGTAAATTTGTGATTTTACTCCGCAGGAACCGAGATGCTAATTTAAATCACTGGTGCTTTTAAGGTTGACCTATCGGCACTGTTTTCGTACGCCTCCGACACTATTCAACGAAACTTTAATATAGTTACATTGTCCTGAATTGTATTGAACTGTTTTCTATTGCATTTTATTGCACCATGTTGTATGCTGTACAGCGTGCCCTGTATTGTATTGGACTGTATCTTATTTTACTGCATTTTATTATGTTGTAAAAAGATCACTTGGCGTGAGGGGCACAGGACGTAGTGGGCTTGTTTGCAATAAGTGGAAGCAGTGGAACTTTCTGTTCAAGCGAGAAAGTTCCACTGCTTCTTCCTGTCCTGTCTTCTTCTATGTCTTTGTCCCTGTTAAATGCGCTAGTCTTTTTATTAATGATGACACACCAGCTAGCCCAGCTTTCTGCCTTGACTTCCTCGCTTGAAGACAAGTCAACTAGCTGGATGTAATATTACAGAGTCTGGGGTTCGTTTTCAAAGCAGCGCCGTCCATTGCAATGGCAATGTATGTTTAACAAAGAACTCACAAGATGCTGATACGTCATAGCGGTACAGCACTGCACGTGGCGCCGCGAGGTATTCATGTATTGCAAAAAAAATGCACTCTGCTTCTTCGGCGGTGCCCGTCAGCGGAGCGTGTAAGGTGGAACGACAGCATCCTTGAAAGCGTAGGTATCGCAGTTTGCGTCCGTCGGCAAAACCAGAATTTCTGCCATGCCGACCAAGCATTTGTGACATAAGGGGTAGTTTGAAGTCTTTTCTCCGCAATTGTTTGGAGGTAAAAAACTATAGCCTTTAAACATGTTGCGTTTAAACGGCGCGAAATTCTCGTATACATTTTCATTCATTTTCTCCATTTTTAAACAAAATAAAGTCATCGCATGATAAAACCTGGTACAGCGAGAATCCATACCATTATAAGTTACTTCACGCCGGAACTCGCTGATGACGAGTTGAGAACTAAAGATCTTATAATGACCGGTCTGACCTGGTAAGCTCTCCGGGAGTAAACCAACTGGAGAACAACAGCACGAGAGCCATTATGGCGAGCCACTTACCTTTCTTTTTCTTATTTTTTTCAAGGATAATAATATGAGGCACACACGTATTCGTGCGTGTGAAATGTCCCACAACACATTTTCAATTTATTGCCCCCCCTCCCCCTATAAGAAAAAAAAATAGTCCGCAGGAAGAAGCTTCAGATTGAAGTGGGGAATCAACAAGAGTATAAGAGCGGTGGTACACCACAGTGCCCTATAATTAGGTCCAGCCGGCACTCTGGGAGATGTTTTAATTGTCAAGCAACTATCCAATGATATATGAAAATGTTATGCACCTGTTTATGGTCATGCATAGTCCGAGGATTTGGTTGATGACAAAACTTTGCTTGTAAAGTTTTTCCGGCACTCGCAGAGGGTAGTTAAAACTGCCGTATAAAAGGATTTCTTGATAACAAATCTGAGGCAGCCATGGAATATTTAAGAATCTTTTTTGCAAGTATTGAAAGACGCAGTCTAAGCTTCCGATGCGCAGTAGAATTTGGTTTCTGGAGTTTGGCGTGCATTCACAACAAATAATTCCATCTTCCATAAAAAAATGAACGGGGCGCGTTTTTGTAAATTAATACCAAATATTATTAAGCCAGCCGAGAGAGAATCTGTAGATACATTTATTGCTACCGTATAGTTATTCATTATGGGAGAAAATACGTTTAAAAACTTTTTGGCAGGCCTGTGCTCAGTCGCTTAGGTGTTTTAAAGAACGATGTGAGAACTAACGCTGCTCTATTTAAGAATTACTTTACGAAAACATTCTCCCTTAAGGATATGTTAGCCCTGCCTGATCCTTTGGTGTTTGTTTATTTGTTAAAATTACGTACACTTTCCATTTTCAACTAGCTTCTGCCTGTACAGAATTTAAACAAGTCAAACTAAGGCAATACCAACCGTGCACTCGAGCTTCAGAAGAAAGGACGACGCTGTCAGACTAAAACCAGACCAGCGGCATCGAGCAACACTTACCACATAGGCCTTCGTAGGCGGGATGCGGCTTTTGGGGGCAGAGGTGAGAACAACAGGTGCCCTTGGGACAGCGGCTGCACGGCTTCCCGCTCATGTACACGTGTCCGCCCATCTCGTTGCCCCTGCGCCAAGAATACGCCTTAAAAAGAGGTCGCAGCTGATCTGCCTCTGCGAGTTTCTTTCCGTCTAACTTCTTTTCTCCGGGCCAGCTCGCCTCTGATAGCCTCTACACGTCGCTAATCGTATCGTCGAAGGTACGATTCGACTTGACGGGATGTCAGTAAATAAAACTCTGCACGCCTTCACCAGTCTTTTACTTAAACAGAAGTCAAGTCCAACCGTTAGATGCGTCCCTAGAAGAGGATGCGGTGCCGAAAGCCAACCCTGCTGAAGAGTTTTCTTAGTTATTTAACACGGAGGAACAAGTGGAGACGTCATTGCTGTTTTCGTGAACTACGCCACTTGTAACACGGCTAGAATATATGCACCCTTGACCAGTCAGAAATGCTGTCTGAACCATGCTGCTATTACTGCGAATAGTTGACTATAACTAGACAAATGACATTATACGCGTTGTGAAAACTGAAAGTATGTTAGCATCTTTAGTAAGACCCTTCTATTTTCTTAAAAGAAAGGGGGTGCTAAATAGGCCATGAAAGCAACGAACATTGTCTAACCGGTATGAACGCCAGTTTTGTGGCATTCATACGTAATATATAGCTTTCGTATTTAGCTTTCCCGGTCAGCTACGCATGGGCCCGGTTCTGTGGTTATTTAGTTTCAGTATCCGGCGCAGGTTTTCTCATTGAAACGCGCCGGTGTCAATGGGCGCAGCCACTGTGAAAAACGCAAGTTGATGTAACCATGCGTGGCAAATAGGAGTCGTCAGCCAACTGGATCATTATCGAATTCACAGCATTGTTTGTGGGTGCGGTATAATATATGCATGACCTGCAAATTGCTCGTAATTATTCTGTGCGCTTTAGAAAAATTTGAATAAATAAGCTCTTCGATGCATTTGAGAACCACAACAGGGACAACGAAATCTAACTTCGTGTTAAGCTTTCCTTCCCTGAATGATTTGTTTGGCCAAAAGTCACGCGCTTTATGGCACGGTGCATTTACTGCACTTTAGACGAAAGAGAGACTCCCACGTACGCTGGCCAGTAGTTGCAGAGGTAGATGTTCGTGTTGGCCTTGGACATGCAGTCATTCCACGCACAGCCGACCTGGTTCGACTTGCTCCAGAGAAGCTGTGCAATGAACGTAGAACGATTATTTAATGTGAAGAAAACGTGATGTTACATACAGAGCAAGTGAATTAGAAAAACAAGAAAAAAAAGGGTTCATCGCTTGAAACAATCGTTTCTTCGAGCTACAGTCTCAAAGAGACAGCGTTTCGCATTTAACTTCAGTCACAGCCATGTTTTGCACATCGTCTTTTTTTTTTTTTTTTTTTTTGCCTTCAAAATAGTGGCTGAACCCTGGTAAAAGTCGACGCCAAGTTCACAAAACTTTCTACTTGAAATCCAACTTAACTGGCAGGCTCATGGCCCCTGGGCAGCCATTTAATTGTAAGCAGCCCAGACATGCGCAGTAGCCTCTCTTAAGGAGAAGTTTTATGAATACCGCCCCTCGTTTGAACGACTTACAGTCCAGAACTAAACAAGCAATGAGGATACGTTCGAAATTGCGGAATGAAGCCTCCATTCTGATACTTGAGCTCGGAAGACCGGCTGGGAGCAGCCAAACTTTCCTGTCTTTTTTAATGTGATAGCACTAGGGGCTCCTCATCGAGGAAATAATGGCGAGTTCTGCGTTCAGCGTGGGGTGTCATGAAATACGCTTATTGGTCAATGCAGTGTGTGATCTCATGAGGCCACGTGACACGACCGACTTTGCACGTGACAGCTGGTCACGTATGTGAAATGGCCAAGCGTGGTTGCGGACTCGGCGGTAGCGGGCATCTGCGTTTGGTTGTGTGTAGATACATTCTCATATCAGGTCTTGTGGAGCCACATCGCGTGGAACATCACTGCAGATGCATAGGGCTATACATGGAAGTATTTCGCTCAATATTGAATCTCGGCGACTGCACAATTATCATCGCATATGGCAAGCAGCAATGAAGGAGAGCAGTAGCAGATCGAACGTACTTCATTGCTTAATGCTACAGCATTTTCGACATGTAATATAATGAATTATCCTTTTTTCTTTCTTTGCTATGTATGAACAATATTTGAAACACTGATGCCCGGCTTATAGTAGGCTGATATGAAAAAAGAATCGTGTATTGTGACCGACCTACACATGACCCTCACAAGCACTATACTATCACTGCATAGGCACTATTCGCGCATTAACTAACGAAATCCAACTATACGTGCGTCCACCAAAATATAAATGCCACTCTCACAGAACAAGCGTGAGCCCGTTATTGCACCAGCCCTATCATCTAGTTTTCTTTCCAGAAAGATTAATCGTTGAACAACTCAAATCATACCGACTCACTTTCCCTATGGTTAAGACCTGCTATGCTACAGTTAGGCGCCTTCAAAAGAATAATAATAATAAACTGCATTGCTTTCAAGTTCATCGCGGTGTCATCACCTGCTCCGAGCACTGATTTTTCTCTCATCAACTTCAGGAAGTGTAGGATACACAGCGCACAGCACAAACGGCAACGACATGCATGACGCACGAACGCGCGAGATATGCGTAAGTGTACAGACCGCCGTAAGACGCGCCTGCATATCAAGGTTAAGCGCTGCCTCGAAGCCGTAGTCTACGTCTTCGTTTCCCTCAAGGCCTTCTCTCAGCGAACGAGCGCGCGAGCCAAAAGCAGGAAGTCGGTCGGATAACGGACAATCAGGCAGCGCCAGAGCATGCATGCGGGTCGCTCGCTGCCCGCTATAGTGCTTGCGACTTCATACTGCCGCAAATATCGTTAACAGTTCCCCAAAATTTCATACCAGAAATAAAGAAATGAACTCAGGCGGGGTGAAAATCTGCTTAAACCGATTAAGACATGCGAAAGCACTGTTTCCGATGATATAGTATGCATGGGTTTGCTTGGCGGCCAAATATATATATATATATATATATATATATATATATATATATATATATATATATATATATATATATATATATATATATAGTTACGAAGCGGCAAGCCGATGAAGACAGGAGACACAGAACATGACCGATTACGATGGTAGATGACGTTTAATCAATGTTCGCGGCGGGCCTAGCGCGAGCGCTCCTGCCTGCGCCACTGCCCGCTTCTTCTTCCTTGTCGTCCGTAACAATATATATACGCAGACAATTGAAAGGCAAATGAGGGGCTCGTTATGACAAAGTTTAACGAAGCTGACAGACTACGAGTCTAAGGCAAACGTTGGGGATTTTTTTTATATCTTTTGTTGTTGGTATTTGACAAGAATTAGTCATATATATATATATTGGATGCCCCTCAATCGGTGTAAGCGGAGTTAAACCCCGACTATATTTATTGCTTTCGCTCTGTTTTGAAGTTTCGCGCTCGGCTACATTATATATATATATATATATATATATATATATATAGAAATGAATCACTAGGAATTTAAAAACATAACGGATGTTTCGATTGGGGACCGATCTCGGTGGTTGGTTTAGCGGAAATAGAATGGTACCCTCGGATAGAGCGTCAAGGACAGGTGTGCAAGTGACAAAATGGTTGATGTGGGTTAATTCACGTTGCGTAGCGCTGAAGAAAACTCCGGTACGAACAAAGCTTCCCCTGTGATCGATATCGCAATCTGATCATCACTCGTGAGATCCAACAAAGTGCGCTTTAAGTGGTGGAGAACAGAGGTGAATTCAGCGCACTGCCATTTTTTTAGCCCCCTCAGATGGGGAGAGAAAGTGGAAGGAAGCTGTGAGTACCGGAGTTTTAACCTCTACTTTTCTATATACAGCTCCTTAACGGGGCGAAATTCTTGGCCCTCCCTCTTCCTACCACGCGGCAAGAGAGACACTGTTCCAGGTGCAGAAAGCATTCATGTGAATTCACTGGTGCGGTTTGTGGAATAGCGCACAGCTTCTATAGTGCGTGCAAGCCGAAGTATGAGGCGATAACGCGATTAGACGTGATCGCAGGTTTTCGCCGTGCTGATGTACCACAGAATGGCAGCTACTTTGGCCTTGGCGCACACCTCACTTATCTTGGCTATCTACCCTCTATCAACATGACTCGCTACGTGGCTCCATAGCCTGTGCAACTCACTGGGCCGCAGGTTTGAGGATCAGCACAATGAAAATATATCAGTTTGTTAAAACCATAATGTTTGAGTTCGTTCGCTTAAAGGAGTCAGTCCATCTGCTAGCTGGTGCATGAGAAGGGAAACTAGTATGAGGACAACAATGAGGAGAGGTTTTCTGTCTCTAGGTTTGTCTCGGTAGTAGCAGCTTGCCCTGGGCATAGCCTCAAATGTATTTGCTAGTTCCAGTCGGTTTCGCATGTGACTTTATATGTCGTATCTTGCGAGAAACCAACACGACTCGTGTTGAGGTTTTACGGTCAGCTTCCCAGGCGGCACGAACCATCAGCCCAATATTATAGTACTTTGCTAGTAAAGTACTGGTCCTATGCTGGGCTGGGCATTGCCAACTTAGTACCAATATTGGGTCAATGGATTGTGCTGCCTGGATTACGCGCAAAAAGCATGACCAGCCGCGAGTGATGAGTGCACTTTCCTTTACAACGAATGTTATTAAATAGTTAAAACACCTTCAGTACACGTGCAGAAGAAACATGAGGAACTGAGTAAACCAAAGCTGCTGCACACGACGGCGTATGCGCATGGAAAAGCCTGCTACCTGGCTGAGGACGGAAACCTTCATGCGCACGGGCAGACCCGGCTCACTTGGTGGGACAAAGTGGATGGGCGCCACGCCCCAAAAGTTCACCGCACGGGTCCAGTTGGCGGCACCCCCCATGGCAAACAAGTTCTGGCCTGGGCGATCGTCGAGGCCTGCGCACGAGCAAGATAGTAATAAAGCCGTAATATCTGTCTCGAACGGAATGTAAGGCTAAACTTAAGGTAACCTGTAACAAAAGGTTACTCCGTTGGGATGAGAAAGAAGTTGCTTGCACTGAAAAACAATGAAGGGACACTTAAGTTGAACCTTTAAGTATATGAAGTGACATAGTTAATGGCCCCCATCTGCGGTCCGTTTACGAAGCCGTGTTTGTTAAATGCACCTGACAACTTGGTTAACCACTAATTCCCTAATTTGTATTATCTTACATGTGTTCACCAGCGTGCTGTCGCCAGCTAGCTCATTTTGTGAAAGACCACTCATTCGACAAGTCCTTGTTTAAATGGCGGTCTTAGTGTTTAAAATGTCGGAATGCGCATTGCCGCTCTAGGTGCCAAATCTCAATATTTAAAGCTTCTTATGTTGGCTTTCCCGCGTTGCACATTGATCCAATGGCGTCACTCGAATATTTTTTGTTCCGAATACTTAAGCAGTTCATGGCAGAACGAGGAAGAAGATGGCTACGCAGTATGAAAGATGCACTGAACAAGCGCTGAGGGGGAGCCTCAGTTCCCAGGCCGAGCCAATGTTCTGACAAGTGGACTTGTCTTCGTCGGACCCAGACGAAGACAAATCCGCTTGTCGAAACGTTGGCTCGACCTGCGAACTAAGGCTCCCCCTCAATAACCCTTGACCAGTGCCCTTTGACACCGCATGCAGTGACACCATTAGATGGTGTCACTGCATGCGGTGCAGAAAAGCCAAACTTAAGGAACGCTCGAATGAATCTGTTTCACGTTCGATATATAAAACCACGCTGCCGATCAGGATATTTCCAAAGTGGTATCCATTTCGGAGTTGACGGCCTTCAGCTTCGCGTTACAACCTCACTCCTTAAACCAAAAATTAAGAAGTTAAGTAGCCATTTTAGTTTGTCCACCTTGCCTCAGAGAATCACTTGCATAGACTATGCCAGTGTGACTTTAACAACCTTGCAAAGAAGAGTCTGTACCGAATAATTTTAGATACCCACTATGTGCACTGACTGCAGCGCGCAGAACCGACTTGGCTATGCAGTATATTGTTGCCGCAGCTTCGCGCCTACAGAGCAACCAGCAGTTGTTAGTGCGTGGCTAGCTAAGCAACCAACAACTCCCAAGACCGTGCTCCGAATGCATACTTGATACTTTCTCTCGTCTCTGTTTCACACCCTGCATCGTGTCTAGGTGTCTATCGTGTGTCTAGAGTGTAGCCCGAATGAGACAGGATCAAACATTTGATTACCAAACAGCCTCTACAAAGTCCGTCATAATATTTTTCACCCATTTCACCCGCGGAAGTTTTTCTATTAACCCTGAAAAAAAAAAAATTAGATACTAAAAATAGATCGCATGTTACGAAAACTTAACTCGAGCCAGGCATTGTTGCTTGCATATCAATCTCGTAGCACGAACTGAAAAATGACTAATAAATAAATTCTGTTTCTGATTCTGATTCTGAGCAGATTAATAAGAGATTCTGTGGAGGGTGCTTTCTAACTGGAGGCTGAAACTTGATTTATTAAATGTGCAAATGCTCATTTTGCTGCTGAAATGCGGCGCAAAATTCCTCAAAATGAGCAAGCTAACTACTCTGCACTGGGTTCGGGTGGCTGCATAATAAACTTGGCTAACTTTTCGCTTCCCGTCTCAGAGCAGCATCCATAAGCGTCCGTAAGCGCAAGGAATGTACAAAATCACCTTGCATCCAGACTTACCGATATCGCAGCCCTGACAGCCAGGCTCGAACACGCAGTTAGCCAAGTGGGTCTCGGCAAGTTTCTCCAGCTTTTTGCTGTACGTCTGCGTGTGAGGCACATTCACAGTCAGATTAAGGCACCTGGAGGACGAAAGATACTATGCTGGCGCTCGACTAAAACAATAGTGTCGGCAGCTATGACATGTGATCGTCGATCTAGAGCGGGAAGAAACACACTTAGTTGGTATGCCTTTGAGGAACCGAAATTATTATGGGCGAGAAACCATGAGTTGTTTGTGAGAGGAGGGCGGTAGTAAGAACCTCATGGGTTCTCCGCGAAGGCAGCGCACTACAAGAGCAAAAAGGAAATAGGAACTGATGTGCAGTTTCGCCCTCTTTCCTACCCTGCAAAGGTGAAAGGAGTCGTTGCTGCCTTCGATTATTTCAGCATGACAGCAAACAAGAAAAGAAAAAGATATGCAAATATACATCGCAACTGCAATGTCATATAAAGGCTTCACGCAAAAAGACAACCACAGATTTAGTAATGAACTGTCTGCTCCTCAAAACAGGAGTGTGTGGCACCATGAAGCTGCTATTCTCAATTAGGTGGACCTAATATTTCTCGCAAAAGGAGGACGAAAATTAACTGCGTCTATCCTTGCAGGTCTTGAACTGAGCACTCTACTCAAACTGTTCACTTAGTCAGTTCCGCTGATATCCTACAAACGCTTTCAAACACACTGAACTTTTTGTCTGGAAACATTGCTTGAACGCAAAGTAAAATCGTGAACGTCGTCTGGCTCCGAGTTGTTTCTTGCGACGACGCCAAGTAGACGCGTACCATGCCGTCGCGCACATCGACTGCGAACGCGGGTTGGTGCCCTACAGTTCCTATCTGTTGTGGACGACGACTGTTGCGGCGTGCGTCTTCCTCTCTCTCTTCTTTTTCTTTCTTCTCTACTTTCTCTCTTCTGTCCGCACGAGGCAGCGGAGTGCCCCGCCGGGGTGGTGCAGTGGCAAGACGCCCGACTACTGTGCCGGAGTACCCGAACCCGACCTCGGCGGCTGCGTTTCGGTGGAGGCGAAACGAAGAGGCGTCCGTGTGCTGTGCGATGTCAGCGCACGTTAAAGATGGTTGGTTGGTTGGTTCATAGGAAGGGAAAGGCGCAGTATCTGTCACACTTGCTCTGTGGACACCTGAACCGCGCCGTAAGGGAAGGGATCCCCAGGTTGTCGAAATTACTCCGTAGCCCTCCACTACGGCTCCTCTTTCTCTCTTTCCACTTTCACTCCCACTTCCTCCTTTTCCTTACGGCGTGGTTGAGGTGTCCACAGAAAACAAGTGAGACAGTTACCGCGCCTTTCCCTTCCTATAAATCAATCAATCAGCGATCTACTGGTATAGTGCCTAGGCACTGTACTACTGGTACTGGCTCCGAGTTAGTTTCTTGCGACGATGCCAAGTAGACGCGTACCATGCCGTCGCGCATATCGACTGCGAACGCGGGTTGGTGCCCTACAGTTCCTATTTCTATGCCCCGGTCTCTGTCCGCATCACGCAGACTATCTAGATAGTTCGAACTCTCACTCATGGTGCCGATTTAGGTTTACACCAGTGCTGGCGTTACACAGAAAGCGGAAGCATACGAGCAGCTGAGCCACAGACTAGGCACTATACACAGACCGCGCCATTCAGAGCAGGGCACAAAGATGGCGTCGGCTGCGCACTGACGTCAGCTTTGGCGTCACATGAATACCCCTATAGTCCAACTTCCGGGCACGTGGGTTAGTCTCTCGCACACACTGCCAGTCAACCGACACAAACCTTTGTACGATGAAGACCGATAAACCAACTGCAAACCGTAGAACTCAATGTTCACACGTCGAGCTCGTTAACGCCAGCGCCGTATGCGTCGTCCGCCTCTCCTACAGTGACCGATCTCTCTCATTCCTTTGGAACATGTTTAAGAAATTTTCTTTTAGTGCTGCAGCACTACTACCCACCTACCTGCTTTCTCGCAAAACCAAAAAAAATGTTTGAAACCGATATGACCTTTGACCTTTCCAAGAGATTTCAGATGTTCACAGAAGTAATTAGGTGTGACAGATACTGCGCCTTTCCTTTCCTACAAACGAATTACGGAATTTCGTGTACATCGCGTGGGCGCGCGCGATGTACCGCGTGTAGCAACAACGCTCAGGTTTTTGTATGTGGCTGTAGGAAGAAGGAAAAGAAAATGCACGGGCTTGCTACTGGCTCTGTAGCTGAGCCACCTCCGCTGCCTCGTGCGGACAGAAGAGAAAAAAGATAAGAAAGGAAAAAGACGAGGGAGAGAAAGACGCGCCGCAACAACAGCCGTCGTGCACCACCGAAGCAGTGGCGGGTGCAATGACGGCCTACAACAGATAAAATTCGGTGGCTGGCTAGCCCCAGCCGCAAGCGGCGTTGACCTACCGTCCCAGCCCCGTAGAGCCAGGAACTGCCACCTTTCGGTTTTCGTATGTGTTGGTTAAAAAGTTAAATTGGTTCACAGGAAGGGAAAGGCGCAGTAACTGTCACACTTGCTCTGTGGACACCCGAACCGCGCCGTAAGAGAAGGGAGGAAGGTGGGAATGAAAGTGGAAAGAGAGAGAAGGAGGAGCCGTAGTGGAGGGCTAAGGAGTAATTTCGACCACCTGGGGATCTTTAACGTGCGCTGACATCGCACAGCACACGGACGCCACTTCGTTTCGCCTCCATCGAAACGCAGCCGCCGCGGTCGGGTTCGAACCCGGGAACTCCGGCACAGTAGTCGGGCGTCTTACCACTGCACCACCCCGGTGGGGCCGCAAGCGGCGTTGACCTACCGTCCCAGCCCCGTAGAGCCAGGAACTGCCACCTTTCGGTTTTCGTATAAGGTGTTGGTTGGTTGCACAACTTTTAGGGAGGGGCGAGGGTGGCTGATCCTGGCCCTGATGGGGCTGGGAGAGGTAGGTCATCACCGCTTGCGGCGAGGGCTAGCCTGCCACCGAATTTTTATCTCTTGTAGGCTGTCATTTCACCCGCCACCGCTTCGGTGGGAAACAATGGCTGTTGCAGCGCACGTCTTTCTCTCCCTGTTCTTTTTCTTCCTTCTCTATTCTCTTTTCTGTCCGCACGAGGCAGCAGAGGTGGCTCAGCTACAGAGCCAGTAGCAGGCCCGTGATTTTTTTTTTTCCTTCTTCCTACAGCCACAACAACAACAACAACACAACTTTTATTTCCATCGGAAATGGGCGTCCTCTTCCATGCCTCCGGCACGCGTGCCGGGGAAGAAGTCGTGTGCCCGCGAATTAGAGGCTGGCACGTAGTTGGGACGTAGACTGGTACCCCCGCCAGATGTTAGCCTAAATAATAAACTTTCGCGTGGAGGCGGCTACAACCAATACCTTCATGAACCCGGTCTGGACGTTTCACGCGCTACCAGACCTTAGGGACAATGATCTGTGCAAACACTGTGGGGCGAGGGGGGCCCTCGACCACATAATTTGGAAGGGCCTACAATCCCCAGGAATAGGACTAAATATAACATGTAGAGAAGCCTAGGATACCCTGCTGCGAAGCACGGACCCTGCGATCCAGCACCGCACCGTCCATCTGGCGGAAGAGGCCGCAACAAGCGTATAAAGTGTGATACGTATTCAACGTCATCGCTAACAAAAGCATTACTTTAAGAAGATCGTATTTGTGAAGCACATGCAATGTGAGATCTTGAAGCATGACGGCCTGGCTAACACAGCAAAATAACGTTTAATGATTGAGACACAGCAAACACAGTCCTGTTAAGACGCCCTGCTGCTGCACAATATTCCGGTAATAATCCGTGCGTCCGCAGCAACTGTCAGTCATCTTCAGAAGGATTAGGATGGTTTTAGTACTGGCAGTCAATCAATGATGTAGTAGTAGGTGTGTGCATATTAGTCAACAACAATTCGTTAATTATCTCATGTTAAATAGTGAACGCTAATTAGTTAGATAATTAATTAATGCTAATTAGTTCGTTAACAATGACAATTAGCTTTGTGATCTCGAACGCACACGCGCATGCGCAACGTCCTCGTGCGCAAACCTCAACCGACACCTAATAGCCACCACAACTGCGCACGTGAGGTCACAATTGGCAGTCAGAAGCAAGTCCCCAAACGAAGCGAAGCAGTGGCCAGAGGGCAGCGACAGTGGTGGTTAAAGGCTTTCGATTCTGTGCACTTCAGATCGTCAAAGTGTCCCCAGAATGTCTTTGGATGCAGTTTTGTCTCGTTTAGAGCGAACGACAGCTCTAGTAAAACAAATTCAGTACATCAGCTGCATATCAGGCTGCAGAGAAGCTTGCACGATTCGGAGAAACGCCCAGTGGATAGCGAGCTGTCTGCGGTATGCATGGCCACATAACACACGTTTATAGCGGCGTTTTAAATATAGATTGCCTTTAGAATGACACAGAATACTCTGGGACACATTTTTTCCAAGCACTCGCCAGTTTTTACAAATGGCCAGCTCCACTGGTACTCTCGAAAAGAGAAATAAATACCAAGATAAGATTTGCGTACATGTACTTGAATGAGTTGCCCTCTCGACTCGTATCCACATGCGTTACACTGCGTTTTGCAGCGCATTCCAAAAGATGCTTAATTCTTTCTCAGCCTGTTTTAGGATACATGTGCTTGCCCTATACCAAAAGGGAAACAACATAGGTGGTCTAATAAATCCTAAAACTGTTTTGAAAGTATTCGCTTCCATGTATGCTTTGAACTCTAATCCTACTTTTTACCCCCAGTCGGTGCGGCGTCTGCGCGTGTTTGTAAACACGGATTTGGTCTATAGTTTTCTCGTTACTATCAACTTCAATTTTGTATTGCTGTTTTCTAGACATTACTGCAACCTTGTTCTTATCCTAATTGGTCTCAAAGGTTTCGTTTCGCAGCGATCACCGTGCACTGAGAGAGCTTGGAATTGAAAATCGCCACGACATGAAAGCTCCGCTCACCATCTGTTGCATGTCTGCCGCTGGCGGCCACTTCTTTTCGTTTCCCATGGCCACGGAATTTCGAATCTGGTTGTGAAGCTGAACGATGACATCGCGTTCCTCGTCGCTCATCGCCACGCATCGGACGCTGGCGAGCAACAGCAGGGCAGCTTGTACGAGCAGAGCGAATCGAAACGGGAACGCCTGGTTCATCGCGCAGCGCCTGCGTTGCGACATATTTGCAGTGAGGTATGCTGCCCTGTTCAATAATTCTCGGTCAGTGCAAGCACCAGGTGATTTGGGTATAAAGCCAGAACTAAAGGTGCACTTTCACCGAACCAAATACAGTAAAAACTCGATTTAACAAAACCCGATTTAACGAAAGTCCCGATTTAACGAATATATCCCTATTCCCCCACTGACGCTCATATGGTCCAATGCTTTGAGTAACTCGAAATAACGAAACTAATTTCGCTATTCGTCCCGATTTAACGAACCTTTTGCTGAAAAAATGAAGGCGACAAATTCTACTTTTGATCTATTTTGTACAAAAAGCTCAAGGATGTATTTACTGCGAGCCGACGGTAACATCATGCAGCAACTACGTCCCATTTTTGCCAAACTGCGTGGTGCGAAACGCGAGTTATATTGATGATAACGTACGAGATTTTGCTAGCGGTAGAAAGCCGGCCCGTCGACCCCGTGTGGCAGCGGTGCGCATGCCAGCACCGGGACAAATTATGGTTGCCCTTAGTCCACTGCGACAGTTTGCCAGAAAACATGAGAAAAGAACGCATAAAAAATCCCGGCATATGTTGCTTACAAGCCACAAGCAAGCAAAGAACAGCGACGTCTTTGCTGGGAAAGAAATTTAGTCCCCTGGGGCCATTCTTGCTTCGCAAATATGATGCCGCGGTACTTCCCTGATGCCGCGACACCATATAATAATCAATTTTATTGAATTAAGTGACCGATAAATGTTTTTCTTGATTTAATGAAGTTCCCGATTTAACGGAATATTTCGCGGCTCTAAACTTTGTTAAATCGAGTTTAAACGGTACATTGTGAGCCATAAATGCATGTCATATAACCAGAGTGCTCCCCGTGAGTTTCGACCAAATGAAACTCCTTAACGTGCACAGAACCGTCAGCATCTTTAAGGCGCATTCCTATATACATAAGGCCGCAAGAACGAGTAGAAACAAAGCATCCTTCCCACCCGTACGATGTCAATAATGCCATGGATTGTTGAGCTAGTCAGTCACACATGAAATATCCAGCAGAACACGCAACGACACAATAAAACACACACACACACAGACAAGGATAATGCTGTACTTACAACTAAATTATTAAGACCCGTGCACTTTCTTCTCTCTTCACGTAATCGATATACAACTGACTTCTTTTTTTTTTTTTTCGCTTCATTCTCCTGCAGTAGAATGTCTTTGCCTTGAGAAGAAGCAAAAGCCAGGCTTTTACCAGTAACTACAGGTGACAGCACAGGTAACATGACGAAGGCGTCAGATTAAACAAAAAATGCTGGGAGAAACAAGACATTTTCAAAAAGTAGTCACGGGGGCTGCCATATTGGATACTGAGCTGTGCTCGTAGCACAGGGATGCTGAGGATTATCTGCCCCCAAACCCGCCCTACAGCTCCAGTCAAACCGGTTTCACCGAGGCTCGTAAAACAAAAATAAAAAGTCTTATCACTCAGTCTCGAACTTGTGCTATATCAAGGTGAGCTGCCCGGCCAAGCCACAGATGCATTAGCTGCCCTTCTATCCGATCCGCTATGGCCTCGCAAGCCCCACAGGATGTTCTGTTCCGCATGCACGCACCAGGCTTGAAAACAGCTCCTCCGCTGTCTTGTACTCACAAAGCCAAGTATCAGCACTGCATTGGCAGGAATTCTCTTCGTCATGTTGCCGAATCTATAGGTGTACTTTATGAAAGCCTGCAGATAACTTGATGAACACACTGGCTCTCTTGAAGACAGTCGTCATTGTGTATTTGCTTGATTAGGACTACAAATGACAGATGGCTTGGGTAAGTGTTATCTTATGGAAATATAATGCCGGTACAGTGCATGAGCAGGCAACGTTTTTGTTTCGAATTTTGTTTCGATTTCTCTCTACGTGTTCCTCGGACGAAAGAAAGCATGTCATACTCTTCTGGAAATAAAGATAACTTCTTTTTCACGATGCGCCTAGTACTGCATATATTCTCGGCAAATCGTACTGAAAGCTATCCGACAGGACAGCCGGCGGTGTCTACCTCGTAAAAGTGAAGTCTACCGATTTCCTGATATTATTAGCAATTACCTCAGTAACTGCCTCGTACGAAACGGACAGTAAGCTGATTGGCCTGTAATTGTTCAAGTCCTTAGCGTCCCCATTCTTAAGAATTAAGATCCTTTTAGCGTTCTTCCTAGATTCCTGTACCGTTGGTGCAGTGAGGCACTGCGTGATGATATAATTTCACGTGTAAGCAAAGATGTAGACTCCCGATGAGAGGCAGCTGCGTGACATGCACGTAACACGTGATTCTGTAAGAAAGGCACATACACTGCAAATACGCTCGGCTTACGTGGTTGGGAGGCTCGGAAACACCGAGCTCCTTGAAATGAGCTGTGCGCCTCGGGTTGCTAGTCGAAAAACAGGTCGCGATGGGCCAGAGCTTGGAGACAGCGAAGTCCTCGCAGTATTCATAAGGGCCCCCGAGTATGAACGCACAAGAATTT
Source organism: Amblyomma maculatum (assembly GCF_055883805.1). Taxonomy (NCBI): domain Eukaryota; kingdom Metazoa; phylum Arthropoda; class Arachnida; order Ixodida; family Ixodidae; genus Amblyomma; species Amblyomma maculatum. The sequence continues at coordinate 33,960,944 of NC_139349.1, read as the reverse complement.
TTCACATAGGCGAATAACATACGCTACTGCCGGCCATGGCGGCCTCACCGCATCCTCAGAACGTTCGCATGATGATAATGATTATGACGACGACGATGTTGTTGTTGTTGTTGTTGTTGTTGTTGTTGTTGTTGTTGTTGTTGTTGTTGTTGTTGTTGTTGTTGTTGTTGTTGTTGTTGTTGTTGTTGTTGTTGTTGTTGTTGTTGTTGTCCTCTAATTTGATGGCACATACCCACACAAGGGGATCGGCCAAGAATTAGGGTGAAGAGATATTAGATTTTGAGATGCATAATTACGTCGCAAGAAAATAAATAAATAAAAATTAATTATAGGGAATAGAGAAGGAAAATTAAATATGAGAAACCAAAATAAAAAAGGGTAATTAGCAACGAACGCAGTAGGAGAATACTGAGATTTATATGTACCGATTAAAAAATTCGAAGCATATTAGCAAGGCAGACGTTTTGTTTTTATTAAGAAGTTTTGAATGGAGTTAAAAACAGACCTGTGGCTGTACCCAAGCATGGTGGCACTGAACGATAATAAAATCTGGCTGCTCAAATTAAGACCCAGCTGTTGTAACGGCTTCTCCAAATACCGTTTTCTCATCATGGTAAACCGGCGGCAAAATAGCAAGAAATGATCTATTGTTTCCGGTTCCCCGCAGAATGCGCAGGCGGGAGAAAGCGCCAAACAAGACCTGTGCATATAGAAATTTGGGGGCGGAATACGACAGCGCAGCCTGGTTAGAAAGACCTCAGTCTGCCTTGATTGACATGATTTCCTACTCCAGGTATACTTGAGATGCAGGCAGTCGTCCGATGATAAAATAGATCCAGACTGCGTACTTAATAAGGAACGCCTACGAAATCGTGCTGCTGTTATGAACGCAGTTGCCGGAAGGATAGGCAACACAGGGTCATTCTGAGGTTCTTTAGCTAGTCTATCAGCAACCTGATTGGCTGTCACATTACTGTGGCCTGGTACCCACACCATACGTACGAGGCTAAAATGTCAGGGGAGCAATGAAAGAAAGGTGTTTAATATTCCCCAGTCATAATTGCGCGTACCCACGCCAGAGGATTGGCCAGGGTGCATTGCTGATACTAAAGATATGTGGGCTTTGCATCAGAAAAACGTTTTTCATTTATTTCACCACACCCTTTATCCTTCATAGCGTTGTTTTTATGCCCTGAGGCAATAAGCATCGCGCAAATATATATATACATGCGTATGCTAAGCGCGCGAATCGCCTCTGAAGATGATGACGACGATGATTCACTGAGTTCGTTCTAAAAATTACCTACAGCGGGACAATACAGCGCCTGCGTGAGCTTTCTTATTTGGCGTTTCATTCACAAATAAAATGTAAGCACCTTGTTTAATTTGACTAGTGTTTGGCCAGAAGCTTATGGCGATTTCCACTGGTCGATAGGAGCTGGGCGCCCGAGCCGACCAAAAGCGCTACAGAGCGAATCAGCCTTGGACGACCAGTGGAACGTGTACAGCGCGCGGTGTAAGTAATGCTGAGCCGGTTTCGAAAGTTGTAGCCGCATCCCAGCGCCAAAATGTTTGTGGTTGATAAATAGGTAGGAGTGCGGTCCTCAACAACTTGCTTTCGTGCTGCAGACAGCTTTCGATAGACGCACTTCGACATATTCGCGCTAAAAAATGGTGATGCCCAGTGTCCTCTGCCAATGTCGCTAAAATGGCCAAAAACAGTCTAAAGAATCCAGCAGCCTCCGGAAGTGACCGCATCAGCGACGAGGACTTCCGGCGAGATCCGATTTCGATCGGCGGATCGAGCTAGAGCGTCCCGAACTGCTCCAAACGACCAGCCGAATCCGCGCAACCTATCTTGGTCGACCAGTGGAATTCGAAATCGTCATCCCGGAGCAAGAAAACGTGCTCCGGAGCGACCAGTGGAAATCGCCAGTAGATACAGCTGAAGAAATATCTCCGTGCGCTTCGATTCAGATGCGTGGACGCGATTATTTGCTTTACTGCTTCCTATTTATTATTATTATTATTATTATTATTATTATTATTATTATTATTATTATTATTATTATTATTATTATTATTATTATTATTATTATTATTATTATTATTATTATTATTATTATTATTATTATTTGTCTCCTAATTACCCAAGCAGCAACCGAGGGTCATTCCTTCAGCAGCAAAAAAAAAGGGGGAGCTTTATTTTTTCACTCGTTATAAGGCAATATTCATTGAAAAGAAAAAAATAGTATAAAGCGCCGAAGATATTCGTGTGTGCATAAATGATCTTGAAACTTTTTGTGCTCTTGTGCTGTCCTGACTGAAACACCGTTTCTACACATTGTCAAGTCCGTTTGTGATAAAGAAAATTTGATCCTCAGCAGTGGGTGCGAATTAAACTGTTTGAAATAGCGCGCTTCTTAGCTTTTTAACATTCTATTTTTTGCGCTTAACGGCTTAAATTTTGGTATAACATAAGCAGAGTAAAGCACCTTCGTGAACTAGGGATCAATAAATATAATGCTTATGTACTAAACTGCATGTTCGATTAATCATTGGCCGAATACCAAGTTCACACCTGTTGGCGTCCCCGGAGTGAATTAAAGATTCTTGCAGAGATAAGGTGAAATGCAATATGGGATTGCCAAACCATGGTGCGCCACTGTCTCGCGATCGACATTTTTAGATTTTTAAGCAGGCGAGACCTGTTGCGGGCTACTGAATGGGCACGAGTGAACTGCGACATTTGAGTAGTTTGAATTGCTTTCGAAAACCATCATTGATTTCCAAAGCTTTGATCCGAATGCCCTCAAAGGTGCGTCTAAAATAATTCAGCTTCGTCATTTCAACCTTTTTCACACGTCCCATATAAAAAATATGGAAGCTTCTTGGGTTCATATTGGCAAACAACAGCTCGATTTGATCACAAGGTTCTTCATAAATTTTGCTGGGCAAGGTGCAAATAGGCTACTAGAGTGAAAGAGGGAGAGAGAGAGATAATTTTAGTGACCGCTAATGTGTGCAGCAAGCGCGTGCCAGGGAGGCCCTGAAATTGTTTTTTAGCGCAGACATACAAGCACAGGAGAAAACGAAGTGACAGGACACGGCGCTTTGTCTTGTGCTTATCTATCTGCGCTAAGCACATATTTCACTAATGTACCAACTAGCCTACAAAAATGTTTTTGCAGGCACGGCCTGATGGCACTAGATGCCTGACAGACCGCGTACGTTGCTGCAGCACATTCACGGCTTTGCTGTTGGCGATCTTACGCCGGTGAGGCGACCAGGCGTCCCTCCTTTTTCGCATCATACAGTACTGAGCAGCAAACATCACTGCTCTATATAAAGTGCGCCCGTGGGTGCACATAGTTCGAGTTTTGTGGAAGTGCTGAGTATTTAGCAAAAAATGGTTATTTCATTTTACTTTAGCAACAAGCCGAAATAAGCTTTAAAACATGAGTACACCTTTTGTATTGAAGTTATTAGCTACGAAGCATTTTTGGAACCGTGTGCATACTTTATGCTAAGTTATCAATCAGAAAATCAAATAATCAATTAATTTTGGTCTCTGCTTTTGAAGTAATTTGCAATCTTCGTTAATACGACTACGGCCTGAAAACAAGGCTCGCGAGGCTAATGGGGAAACGGTTGCTGTTCCAAGGGCTGTCAACGCTTAAATTGCATTGCAAAAGCTAGCAACTATGCTGAAAAAAAAAATTGAAAAAAAACGCCTTGAATCTCATCTTGTTAATATCCCTTTCAGCACATACTAAAATGCTTCCCGTTCCAACGACCGTAATAGCTCCGCTAGAGCATATTTCATTTATCAAAGACTCCTCCCGCGTCGGCAGGGAAGGGAAGTTACTGATATTATCTTTAAACAATAAAAAGTTTAAAGCAAATTATGAGGCTCCCTTGCGGCTTTTGGACCTATATTAGTGCCTAGTTGTTTTACGGTTAACCCTCAATTTATTTTTTTCTTCCTCAGCAACTGGTCTGTCGATTTCGCGAACGGCTAGAATGGACCGATAAAGCATTATTTCATTTCAAGTGTGGTGATTAACACTTCCCCGATAAAAAAACAATAGATCTCATGTTATCTCATCAAGTGCAGAGCTTTTCATTAAAGACGCATAAGAGGACTCTCGAGTATTCACAATAATTAAAGCAGATATGATACATAAATTGACATTCAGCTGTTGAATTAATACTAAAATACATCAGTGCCAAATTATTCGTGAGTTTCTGGTTATTAATTACTGATCAAAATATATTAGGGGCCAGTCGGAAAGTCGAAAATCTAATTTTGTAAAGGTTTCCTTTTTTTTTTTTTTCTTTAACGAGTGTTTCATCATGTGTACGTTCCCAATACCAGATGAGAAGAAAGGCAGAAAGCGCAGACAGCTCCAGTCGAAAGGTCTATGAGCCACGTACTTCCAGACGCGGCATCTGTGGGGTCGTCAAGCATGCAGGTGTCTGAACTTCGGTATAACTTCGGTGCCGCATTTTTTCTCCAGCCCTCCGACAGTATACTATCACAGCGCCCTACAAGGCTAGGCTTACAGCTTTTCGTATGAACACAAAAAAAGAAAAAGAAAACGCGTACGCAAGAACGCCAACCTCTTCCACCAGCCTGAATACTAGGGTCCTTTTTTTTTTAACCTACACCAGCTACACTAGTGAAGCAAAAAAAAAAAAAGAGAGAAACATTTGAGGTATTAGAGATTTGCTGCACTGGTGTAGCTGGTGTAGGTTAAAAAAATGTCCTTGCCACTGGCGTCACGTGGCCGTTCTAGGCGAGGCCACCGGGGGTCCAAAAACGCTATGCTGTACAACCAACGAAAGCACTTTTTCTGGCTTGACACAATCGTATTGACGAATGATCAGGCTGATGAGGCTGAAGTATCCCAACGACGAAGTGGAGAGTGATATAGATGCGTACGAGAGAGGAATTATATACGAAAGTCGAATGGGCACAGTGTGCGATTGGTTAGCGTATGTGTAATTGGGAGACGGCAGTGTGCTCTATGGTATGAGTGCGAAGCTGAAGTGAAGGCAAGGGAGGGGCGAAGCCAAAGGGAAAATAAGAGGGGATAGGGACACAGCTTATTTAGCTACAAAAAGGGCTAGAAAGGAATTAGGTCGTTAATGAGACCTTCAAAGCAACCCGTGAAGAGTTATGGCCACTTGTGGGCGCTCCGTGCTCTTACATATCTGTGACGAGATGTCCCATGGTATTTCTGCCTCTCTTTCGCAGCCTTAATATACATGCTTATGGCTGTTCCTCTTCTCCCACTTAAGACGGCAGCTAAAGAAATATCTTGGAAATGAGTGCCGTGTAGGACGCCTTTTCGCTTGAACGTCGCTCCGTGAACCGCGCGAAGTTGTGATGACACAGTACTTATATTATCTCCCCTGCAAGGCTCATTTCAGGCGCCTCGATTTAGCCGTAGTCGTCATATCTGGTAGTATCACTGCGACCTGCACCCACTGTTCGAACTATACCGCCATCTTCGCTTTTGCTATACCGTCTTTCTTTTTTTTTTTCTGATCAGTAAAACACAATCTCCACTTAGAAGCCACATTTATAAGCTAGCGAGTTAAAGCATCCAACTGCCCTGTTTGGCGTAGTTGACTTCTCCTTTTTCTGTTCTCTGTGTACCGTTTATTGTAATTCTCAAGCTTTCCTTTCCAGCCCCTGTTTCTTACAATGAGTACTCACTCTGTTCCAGCGCTATTCCCCTTTGCTTGGCTCGCTTCCTCACGTTCCACGGGGCAGCAGCTGAGCGCGTGCTGTCCGCTAGAAACTATGAGGGCTTGAAAGGGCTCCACGCTGTGCTGCAGCTCATCTTGTATGCTCCGTTTGCGTTTGTTTATCAACTTTCACGCTAATTTTCTTCCCTGGGTTGGCAAAACACTCCCGCAGATCCGCGTGGTGAGATTTAGCTTCTTTACTTTGCAGCTTTGATAGTTCATCTCCCAAAAGAAATGCACCTGTTCGTCGAGTGTTGCGTAGTCAACAAACGGTGGGAAGCAAATGACGGTGCGCTGAGGACAAGGAAAAGGGAAAAGGAATCAGTCAGAATGGATTGATTTTCACTTGCATCATCAAAACACAAAGATCTCTCTTTACAGCATGCTCAGTATATTTTACAAGTGTCGGGGCTTCACACAGGGTGGACAATAATGTCCTCCAAAGCATTGTCTGTTCTCCACGCCACCTGCATAGTCAAGAGGAAGCAGATGCTGCTTGTCAACCTTTTCCTTCGAAATAAAAAAAAAATGTAGTCTTACAATACCTCACGCGTTCTCTCTCTTACCAATATCGGATCAACCTGCCGCACTCAGTTATTTTTCTCCTCAGAGGAGGCCTCTAAACAGGATCCTGGAAGTAAAGAGAGAATTCTTTTGGTGCGCCGTTCCCAAATTCAACGAACGCAGCCTGCCCTGATGAAAACCATGAATTTTTTTTTTTTAATATTTACGGTGAAAACCATACCGGCAAGCCTGCATGATGCCTGCTTTCTCTTTAGTTGCTTTTTCTTTTTTTTTTTTTTTTTTTGCGAGGTGTCTCGGAGCGACAGAACAAGAACTCAAATCCAGGCATACTATGAATGAAGCGCCTTTGAAAGCGCAACAATCATGCCTCCATACGCGTTAAAAATTTCCCCAACCATGTGGCACCATTTATTGAATTATTTCGATATAAAAAGATAAGAAGTTAGCAGTTCTACTGTTGTTAAGCCCGTACTTGACTTAATATGTCGGTCATTAGTTGCATCAGATGTTGTCATCTGACATTAACTATATCACCAGGCATCATTATCGGGTTCCGGCTGAAGCTAGACTTTGTAGTAGGTGAGGAATACCGGAACCCAATTTTCGGAGCAACCTAATCACGATACCAGTTTCGAATCGACCTGTTTGTCTCGGCCCTATTGGAGGCCCCTGACCGGCAAACGTAGCGACCAATAGGAGCAAGACTAATCGGTCGATTTGAGACTGCGTTTGTGATTAGATTGTTTCTGAATTTGGTTCCTGGTCATAAATGCCCCACTTATACGAGTAACCATTTGCATGTCAAATGACCCGTATACGACGAGCTACGCGATTCAGTACAGACAGTTTGGTATCTATTTTCCGCATATGGTGCGCACTCCCTGGAATATTTTCCTTCTATTTACGTTTGGTATAACCCACTCTGCTTAGTTTCTGTGACGTGATGTCCCTGCTAAGAAAATCAACGTAAATTTGACTTCGAGGGCCAGCAAAATGCGATCACGCTAGATATTGTCTTTGGGGAAAAGTTTTTTTCACCTCATGTACTTTGCCATGTTCTCAACGCTTCAGTGTTCTTGGTAGCATAGTCAAATAAAGTGATAGACGACCAATTCAAATGGTGCAGACGAGCATGCGTTAGCATTTCGACTGCAAGTATATGATCGGTTTGTGTAGATAAACTGAATTCAATCTCATCAACGACCGTGGAGTTTCTATTACAGACACGATAGCTAGGTGGGCAAGTTGGTGATGCATTTTCCAAAAAATTACTGCGCGAGTTAGTTGAGAGTCGGTGCTTTTCCTGTACTTTTCTACCCTTCGTCCCCGTTGTTCGCGCCGTTATTTTTTTTTTATTACATTACGGAGGCATATTCATGTTCAGTTTTTTTCCAATAATATGTCCAGCAGACATCAATGCTCTTCTTTGGTGATTCTCTTTAGCTTTTTGCTCATAGAGCCCCGAAACAGCCAATGACGCCAGGCTTTGCCCTTAATAACCCTACTTGAGCAAGTGTGTTAAAACTTTACTCTCCTCTTCATTTTAGCACGATAACGTTACAGGGCATGTTATGCAGAAAATGGGGCGTCCGCGTTGTCGGTGTTGTAAGCGAAAAATCACGGGCGTAGCACTGGCAGGAGGAAGCTGACATGACCGGGCGATGATTGTTCGACGGTTTGTCGACCTAAGACGCCACGATATCAGAAAATTTGTAGGAGCCGTCAACTCGGGTTGCCCATTAAAGATGGGAAGATGGACAAAGAACCTTCCAGTGCTCTTAGCGAGATGGCCCAGTGCCAGTCACAGCGCCTTACCTTTCTTCTTCATCTTGGCCCCGAGGCACCGCATGACAGTTACTTTTTTTGCAGACGGCAATATATTATTTCCTGTGCTTAAAATAGTTTTGCAGATGAAGCTCGTTATGTATCTCACAGGCTATAGGAACGTTCCAAAGAGAGCCAGAAAACAATGCTACCTCGGGTTTTTTTTAAGAACAATTGTTTACTTATTTTTGCGCAGTGCTGCTGATGGCAGCGTTCCCTCTAAGCAATTCAATTCTATGGCCTAAGGGTCGAACTCAGCGGAGTATCCGACTTCGTTGGCGGGTTGTGAAAATGCGGATTGGCCCTGAGGGTCGTCGCTTCACAGGGAATTTATAGTTATTAAAACACGCTATAAACCGCGATTTAGGCTCTCAACATATGACCAAAATACATCATTATCCCAACATCATCATTATTATCATCATCTGGGGAGCGCCCTGTTTTTTGAGGCTTGTGCGGGGGTGCTACGCACGAAGAAATGGCACGCGCGGATCGAGGGCAAGGACAACGCGGATGTCTGGAGTGCGGTGTGCGCGCGGGAGAAAGAGACGATCGAACGTATTGTGTTGACTTGCCAAGTGCTCATGCCATGTCAGCCTAGGGTCAACTTTGCCGCAGGTGCTGGGGTTCACGTCTGGATAGCCGCAAGGAGACGCTGCGGTGGACAGTGATGCGACACAGCGGGATAAGAGTGCTGTGGCTGTGGAGACAACCAAACGACGCCTTGAGAACTGTATAAGGCATATTAGATAAATAGTATTGTTGACGTTGCTCCAGGGCGGGACAGACTCCGTCACAGTAGGGAATTGACTTGGCTAGGACCTTTCTGGTCCACCTGGTAAAAAAGGGAAGCCTCAGTACCAATCCAATCCAATCCATCTCATAATTTTCCCAATTTTCGGGGATATTACCTAAAAGGTAGGTAACATATAGAACAAAAAAAAATTTAAAGGTAGAAAATGATTAAAAGTATTGCCTTTAATGATGGCAGATACACGGTTGAAAAATGGGGATGGGCAATAGATTGCGACATCGTGTGCAAGGAAAGGCCGGTTCAGTCCAGGGTGGATGTGGTATGATAATGCAAAATAATAGTGCTGAGAAGAATACTAAAGTAATTAGGCAAGAATCGATCCTGTGGTCCTTAGATCGCGAGTCAGGCACGTCCGTTGGCTTGGTCCATGAGTGTAATATAGAGACATCGGCTATGAGGTATGGCTTAGTGGAGGTCCCCGGGAATTTCAACCGCCTGAGGTTCTGTAATGTGCAGACATCGCATAGTGCACGGACACCATGCGCTTCGCCTCCATGGTAAATCAGCCGCCACGGCAATGATCGAAACCGCGTCCTCCATGCTTCGCTGATCCGCCTCTGCTGGTTGTCGACTTGGATGAAGGAATGTCGTGTGCGTCTTGCAGTGAAAAAAAAAAAAAAAAAAAAAACATTCAAATAAATGCAACATAAAAAAAAAATTCGGCGGAGACACATAAGAATGCTTACATACATGAATGCGAAAACTTTAAGGTCCTGCGGGTAAACTGCTTTCGAGTGACGTTTTCGACATGCATTTCTGCTAGCATCTCATTCGGCGTGTGTGTTCGGACAACAAGTTCGGGACGGTCGACGGCATGCGTGGCGTTCCCGCTAACAAAACGCATAAGATGTACGTATACTGTGAACGATCTGCAACTTACGTGGAACAGCACGCACGAGCTCAAAAATGGAAACAAGTAAAGAGGTCAAAGAAGCGTATACACGCATGCGCCCTCTTGGACACTAAGAAGAAGAAGCAGACACCTAAGAAGCCGTGTGACCGGCACAACAGCAAGACTGGCTAATTGTATTCAAAATTTACAAATTTAGCATATAATTGGAAAGTCCGGTCATATAAAGCCAGGATGTGTGAAGTATCAATGAAGCTGCTGCGATGCAGGATACCCAGTTTGAATTTACATTATCCAGATATAGATAGACACCGACAAACCTGTGTGACTCATGCGGAGAAGTTGAATATATAGCACATTTTCTCCTCTCCAGTCGGAAGAGAAAGGTTGGTTGGTTGGTTTGTGGGGTTTAACGTCCCAAAGCAACCCAGGCTATGAGAGACGCCGTAGTGGAGGACTCCGGAAATTTCGACCACCTGGGGTTCTTTAACGTGCACTGACATCGCACAGCACACGGGCGCCTTGCTTTTCGCCTCCATCGAAAAGTGGCCGCCGAGGCCGGGATTCGATCCCGCGTCCTTGGGAACAGTAGTCGAGCGCCGTAACCACTGCGCCACCCCGGGAGGTACCTATCTCCAGGTTAGGCCTCCCCTTGTTTCTGCCAGAGTTGATATATCGTTTGGTGGGAGCGCCAATATTGGGTTCAATATGCGAGAAGAGGACAAATCATCTTCATTTTATTCAGTCAGCGGGGATCCTCCGTGAGTATATAATCGCAACTTCTAAGTTCAATCACTAAATCTTTTAAATTTCTTCGACATCTTTTTCCACCAAAACATTCTGTTTGTTGTTTTACTTTAAATGCTCTTCTGTCGCTTTTCATCAAGAGATTTTTTTTTTTTTGCTTTTTTTTCGAAACTCCAGATTGGCGCTATTATATTGTCGTAATCGCCTGTGGAAATATCCATGTATATACCCCTACACTTTGGCCAATCCCCCATACGGGTAAGCGCCATGTTTCAAGAGCTCAAGAAGAAGAAGAAGATAAGCGCGAAGAACAGGCCGAGAATGGAGACACGCCTGGAGGACAACAATTCGCAGCGCTCGCGAAAAATCAGCGACCGGTACCGCCGGCGTAAAGCGTCAGACAGCAGGACCTCGCAAATGTACCGCCACTTCATCGGCTTCCTGGAAGGCATGAGTAGCACCGCGGTGAGTTCCCGCAGCTACGACATTTTCCTGCAGTGCTGTTCCTAAAGCACGTCAGGGACATCAAAAAAGTCGCGAGCCGTCACCGATAGTGGTTTTCTTCGAAAGGTAGATGCGCATTCGCAAACGCCAGCGGGAAGGGAGCAGCATCCGAACCCGTTTGTCCCGTAGATTGAACACTCTTCAGCCTAATATCGCTGTCTTTTGCGTGCCCCGGGACTAACGACGATTATATTGTCACGTAGTGGTGACAAGGACGTTGACACCAAAAGAAGACACAGGTTAGATGGTACTGAAATTAACTCTTTATTGAGCTTACTTGCGCCCGCAAAGGAACTAAGCAACTCGGCGGCGGCGATAGCAACAAACGTGCTCGTCGATCGTCGAACAAAGAATGCTCGTCACACTCGTCAACGCTCAATTTAAAGGCTGCTCAGAATAATCTAGATAACGTCGCAAACTGCTACCAGCACAAGCTGGAACATAGTAGAAAGACACACGAGTGGCCGGAATCTTCGAGACAGATCTCGGTGCGTCTTGCGCTACAACGGAACTGATAAAGGTGCGACTCGTGACATCGAGCATTAACAAAGAATACAGAACTGATACGCGATCAAGAATCAGGGTGATAAGGCCGTATGCCTGCGGCTGTTAAAAAAAATAAATACAGTTTTGAAGGTTTCGCCCCCCCCCCCCCCCCCCCAATATACTACTACGCTAACAAGAGATCCGTAGGTGTTCTTAAATGCCTAGCATTAAAAGCATCATTATTGGTTAACGTATATTTGCTGGAATTACAATAAAGTCAATGTAGTGGTGCTAGCCTAAAGTGTCATGGGAAGCCATTTATTTATTTATTTATTTATTTATTTATTTATTTATTTATTTATTTATTTATTTATTTATTTATTTATTTATTTATTTATTTATTTATTTATTGCGACTGCCCGTAATTTGTTTTTCGCTCTGTACGCGGAAAGCTGCATGCTTACTCTTTCCATCTGCTTTTTGAAACATTCTTGGAAAATTCAGCGAGAAATTGTTGGCGCTGTACTCAGCATTGCAACCTGCAAGCTACCTGAATGAGAGGTCAACTTTTGCTTCCTCTGATAATTATTGCCTATGCTACTTGCAGGACGTTTTCTCACAGCTCCAGCTACGTACTCCTCCGTCGGTTTGCTCATTCCGAGGCATATCATTGGCGCAATTCACCAAAGACGCGCATAAACAGGTCCAGCCTATTCCTGAGGGAAGGTGGAGCTAGGTTCAAAGAATTCTGATTCTACGCAATTTTGAGGACTAAGTTTGTAGGACTTTCTTCCGGCGCATTAGTCCGTTAGTCCGTTATATAAGACGCGTATTGGAGTTAAAAAGGGTAGGTTCAGCCTGACATGACACTGCCAGACGTCTAACATATCCCTTTTCCCGGACCGCAGACTCCCGTACTGGGCTCAACGAGCGATCGGGCTCGAAGAAGGCGTCGGAAGCTGGCTCGCACGCTCCTCATTGCCGTAGTCACTATCGGTGCTCTCCTGGTACCGCTTGTATGGCTGCTGGGTGCGCCTAGCCTTACAGGAAGACAGCAGGCGCCCTGTTGGACCCCGTCCTGTCAAAGCTACGTGCAGGAGCTCAGGGCCTCCATGGACAATGACGTGAACCCATGCGAGGACTTCCACGCCTTTGTGTGCGCCCATTGGACACCCGGTACGCTCTCCAGGAATGGGGGGAGGCACATCATAATTGACACCAGACGCCGCGTAGTAATACAGTATACACCTCTGTAGCTACAAAGCTGCTATTATTTATTCAGTGATGACTCGTTGCAATAAACTTGTAGCCAATCTCATCCCTATGCACACTTTCCTTCTCTGCGCAGTGGCTGGAGGCCGTAATAGACTTGAAGATGCCCAGCGTCTGTTTCAACAGTCTGTCATGGAGTACGCCAAACTTGTCAAGACGCCAGGAAACAATCAAAGTGCGTTTCAGAAAGCAGCGATGTTCTACCAGAGCTGCCTGGCAGATAACGATGGCATCGAAAATCTTAGCGCATTCCTGAAAAAAATCCGACTTCCTTGGCCATCTATTCCTACAGACGTTGACCCTTTGGAAGTCATTTTCGATTTATCATTCAACTACAATTTTCCTCTCTTTTTTTACGTGTACATGTTGACCTTCAAAAGCCAGCTTCGACTTGTCTTTCTTAGTTCTTTCTTGGGCGTCAACATAGACATCTTGCTCGCAGAACATCGATCGCGAGCTGACAACGCCCGGCACATTTGCACACTTCGTGAAGTTTTGAGCAAACTGGTGCCCCGTAGCGGTAGTGACCGCACGCAGAGCCCTTCAGCCTGGTGCATGAACCTGGCCCAGCTTCAATCCAGAATCTTTAGCAATCTCAAGAAGTACCGTCAACAAGACTGGATTTCGTACAGCAGCGTCGACGAACTCACTAAGGACATAATGTCCGGTGTATACAAGGACCAGTGGCTGCGTATTATGGCCAAAAGCCCTCGTCACAACACGGGCTTACGAATCGGCACTCCAGTAGACGTCGATAATAGAAACTATCTGGAAGCCTTTTTCACAATCCTGGCTAACACCTCTAGGAAACAGATGCTGCACTTCACCGGCCTAAGCCTCGTTGAGGCCGCCGTCCGATTCGCCGTTCCACGTCTTGCGACTCAGATTTATGGCGGTGAGCCTTCAACGGTGAAGGAACGCCACGCCATTTTTTGCTTCCACCTCACAGATGCCGCTATGCCGCAGGCTCTAAGTTTTCCGTACTCCCTTCATCTCCACACGCCATCCCGCCTCGACAAGGTCAGAGAAGTTGCCAAAGTAGTGCGCGAAGCAGTAATTGACCATATACGCCATTCAACTTGGCTGGGCCTAGCATCCAAAAAGATCATTGCAGATAAGGTTGCCAAAGCGCGAATAACCTTTCGCGGGATCGAACGAGCGGCGGTCGGCCTGACGGCAGCGATTCCACCTATGACGGCGAACTTCTTTGAAAACATCGGGCTATTACCACGGAGCCACTGGGTTTGGCAAAACCATCTTTACGCGCGAGCCGTCAAAAGCGACGAGTGGACCAACCTTTGGCGCCAGGCAAATACTTGGTATGAACCACATAAGATTATTATTCCCGATGTCTACTTGTTGACAACCGTTTTCCCTGATGGTGCGTACGAAAGCATCAGCTATTCCTCTGTCGGTTCACTCATTGCGAGGCAAATCATTGCCGCTTACGATCTCAAAGGTAGAACATCTTCCGGAGGCTCGCAACCTCGGCGCTGGATGACCGAAGAGGAAGCAGCCTACCAGGACAGCACCATAAAGTGCCTGATCGAAGAACTCCAAACTCAACACAACATGACAAACATGACCTTAGAAGAAATGTCTGCCCTCTACGTGACAGTGACAAGCCTAGCGCCGCTATTCAACGCGCTTAAACACAGCGCTGGATATCCGGACTGGAGCACCGGCTTTGGACATTATAGTGCCGAAGAACTGTTTTTCTTATCTTTGTGCTATCAGAGCTGCACCAACGGTGGACTCACGGCACCTGGCTTCAGCGCAGCCACTTGGTGTAACTTTCCGCTGAGGTTCTTTAAGCCATTCGCGAACAGTTTCCACTGTCCAGAGGAAAGCTCAATGGTTTCACTCAGCGAGTGCGGTGAGCTTTAAGAAGCTCGAGGTCTTTCATAAAACCACATATCGTTCGTATATCTTTATTGTAGCCGTGAGAGAGCGCGTCCACATTTTGATATTCATGTGGTTATCTTCAGAAGACATAAGTGAAGCAAAACAGTACTAATACAATTCTGCCGTTATTTACGTATTCTTGTGCAAGTGTGGGTATACGAGTGTACGTTCGGATTCCATGGAATAACAGTAATGAGCTCTTTATCATCCCTTAATATTTTACCGCAGCAGCCTACAAAGTATATATATTTGAGCTCGTTCTTATACCTGTTCATAACGCTGCTCTAAATATAAAAATATGCATGCATATAAAGTTACTTGAGTTGTTTTGCTCACCTATCTTTACACCTTGAGCGATGAATCGTGTCGTGTTTTCTAGTGTAAAAAAAATATGGCGGTTTCTTTATTCGATCTTTGGAAGCTTAAACCTTGGTTTTGTGTTACCTTTGTGGTATCCATTACGTTGCACGTTACACTGCGATGAAAGGATTATTGAGAAACATGGACGCATTTAGAGCAAGAAACAACCAAGTTACTCCCACAACGAAAAGTAACGCAGTAATATTGGTATTCAGTATAGCGTGCCTGAAATTCTCTTTTTCGAATTATTAAAAACGATTTTTCAAGTGCAGCATTTATAAAGCTTGTTGAACAATTTTCTCTCGCAGGTTATATGTACCTAGTTTGGAGAAACCGATACATGTTTATTTTTTTTTCAGCAAAGATTTTACCTTCACCTTGCACATTCTTGAAGGATGCATACCAGAAATCATAATAACTAGCCGCGTCCCACGTTAATGTATTATAACTCGCTCTATCTGCAATCTGCAAAATATTTGAGTATGATAACAAATGACCTCCTACTCTTCACTTTGAAACCAGTCCTTCAAAGCGCGTACCTTGATCTCCTATATCGTCTTCTGCTTTGAATTCTTTTTTGCTATTCTGGCATGTCCGAAGAGCGCACGCTAACATTTTCTGATTTTAAAGTTTCTGGAAATGTTTCTATAGGGACTTTATTGTAGCGAAGGCACGGCTCCGGCCTTCAGTCGTAGTGGCAAAAACATTAAGTGTTTAATTGAACAAATACCAACTCTTATCACACAAGTTCCGGACGAAGAGAGTTATAACCATTGCTATGAAGGCTAACTCACTGAGATTTCGCTAGAAAAAAAAATGTTTCTAGTTCTCACTGCATGCGGTCACATTGTTACGTAGAGAACAGAGATGTTCGATGACCGTGAGATGACGTTGAATGAAAATGTTAGCGGGCCTAGCGCGAGCGTTCCTGCCCGCGCCACTGCCTTCTTCCTCCTTCTTCGTCCGTAACATTACCCGGGGACACCGAGCGATCGTCCCGATCATTTTTTGGATTGGATTGGTACTGAGGCTTCCCTTTTTACCAGGTGGACCATAAAGGTTCTACCCAAGTCAATTCCTACTGTGACGGAGTCTGTCCCGCCGTAGCGCAACGCTACCAACACCATTTATCTAATCAGCCTTATCCAGTTCTCAAGGCGTGTTTGGTTGTATCCACAGCCACAGTCCTCTCATCCCACAGTGTCGCATCACTGTCCACTGCAGCAAAGTCGTGTACGAGGAAGTCTGCCGATGTTAGTGAGTCCATGGCATGCGGATGGGCGTGTCTGGATGCTTGAAGAAGAAGAGGTAGAAGGAAGACGAGAACGGCTTACCGGCACGATGGGTCGCAATGAAGCTTGGCCCAGGGTGTTTTCGGGCCACAGGTCGCCAAGACCCGATAGCGCAGGCTAAGGCACGCACCGTATGGCATGGGCAGGGGAGGGTGTATTCAAGTGTAGCGGCGTCTTGGGTCGTGGGGTCCTTGTTCAGCACATCTGGTCAGTCGGCCCATATATGGTCGTTCGGTTCTCTCCTTGTGGTTATGTGGGGCCGTCTCGGGTCAGTCTCCCCTTCGTCGTGTCTTCTGGTCGGGGCGGGGGGAAAGGGGAGCAGGAATGGCAAGGTCATGCTGGGTCCGGCAGGTTGGGGACCAGCCATGCAATGCATCTTAACCTTCTGCCAACGGCGCAAGAAGTCGCAGGACGCCGAAGCTCCGGGCCAAGATGAAAGGTGTGTTATAGAGCATCACGCAGGTAGGACGCAACGAGAACGAATGATTTATTCAGGGGCAGCTTCTTTTATAGCGCGCCGGTGACGTTGTCATGACTACGTGATGACATCACGTGGTCATGACAAGGTTTGCCGACGACGCATCATCCCCCCCCCCCCCCCCCTTAAATATTCAAGCGTACGGGTAGCCGTCGCTGACTGGTTGATCTTCGCAAACCTCGCAGGCCAGTTTCCGTCTCGGATGCTTCTGAGCTATCTTGCGACGTGGTCGGAGCGTCGTCCGCAGGTTCCCGCTTACTAACTTCTCCAGGGGCTCTGCCTTCTGATTCAGTTCGACGTCTCAGTTGGTCCAAGTGCCACCGCTGAAGACCTTGCTCCGAGTCAACAGAGACCATCCTGGACCCCTGTTGGTCATGCACTACTCCTGGAATCCACCTGCGTCTTGCTCCAAAATTTAGCATCCAGACCGGTTCTCCAACATCAAATTTAGTCGCACTTACTCTTGGTTGGCTTTCTGCCGACTTCTCACCGGGCGTGATGCAGTCCATCTTTGTTTTTATCTGGTAACTGAATAAGTGTTCCGCGGGCGATGTGCCATCCTTTACAAGCGTTCGGTGATATCGGAACAAAAACTGAGCTCATTTCCAGATCTTTTCCAGGGTTTTTCTTTAGCCCTTCCTTGAGTTTGCGCACAACTCTTTCGGCTAGACCATTCAATTATGGGTGATAAGGGGCTGTTGTGAGTTGCTTTATATTGTTTCGTGCCAGAAACTCGCAGAAAACGGCACCCACA
Source organism: Amblyomma maculatum (assembly GCF_055883805.1). NCBI lineage: Eukaryota > Metazoa > Arthropoda > Arachnida > Ixodida > Ixodidae > Amblyomma > Amblyomma maculatum. The sequence goes on along the minus strand of NC_139349.1, from coordinate 33,943,376 downwards.
AATTGTGGACTATCTGAAACGAAAGTTTTTAAAACGACGGAGCGTACAAATATTGACCGTAGTACGTCGACCGTGGTTTGAGATGTGACAATTTTCATTAGAATCGCTTCCATCCATTTCATTTCGGAGTCTATACGACCAATAACATATGTCCGTCCATTTTGCCTGCAAATTCTGCGTGTAGTCTGCTCTATCTTTCCCCGGTTGCTGGCCACGCCAAAGGTATCTGTGCTGGTGGCATCGCCGCGGCCTGTGCACAAATGCAGCATGATTTCACCAGTCGCTCTATGTCAGAATCCAGACCCAGGTACCAAAACAGTGTTCTCGCCGTGCTTTTCATGGACGTAATACCAGGATGCGTCTCATGGAGCAGACACAACAAACGCTTTGCCGCCGCCATAGGTAGATTAGCTCTGTTCTTCTGTAGAAGTACGCTTGGAGAAGCTCAAGATCCCGCGGTAGATACGGTGGCCATCCGTCGGCCATCCACCTTTTGATCTATTGAAGAGTGACGTCTCGGTTTGTCATTTGTTCAACCTCGCGGGCGCTGACACCGTTTCCTCAAGACACTGGGCATACAAAACGTACTCGTCGGTAGCGACATCCCACGGCTCTGTAACCGGCAATGGCAAGCGAATGAGGGCGTCGGCATTGGAATTTTCTCAGCCCTTGCGGTACTGCAATGTATAGCTGTAGTTGCCGAGGAACAAGGCCCGGCGCTAGATTAGCTCTGTTCTTCTGTTGAAGTACGCTTGGAGAAGCTCAAGATCCCGCGGTAGATACGGTGGCCATCCGTCAGCCATCCACCTTTTGACCTATTGAAGAGTGACGTCTCGGTTTGTCATTTGTTCAACCTCGCGGGCGCTGACACCGTTTCCTCAGGACACTGGGCATACAAAACGTACTCGTCGGTAGCGACATCCCACGGCTCTGTAACCGGCAATGGCAAGCGAATGAGGGCGTCGGCATTGGAATTTTCTCAGCCCTTGCGGTACTGCAATGTATAGCTGTAGTTGCCGAGGAACAAGGCCCGGCGCTAGATTCTAGCAGCTGCCATCGGTGGTATTGCTTTGCCTGGATTGCTTTGCCAGTAAGAGGCTTGTGGTCGGTTACGAACACGAACCGATGTCTGTACAAGTAGTCATTGAACCGTGCGAAACCGAACACCAGGGCCAGTGCTTCTTTTTCTAATTGAGAGTAGTTACGCTCTGCCTTTGTGAGTGTCCGGAATCCGATGGGGTAGTCAACACCGTTCACGCGGTGGGACAAAACGGCCCCAATGCCTACTGGTGACGCGTCGCACTCGAGCCGCAGTGGCTTATCCAGGTCGAAATGAACTAGGTCGCATAATATAGTGAAGGCTTTCCAAAGAAAAGAGAATATGTGAATAAAATATTTTTGCTGAAGAAAACAAAACTCAGTGACTACCATCCACGACGTGCATGCAAGAGTGCACCCGGCACCGCGAATTGCAGAATGGAGACGTCAACGTTGACGTTGTGACGTCAGCGGCCAGCGGTTGCCAGACCAGAAAGCTGATTCCGATATTAATAACAAAAATAATTTTAAAACTATCTATTGCATGGAATGAGCTCTAATTTAGAGGATTTATAATTTATCATGTGAGGAGTGAAATGCAATAATCAGTTTATGCTCAGTTGTTAGCTGTATGACACTTTAATTTTGCGGAAGTTATGTCTCTAATTGGTTGGTTGGTTCACAGGAAGGGAAAGGCGCAGTATCTGTCACACTTGCTCTGTGGACACCTGAACCGCGCCGTAAGAGAAGGGAGGATTGCAAGGTTGAAGAGGGGAGATAACACGTGACACCGCCCCCCCCCCCTTATGGTTTACCCACAGGATACGATGGTGTAGGGTCCGTGTTCTTTTATTGAATTCGAATGTTGGCCTGTCGACTCGTGAGAAATCTTGATGTAGTTGTAGAATGATATCTTGTGCTGATTCCTGTAGTCGGAAACCATACATAATATCCGCAAACTTGTGACGTGTTTCAAAATAAATGGAGAATCTGACTTGCACCATAGGCGCCACCAGTACATTACCTTGGAGGCGATTGAGTATTACTTCATATTTGACGTTATCAAAAGCTCATTTCATATCCAAGGCTACAGGACTACTTGTCATTGTGAGGGAGTTCACTAGACTCTAATATGTCTTGATGTAGTTGCAGAATGATATCTCGTGCTTATTCCTGTAGTCTGAAACCATACACAATATCCGCAAACCTGTGACGTGTTTCGAAATAAATGGAGAACCTGACTTGCACCATAGGCGCCATTGGTACATTTCCCGACACAAGATCTGAGGGAGATATGGCACAGGTACACGATATAAACTGACTTGCCTGGCTTGGAAATAAATTTCGCTAAGGCTCTTTTCCAGTCCCGGGAAAGGCAAATCACTCAAGCCAGAGTTGATTGGTGTATCAGCTGGGCGCGCTCCAAGCGTCGCCTCGTGCCAAGGGCGCAAGCGAGTGCTCAAATATTTCGTGCAGCCAAATCGTAGCGACCGAGCTCGCACTGATTGTGCCGCGTGGTAGAATTGCCGTTAGGGGTGGCGTGAACATCAAATATGCTGCGGACGATGCTTCGGGGAAAGCCAACGCTGATCTCAAGAAGTCTATTTCTGTTACTGATACACTACAGATGCAATTATGCCTAAGGTAAATAGGTCACAAATGATTTTTTTCGTTCCTTCAGCAGCGAAGCAAACTAAGCAAGAGCTGCCGCAACCCTTCAGTAGGCTAGGCTGGCTTCATCGCACAACAACCAGTGCAGTGAACTCCGGCTTTGCCGCATGACAGCAATGTCGCATCCAATAAAAGTCACGCCAGACCGAAGGCCACTTTCAATCAGACTCCACGTTCATAGGCAACCTGCAATGGAGTTTGCTGAGACATGTGGCGCCACCTGGCGGCCGACGGGAGCTAATACTGAGTCGGCGCAGAAGCTGACGCCGTATATGTTGCGGCCGCTGTGTTCCTTCTGCGTTCGCGTTTTGTTATCCCAGTGAGTGTGATTTACTCATTTAGTGACTTCAGTGGTCTCGTGCGATGCTTCGACTACTACGGATGTGAACAAGAATAAAAATAAGCGCAAGGGCGGCGAGAAAGACTACCACAATCACGAAGGAGACCTAAGCGTACCGCTTGCTGGGAGAATGATGAGAGAAGGAGATATTGGCTGCGAGAGAGTAATGTAACTGAAATTTGTTTTTGTTATGGGGCCATTGGCGTACAGACGCCAAGAAGCTAAAATAAGACGATTGCCCGTGAGCGGAGGAAACGGTATAAACTTCTGACTCGGGGAGTCGCACGCTGGTTGGGGCACACTACTCAGTACGCGCTGTAAAATTTGGCGTGTACTGGTATATGCTGTGCAAGATCGAGTGGCATAAGTCCAGAAAATCAACAAAGCCGTGCAGCCGCAGCATCTTATTCCAGCCGCATTTCAACGGAGGCGAAATAAAAAAAAAATGTTCGTGGATCTGTGAACCGGATTTCTAATGCGGTGTCTATTCGGAACCACAAAGCCAAAATATCTTCAAAACTTCCAATTACAGATTTCAATAAGCATATTTATCTGTAAATTAGTTCTTAAGGTGCTGAAAAAGTTGAAGTGGCGGAGTGTAGAGGCCCCTGATACTGTGTACGCTGAGAATGGAACTTCGTTCTATTGTTCCGCGCCAAATATTTCTTTCACCGACTGCTCAAGCTACTCAAGAGTCTCTTGTCTCAGACGATAGAATATTTCATCATTAGTAACAACAGTAAAAAATTCTAACTCTTAACGACCTCCGTTACGAAAGCTTTGCCGTTGAGTGCCAGCATTTCCCGCCGGCTTTCCCCAAGCTTGAGGTACGGAGATACAAAATGCATGCCAGTTATTGTTGTTGTTAAGGGCTTTATTTTTCCAACGGTGTAGGAGGCCCCCTACTCCCCGCCCCCGGCACGCACAGTTTTCGTTGATGACGCACGCTACAACCGCACAGTGCTTGCAATCGCCACGACATCCGTAGCGGGTACCGCACCATGCCTCCTGTAACTTCCGCGGCACTGTCGAAAGGTGCACCACGAACAAAAGTGTTCGTCATGGTATTAAACTTTAAAGCAAAACCGCGAGAAAATTATTATGCTGCTGTAATCAAACAGCAAGAACAAAAAAAGAAGAAACGGCGATCAATCTCTTCTCAGGTTCTCTCTGCACTTTCAATGTTTGGGTATGAGGTGTGAACGCAATAGGTGAATGAAAAGCTACGTTTACAACATTTTTCATTCATTTAATTATTTCTTAATTCATCATCACATATCCGACTAATGCCCCGAGAGAATAAATTTCGTTAAAAAAATTCCGTCTACTCACGCGACATTCAAAGCTGTGCGCGCGGGTGTTCCGTCGCGAGCGGCGCGCACTTCGCGGTGACGTCGACACCGTTCACGTTTTAAACATGAGCATTCTCGAACAGGCGGTGTCCTTTCGTCAGTATTGGTTTTCGGAAGTAGCTCTCAAGACATTCGATTGCCTTAAAACTGCAGAAAATGAGAGCCGAGATGCTTCTAGCCGTACAACGCGAACGCAACCCGACCGCGCCAGCCTACTCAGATTACTCGGGGCCGCCGTTGGCGGCGCTGAACGCTGCGCTCCACTAGCGCCTCCTGGCCACTGCAGGTTGCCAATATCGTCAGGCGGTTTATCAACGTTAGAGTTGCCAGCAGATGCTCAATGTTGCGTAGCCGACCCGGCTCCGCACGCGAAAAGTGATCGTGAGACGCCCCCTGGCAGGGGCCCCCCTCACAGTTCGATATATCAAATCTTCTGCTGAACGGGAATTCGATAAACGCGAACGCCACTCCCTCTTATGCTGCTGTATGGAGTTTTCGAGGAGGTATTTTGGAGAGTCATTTATAGGCAATAATTCGATATATCCGGAATCGACCGTATAACGAAGATTCTGTGAATGCGGTAGCCTACAAATCCTAGAAAATTGCTGCAGGAAATGCGCTGTCAGGATTACATTGGTTCTAGCACACTCTGGAAACTCGGGCGATCCACGTTAGGATTCTAGCTGGTCTAACAAATTCCCATTTGTTCCCGGTCAGTTCCAAGTTGGATCCTCCTGGAACTCAAGTGGGAATGCTATAATTTTCACCTGGTAATGAGGAGGTGGATAGATGGGCTTGAGGCCTAACCAACCGGGCCGACTGCAATCCTCCCCACCACTAATACCGAAATCCCGAACACATTTCATGGGATAGCCAAGGGCTACAACGAAGGAGAATGTTTCAACTGCCTCATTCATGGCCCACTAGAACGCAGGCAACAATGACTGATCCTTAACAGTTCCCGATATGCGGCTGACTCTTGGCCAGCCTCGTGGGCAGCCAACCAAGCCCTACTTTGGGCTATGTTTGGGTGCTGTGCATTGGGTACCGACTAATTTCCAACCATTCGCCGATAGTTGGCTAAAATTCTTTGCCCAGCTATTACCCAGCGTGATTGTTACCCAATCAAGGGCCAGATTTATGTCTGCATTGGCTGTCCGAGAATACTGCTGTGAGCTCTGCTCAGCCGTTTACTAACTTTCGGCCGTCGACCAATTTTGTTGGGCAAAACTAGGTTGGACAAAGGAAGTCACTCCCAAATGGGAGTAACGACCTTACATGACCACCTAAATGTATGTATGTATAGCTTTATTAAGGAGCCGGCAAACGACGGGTTAAAGCGTCGTGACGCTGGTCAACACCAGCGTCACGACGCTTTATTGGTGTTGATCCGTGGGGTACGCCTTTCGCGTCTTTACAGAATTTCTGCGTGCGCCAGCGAAAACCATGCGAGCGAGTGGATACACCCGTGGACTTCGTGGAACAAGAAAAACGACTGTCTCGACAAAATGTTTGACTTTGTGAAAACACCGGCTCGTACGACGGCGGTAACTTCGTCGAGGTGTGCCGTGTACTACAAGACCACTGCTTCGCGTTGAATTCCCTGACATCGGTGCCGGCCATGTGAAGTGCGGTCTTAAGTTTTGCGACAGGTGAAGAAATTAAAACGTACTAAGTCATGAATGTGTTTTAATTTTTGGCAAGAAAGCGAGGCCAAGAGCCACACGTGCGTGAGGGTGTCGATGACCGGCGTGCTGTTTTTAGAGGTGAGCACATTGCGACGTGTCTGTTCGCTTAGCTAACGCTGTCACCTCCTCCGACTTGCAAGTGACATGTGTCAGCGCTACGCCGACTACGCCGACCAAAGCGCCCGTTTAGGCATTGTCTACCTTGACCATCGAACGCTGACGCCGCTATCCGACACCGCGCCCAGCCAAGGCTAAAACGAACTTTCTCACGGCCGTCGCCGCAGCACACGAAACCACAGAGCAAGATCACGTGAGGAGAGAGGGTAAGTCGTCTCTGACGTGTGTGTGACTGGTGTACGTGCCGGTACCAGGGATTCAACCGTGGGAAGAACGATGTAAAGGTGTGAAATGTGAAGACCCAGAGACTGAGAGTCAGTCGAAGCTGGACCGAGCGATCGAGCGGACGCGGACATCCACCTAATTTCCTAATGCGACCTCAATAAATTAGTTCTTGTTTATTTGAGTGTCTGCTAACACGTTACAACTGTATCAAGCGTTATCGCTGCACATCGCGTTGTTGTGAACCTAGGTTCCATGGGTTATGTGCATTTCATGCAGAGCTACGCATTCGATGCTAAATTTGTAAAACATGCTCTCTGGGTGTGCAGTTTATCCTGCGAGTGCGTGACAGTACTTTCTTTCTCGACCTTCTGTCACCCGGCCAAATTAAGCAACTGCATTTATTCGCTTCGGCAGCTAGAAGTGTACGTTTCGCGGCCATACGAGCTTCGGAATTGGGGAATTTAATGCGCTCGCTGTCTTTTCAAGAAATGTTCTGCCTCAGTGGCAGCTAACAACGGTTTTAACGAGCTGCAAGTCGTTTTTCACGAAATGAGTAACCGGACACTTTTGTTGTCAAGCTGTTGCACGGGTGATGCCTAGTTGCAACACTGAACAGCTAGTGTTATGTCCCGGAGCATCAAAATATCGCTGCAGACTCCATGCGCATACAGGGTTGAACAAAACAAAGTGGGCGTGGACGTATTTACCAGCTTGATAAAACTTTACGGATCCCTTCCAATATACGGCGGGCACCTGACAGCAAACCTGAAACTGCGCGAGCCGACGAGCGCCGATGCCACCCGTGACCTTCGACATGACGGAAGAGTGTTGTTGTTGTTGTGCATGTTGTTGTGGCTGTAAGAAGAAGGAAACGAAAATGCACGGGCCTGCTACTGGCTCTGTAGCTGAGCCACCTCCTCTGCCTCGTTCAGACAGAAGAGAAATTAGAGAAGAAAAGAAAGAGGGAAGGAAAGACGCGCGCCGCAACAACAGCCGTCGTCCACCACCGAAGCGTTGGCGGGTGCAATGACAGCCTACAACAGATAAAAATTCGGTGGCAGGCTAGACCCCGCCGCAAGCGGCGGTGACCTACCTGCTCATGTACCTGCCCCAGCCCCATCAGGAGAGGCGGGACGATGCTCGCGCCATCTGGTAGTACGACCTCAGTGAATACCTCCTATAGACAGTTTACAGCGAGTAGTTCAACTCTTCCCTAACAGGTGGCGCCACTAGGACGGCCGTCATTGCTGGCCTTCGGAAAGCATCGGCGCGCAGTGCTAACTGCTGCTGTGTATCTTGTGTGAGAATACCAGCTGACTTTTAAACAGCGCTGCTTTGATGCAGGTGTCATCTGTATTATCGAAGTATTCTGCGAGGAAGTAGAGCTAATGACCCTGTTGTTTATTGGCGGAAGAACAGAAGACGCTTTCTACATAAGGTGCACATCATGGCCTAGGCAACCGTTTTTCTGGGAGATGTATCACGAGTTCATGTTCCTTTCTGGGACAAGAAGCGCCTGTGAATTGAAGAGAATGGCTATACCTCACGCCCCAGCTCGTTTTAGCACCGGCAGTAGCCATGGCAATGCGAGAACGACCCTGACGTTTTCTCAGGAATTGCATATTGAGTCTTTGCACTGCTGCCGAGTTTTTTTCGCAGGGCGTTAAGAGGTACCTTGACGTTGCTATTAATGTCTATGCAGTTATACGAATTGATTGCGCAGAGAAGGAAAGTTAGTGTGGGCATGTAAGTGAATCTGTTTACTTTATTTAGGTACTATTCCCTAGGATATATGGGATCGAATCTCGGCCTCGGCGGCTGCTTTTCGCTGGAGCCAAAAACCCAGGCGCCCGTGTTTTGTGCGATATCAGTACACATTAAAGAACCCCAAGGGGATGGGAATCTCCGCAGTCCTCCACTCATTCAGCAGTCCTGAGTCGCTTTGGGACGTAACACCGCACGAACAAAACCAAACTTTAATTAGACAAGTACTGCTGAAATACATGTAATAACTGCTGCTTTTATGAAACTAATGCACGGGCCAATGATGAAATTTACCATGATAAGATTTTTTTATATCCCCGCTTGCTTGGGCGTTCTGTGCTGTGCGTTCTGAATTCCGGTGCAGTTTCCAGTCACCTTCGCCCGAGCGCAGGTGAACGCCGCTGAGCGCCTGATGCGGCCTTCAAGCAGCGTAATAGTCTTTTGAAGCCAGGACGTTTACAGGAGATAAAATTATATCTTATCAATTGTCGGGGATTACACGCGCGTCCATATTGAGCAGTAAGTATTGTGCACAATGCTAAATGAACATTTATAATGCGTCTCAGCCAGCACGGTCTGAACATGCGTTCGTCCTCTGCACAAGAGAATAAGAAAAAAGTTTGAGGGGACAATCAGTTTGTAATCTATTCAGTTTTACATAAAATGTTTTCCACTGAGAGCGCAAGAGAGGGAATTGGTAAAAAAAAAATAAAAAAAAAATGAGTCGACGGCTGACGGTTTGTCGAAACGTTCTAGCCAATGCAGATAGTTAGGAGGATGCAATAAATGAAATATGTGGTTCAATTAAACATTTTTTAGCACCTACACACACACTATGAGCATTCACAGGAAGTTTTTCGGCTGTCTACAAGCTCGTTGCCCCCAGCGACAGCGGGTACGCCGCACCGTGCAGCCGAGTACTAGCGCGCCGAAAGCCGTCAAACCAGAAGGCCCGAAGGCCAGCGATGGCGGAAGGGTCACATGATCAAATATGGCAGCGCCCATGCGCTCGCGCTGTAAAGAAACGCGCTCTCCCTCGAGACCGGCCGTGTCTGTATAAGGTTTTACGGTTTTATGTATTATTTGATGTGCGGCGACATCTGTCAGAAAAGTCGCGCACTAACATCAATATTTTTTTTGCTGCCATAAAATATACATTTATGAACATTTTTTGTACTGTCAAATTCGTTTTAAATACATTTTTAATAATAAATTATTAACAACAGTAACAAAATGTTTGCCAATTATTATACGGTTTGTAGCGCCCTCACTAAATTGAAGCGGTGCTTTCTAACTTGCTGTCGTCGTGGCCTTATGGGAGGACGGGCGGCAGCCTTTGGGTGTTTTCGGTGTTGGTGTTAGGGCTCCGGCCAAAACTATTGGACACCGATTTCGCCTCAAGCTGCTCACAATGGAGGCCAGAAGAGCGGAGTTAGAGCGGAAGCGCCAGAAGCTAGAGCAGCTACGTATGGAACGGCTAAAGAAGAAAGAGGAAAAGGAGAAGAAAGACAGCAGGTTGAATGACGTAAGCCGTGGTTTTTCTCCCATCACTACTGATGCACTGAGGATGCTTGATGCGCTGCGCCGAAGGTGTGTCTTCGTTGTAACGCTGCCGAAAGGAACTCTAAAGTAGCCAGGACACGCGGCCTCGCGTGACTTCGCGGGGGTCACATGGGATCGTGTGGTTCAGCACCACCTTGATTGACATCTGTAATTACAGTCGGTGTGGTTGCCCCTTTACTTCAGCCAAATGCTCGCCATTGGCACTCAGTCGCTGTCTCACGGCACGACCGATGTTGTTTCGCAGGTGGACGACGGCTTGAAGTCGAAATCGGAGCAATCCTTTGACCCTGACGAGCTGTTGTCGTCGCTTGGAATAACGTTGACGAGAGGTGAGCGCTGTCCAACGCCCTGACTCTGCGCGCCGATGTAGCGGCAGCTGTGAAGGGGCGAGTGTAATGTTGGCGCACTCGGCGCGCCTTCCAGATTTGAGCGTGAGTAGCGTGTCCACTCCGCCGACGGGCTCACCAAATGCCGGCAGCAATGCTTCTAGCCTGGATCATCAGTCCCTGCCAGGGCAGCAGCAACAGCAGCAGCAGGCACCGACCAAAGCGCAGAAGTGAGTGCGTTCTGTCAAACTCTCACAGCGGGCGCCGATGACTCAGAATAGCAACCTAGGCATAAAGTTCTGTTCCTAAGGTTTGCGGGGCTCTTAAGATTACAACTGGAAAATTGGCATGCACGAAATAAATTATTTCTGGGTTTATAGTGTGCTATGAAATTACTTTGTCGAAAGAAAAGTTATTTAAAAAAAATTGACACTCCTAGTTGGAGTCATCAGTTGCATTTTTATGGCACATAATGCACAGGTGTCTGGCGTGACGAATGTCATGGCCTTACTGGCACAGTTATTTAAATTGTTCTTTTCAGGGTGTCTTGATATGCATTGTTTCGTACGTCTGCATAAATATGACATTGCACAATATCATTGGGCAAATAAAATGTTGTTTGTTTGGCCTTTTCCTGGCCTGTAATTCATGTGCACAAAATATAAGGAATTTCACATTGCGTGGCTCTTCCCGTCCTCGTTTCATTTTCTTTTTTGTTTGGCAACTTTTGTGAACATTGGAAGTTGTCATCCTAAACGTTTTTTTTTTTTTCAGCGGTATCAGGCACTAAGTTTAACTTCTAGCGTCCAGATCCTCTGGACTTGCATCAAGCTCTGTCGTATCAAACACTAAAAGAATTTTATGAAACGGCTATTCCCATCTCAGACTTTTGTCTTTCACCAGGAAACCGAAGCTAAGCATCTGCACTGTACACCAGACCAACATACCTCCCCGAGAGAATGTCACATACAACAAACAGACCCAGACCGTGCCATCTGGAGAGAGAGATGGTAAGTGTTCAGAGTGTTGCTGGGCCTTCATGTGTTCGCTTTCTCTGCCCCTTGTGCAATTTCTAGTGTACCAGTGGGCATTCCCGCTGTATTTCATGGTCTTGCTGCCCTCACCTCTTAAGCTGCTTGGGCACACAGTTGGGATGCTCTAGCTACTTGTTCTTGCTGTTTGCACGTCATCTACTGCAGTAGGACTGGAGCACTGGCTAATGGAAGCAGAGAAAGTGTACTGTTTTTGCAAACCTCCCAGGCTTCGAGGTGTACTGGGCAGTCACTTAGTGTCACTCAACATCCTAACATTGTATTATAAGATTTTCTTTCCTCTCTAATGCTTGAAGCACTAGGAATATAAATAGATCTGGCTTGCACCACACAGTGGGGAGCCTGGTGGCAAATTGTGGTGTGTTATATATGTCACGACCATGACTTCGACCAGTTGCCTGGAACTCCAAGCCAAAGTTTATCACTGCTAAGGTTCTGTCTGCATTGAAGGCTTAATACAGTGCTACATTTTTATATATTTATTTAGCATATATTTTTCACCTGGTATAGCAAAAGTGCTGTACGATGTCATTGCTTATCGCTTCTTTTGCTACTGGAAAAAAAATCACAACATTTGGAGGGAGGGGGTCGTTAAATTTTTTGTCCAAAAAACAATTAGGTTTAATGTTTAACAAAGTGCATTGATATGAATCCAGAATAAGTGTACTTTTTTAAAAATGATTTAAAATATGTGTTTGCTTCAAAATTTTTCATGTCTGATCATTAAATTTTGTTGCATAATCAAGGTTTTTAAATAAAAAAAAGGAACAAAGTTCAAATATATGCTTGTGTCCTAAAGAAAAACATTTACGTAAACTTTGGAATATTAGTGTCCTTTTTTTTTTTTTTCCAGTAGGCACTCTAGGTTTGGTTTGTGGGGTTTAACGTCCCAAAGTGACTCAGGCTATAAGAGACGCCGAAGTGAAGGACTCCGGAAATTTCGACCACCTGGGGTTCTTTAACGTGCACTGACATCGCACAGCATACGTGCGCCTTGCTTTTCGCCTTCATCGAAAAGCGGCCGCCGAGGCCGGGATTCAATCCTACGTCCTTGGACACAGTAGTCGAGCGCCGTAACCACTGCACCACCTCAGCGGGGCACTAGGCACTTTAGCTGGGAAGTGGTACAACTGTAAAGTGACAAGCAGTAAAATAAAATTTTATGAGAAAAATAGGGAAGACAAAGGAGCAATATACAACAGTATGTTCAGTCTACAATGATTTGATTGAGCTCCACCGCAGTGGTGCAGTAGCTAGGGGGCTCAACTTCTGTGCCAGAGGATGCGAGATCAAATCCCAGCGCGGTGGCCACTTTTCGATAGAGGTGAAAAGCAAGGCGCTCGATTGTTGTGTGATGTCAGTCACGTTAAACAACCCTAGGTGGTCGAAATTTGTGGTGCACTTCACTATGGTGACCCTCATAACCAAGGTTGGCTTGGGACATTAAACCCAAAAATTTAAACCAAAAACCAAACCAGTGATTTGATTGGAAGAGCAGTAAAGTCACTAGTCATTTATTAACCTTGAAACTTTATCTCGATGACCACGCACAGCTTCAACTCGCAGTTTATTCTGATCGGAAATACTACAGGTAAAACACGCATGATGGCTTTAGTCGCAAAATTTACCGTAGACGCAGTTGAATCACAAGATCTGTAGCGTTTCAGGGTGCATTCCACTCTGGCCATGATGGCCATTTTAACTTCTGTTGTTCACTGTTTTTCACACGTTCAAAAACCACTGCCACGCTGAAAAAAGACAGACTGAAAAGAAAATTAAACTGGGGCTATCTAGTTTCGAGGCAAACGGTTCATGTTGTTCAGCAATTGTGTGGAAGCGTTTGAAATGATTGTTTGCACCCAATACCAGGCTAATGATGGTGCGGTTATAAATTAGAATTAAAGGCCCCAGGGTGTCTGAAATTAGTCTGTACACCCCTCTACAATGGCTCTTTCTCTCCGTCACCTCACCTGGTCCTCCTTTGACCCTTCCCTCACAGCGCTCTTCGGAAAATCTACTTGCGTGGGAAAGATCTATGCTGCTTTGTCTCCCAAACACCACATTTTTTGTTGGAAAAAGAATGTTGCTAAAGTTCTATTTAATTGAGTCTAGGCAAACCAAGATTCTAAGCCAACACCCAATATTGAAGGCCCCTCCTTAACAAAAAAAATGTTACTTCAAAGTAAGCTGGCCGGAAAAACAGTTGAGAACAACAGCAGGGACAGCATGCAAATGACACTTATTTTACACGGAGCTCCACTCACCCACTCGTCGCCATCATTCCTGATCTCCTTGTCAATTTCCACCTGGTAAAGTCAAGTACATTTCGTGCCATTGGAAATGCTGAAATTTTGGAATTTTAATTTTCACGAGCTGTCGTATTGTATGATACGAAAAAAATCCTCAAACTAAAGCCAACCTAAGGGTTTCATATCTCGCATTGTTATTACTATTATTTTCACGAGTTGTCGTGGTTGTATGATACAAAATCCTCAAACCAAAGCCAACCTAAGAGTTTCATATCTCGCATTGTTAAAAAAGAACTATCTGCCCAGGTTTTAATAAATATAGTAGGTGAATAACACTCGTTAACCCTTTGGCTGTTTTTGCCGTACGGGTACTGTGCTAAACGCATAGCATTTAAAACATTTTTACACAGGGGGGGGGTGAATTTTTTTCTGAATATTCGACAGTCAAAGTGTAAAGATTTCTTATTCTATTTATTATATTGCAATAAACAGTGCTGCAGTCATTATTTTAAACCAGTTTCACTAGTCATTTAAGTATGCAGCTGCATACATAAAGAGCCACTGAGACAGTAGCTGGGACTGTAATGATTCTGCTATTACACGAGGTCATTGCCATAAAAAAAGTCTGTTTGCAGTAATACATCTCAGACTTTAGTTTATGAATCACCCTACTATTACCTTTTTTTTTTTTTAATTTATTTTTTTCTAATCCACTGGAGCCCCACTGCACTGTCTTGAAAAGTTTTATTTAAAAACAATATAAGCACATTCACTTGTCTTGCCTCGACAAGTCTTGATCCATTTTTTGCGAAAAACCTGATGCAGTCCCTTTTTGGAGCTCTGCCTAAGTGCTATTTCCGTGCTGTGCAATGTTCTTTCGAAATGTCTTCATGGATCCCTCTTATCAAGGCTAGCCTGGTTACGCAAAAACGTTTAATCTTGCTATTCTCTGGTACAACAGCTTGAGTAGATGCTGAAGGACATTTTAGCAGGCATGTAGGCACTTCTTATTTTTTTTTTACTTTATGGGCATGTGTGCAATTGACATGGTTGCATTTGTTGGTCGTGCCTTCTTGGGCAAAATGCTGAAGGGGGGGGGGGGGGGGAGTGTTGAGATTCATCAAGGTTGAAGCCCACTAGTGTACATTTCTTTCCATCTCTTCTAGCATCTAAGTACTTTTTTTTTAGTTAACCCTTATCACAACCTTTTAAAACTCCAACCTCTATAAGGTGATCTCTGTGCTCGCTTTCATTCTAGGTCCAGTTCTATACCTTTCACCTTTTTTTCTTTTGCATTGACTTCATTTGAGTGTGTAGCCATCTGCCTTTGGGGACTGACATTTTTAATATATTTGGATAGCTTTGCCATTTTTTTATTCTTTTATTTCAGATTTGTAAGGATAGCTCTATGGACTCTCTCTCTCTCTCCCTCTCTGCACCAAAGGGCATTACCCTAGCAGGATACCATGACTAAAATATTCTGTATTATTCTGCTACATAAGGATAGGGTGATTTAGTTTTGTCAGGATGTCAGTGCCTTCATGAGAAAAAGATGGGAGAGGGACAGGACTGCATGCTATCACAGTCTCCCTCATCTTGGATGAGGCAAGAAAGATTTAGGCTGTTTATCATTTCAGCTGTTTTGAAAGAAACTTTCTTTTATGGAATGTACTGCAGCCCATGCATCTGTGTTTTTGGCTATTACTATTTTTGTGTTCAGTTTTGTTTCACTTTCTTTGTCCCATTCCATACTCGGCTTTTAACTACAGTTAGAGTAATGTGCCAGAGACATTCACAATGGTTTGGATGTTTGGAGCGTTTAGACCAGTATACTGGTTTTCCATGGCAATTTGAATAATCTGTCCCCCTCTCCACATGACTGGAAATTGATGCTCTTGATCGAAGGGGCGCCTTCCCTGCCTATGATCAAAGAACTCTGTTCCCTACAGTTCTATTCTCGACCACATCTCTTTTGGCAATATGATACAGCAATGGTGTTTTCTGGCCAAAAGCAGTGCTCTTTAAGGCTGTATCATTAGGAAGCTCATTAGGGTAAAAGGTACAGTGTTGTCTCGTCGTTCCCGGCACCAAAAATGTATCACCAGGCCAGAATTGACTCCACTGTTGGTCCGGTGACCACCTTCAGATCCCTCAGGGAAACATCTAACCATGAGCCAGATGACTGAAAGCATGACGGAGCTTCATGTAAAGATCAACGGTTTCTAAGGCTGTCTCTTTGCCAACACATAGGATACACAGTTAGATGTCTTTATGAACTTTTAAGCTTGAAAGGCTTTTAGCACCTGTTGTCATTGAGCTGCCGATGCGAACGTGGCACTGAACTGGAGAACATGAAGGCAAACCTAAACGGAGTTTTTTGGATCACCCTGTGGAGTCTATATGCCGCACTGCTGTTGGAGCAGCACATGCGTTAACTAGAATTGTAAAGTCACACAAAACTATCTCACTTCTCAGTCTGCACATGTAGAGGCAAAAGTTAGGTGCTCTTGACTGCAGTATGTCTTCGCTTCAGTTCATTTCATGCTTGCATCTACTATGGACAGCCAGATTGACTGATTTTCTTTTATCAGGTTTCACAGGCGACTTTGACATTCATCCGTATTTTTCGAGCTTGCTTTCAGTATGTGCGGGGTAAGCATAATGCTGCTGGTTAGTTCTTTACTGTGTGCAGCAGACATTTTCGGGAAATAAATGTCCTGGGTGACTCTATGGCAACCTTTGTATTCCACACTGACATGTAAACCTGTGTGCTAATTATTGTGGTACAAGTGGTTTGAGGTAATGATGAGTGGAGACACTAGTTCACTTGTGGGCCAGAAAGCGGTGCAGTGGGAATAAGCCTCGCACATGTCCAAATGCATCCGCATGTGCGTGCCTTGCGTGTCCAATATGCATACATGCTGCCATACCACACACAGACATCTCTCCATTCTTTCTTGCTCTTTCTCTCTCTCCCTTAACTGCTGCCTGAAGGCTCTTTAACATCCTCACCTAGAGAGCATGGACATTTTTTCAAGACCCGAAAAGGTTTGTCCCTACGATAGCTTATGGGCCTTTACAGACATTTTTCGCTGGGGCTCTGCATTGAGAATTGAATGGTTTTAATGACCCTCTTCATTTTGCTGTGTTTCTTGTGCTGTTTGTCTCTGTCTGCTAGCTACAGAGGAGTGTTTACTCTTTTAGGGGAGATTTTACCTCCTGTGCTCAAAATGTTCCATGTCATGGGGCCATCTCTTGCAAAGACCACTGCTGAAAGGAAGAAAACTTGAAAAAAGCTATGGTAGCTTTTTCTTTCCTTTCATTGACTTTATTCATTAACAGGATCATCACAAAGTTAAAGGCCAGCTTGCAGCAAGGGCATCTTTGTCACACTGATAAACTGATTAAGGCTTCAGGCTGTTAGGGTGGCAATAGGACTTTGCCGTAATATAGTGCACTTGTTTTCCGCTTTTCACAAGTAATTATAACCTCGAGTACAAGAAATCAAAAGTTCAAATAACGGGTTTTATCTTTTGTTTTCCCAGTGGCATCTGTCCTAGCACATTTTTCCTAATGTGGTAAAGTTTGAAGAGTTTTACTGGCAGCAGTAGTAGTATTAGTATTTATTATCTTTTCGTTGCTTTTCCTTTGGTATTAATAGCTATTCTTCTTGGTTTTTACATGGGGTGAATATTTTTCTTTTTGTTCACAGCATCAGAGCCAGCGGGAAAATCTGGTATGAACTCAACAGCCTTTTTTTTTTTTAACTCCCTTTGTTTCGGTACTGCTCACTCATGTAGTGCATTGTTTTTAAAGAGGTGGAGGTTCTGTTTTAGCTTCATTTACGGTGAACATTGGGAACACAAGCAACGGTCTTTTCTTGCCTTTTCATTGTTAACTGCCAAGTGCCTGTTCATTCGCATAATTTTCTTGCACCAAAATTTACTGACAATAGATTCTGCACTAACGTGGCAAGTGTTGTGGCAGACTGTCGAAAAATTCCCATCATTGTACATCAACTTGTGCAGTCTTTGGTGACCACAGTGGGTAAGATTTGAGCTAGTTGGTTTGGCATAGTTGAGACAAATGCTGAAGAAAACAAGGACGTGCTTGTAGCGTGCACAGGCATCCGGAAATAAGAATGCTGGCTCATGTGGGAATACATTCTTGTAATCTTTCACACAGTGTCGTTTAAAGGTTGAGTTGCTTGCATGTCTGGCCGTGTGCTGTTGCATGTTATGGCTTAAATGCATACTGTGGAGTGTATGTTATTGTTGTCAATTTCACTTCCATTTTTCAATGTACCCTGTCTGTTTCACTGTTCTCGTAGTGTACGTAACACCGCCTACAAAGAGCAAGATTGACACAGAGACTAGATGCGACCTGCCAGGTACATTACACTAAGTGGCCTGCACTGGCATTATGTTATTAGGGAGTGCAAGCCAGGGCCCATATTCCGAGTTTGCATCATTATCGAAGTTTCGCTATCTCACGTGACCTAGAGTCATCTGATATGAGGAAATGCCGGAACATGATTTTGCCACCTCTTTTGGTTCCGTAGTGGCAACACCCAGTTCTGGTGTTTTGACCAATCAGATCACTTGAGGTCACGTGAGATAGCGACATTTTGATAACGAGGCAAACTCTGAATACAGGTCCTGATTTGCTACCTCTACACCAATTGGGAACGTCCGTTTAGTGTCATAATTCCAAGGCGTTATGCAGCTGTCTGGTACTGTAGAGTTGGCAGCAGCTGTGCATTACATTACAGCAACACTTAGTTATAATTGCACTACTACTGAGTACTACTAAGTTGCACTAAAATAAGGCCATTATTTAGCAGCATTGCATAATGTTTATGCCGCAGTGCTATCAAATTACCTCTTAAAGAAATTTTAATGGCCCTGAATTTTTTTCTCTCTCCAAATATGTTCATTAGAAAATGCTAGAAAAGTGTTCTTTTAAATTATTAGACATCCAAAGGGTAAATGCAAAATCATAATTCATAACATAATTTATAAAAATCATAAGTGAATTGTATAGGACAAAACTTTAGGCAAAGTCTGGCTAACGTCTGTAAAGTCGATATGGTTATCCATAAAGGTGAAAGTGCACTTCAGCAATGTTTTCACCTACAAAAGCAAACCTTACTAACTAAGGCTTGTGAAACAGTTCCTTAATGTTCAAGGACGCGTAAATGCAGTCGCAGGAGCTTGTTGGTATTCTTGTAGACAAGCAAGAAAGTGATTGATGCACATGTAGAATTTACTACCTCTTTTGTGGGTTGTCCGCTTTAGCTCAAGGTTGTTTGCTCAAGATGAATTCCTTAACAGGTTTATTCATTTTCACAGAGTCATTGGCTTGACTGTATAGTGCTATGCAAGGGGTGAGAAGGGAAAAGAAAGGGTATTATTATTTCTTTTCCAAGTCTTAGCTACATAATTTAGGTACACTGCAAATACCTTAAAACCTGAGCGACAACTTGAATTTTTCAAAAAAGCGAGGGTGAAAAGTTGACCCGTGTCTTATATAACAGTCATATGTGGAGAAACTAGAGGACTCTGCAACAATGGGCAGCTGAAGTTACTAGTAGCTTTGATTGCTGTCGTCAGTAGTGCGACATAGCGACGGTGTGGCAACACTAAGTGGCTACATGAACCATTCAGAGGTCAAACAGAAGTATATCGAGTGGATGTCAGGCAACAACACAGCTGGATGTTCACAGTGTCCACTGCTGCCGACTGTGTTGTATGGTTAGGTCTCCCTCTTTGAAGGTATAATGCGCAAATATTATCGGAAATGTGACATCAGACACACACTGGATGATACGAAGGATGATTCACTGTGGAATATGTGAAGCAAGAAGCATTCGTCATCCAGTTCAAGTTCAGATGACTCCTAGTAATGCTTGTACTCTTCCTATTATTCTGGCATGTAATATGTATAGGCAGCATTTAAATGTAGATGAAAATAGTGTCATCAGTATGTTTCCCATGCAGTTTTTTTTATTATTACTATTGTAACTGGAAAGTTGAGGGGTTGACATATGGCTGCATCTGACACGTATACGAGTTTTTATGAGAGTAGCGAAAGTACTGCAAACATAACCATTACTAACTATTTAGGCAGCACAAGAAATGAGTAATCAGAAACTGGTACTTAAAGAAGTGCTGCCTGTTAAACAGCAGTTGAAGTTTTACGCTGAATAAACGAGGTCTTCATTGTCATAACTAAAGCCAAACTATCTGCTGTCATCGTGACGGTCACTGCGGCTGCCGGTGCTAAGGAGTTTGCTATTCCTGCTAGGTTGTGCATACTACACTCATCAATCTCGCACTCAGATTCGCCACTTCATAAAAGTGTTACCAGTTAGTTCGATACCTAAGGTTCACTCCTCGGACTGTATAGGTCATGGCCTAACAATGGATCACGGGTATTTGTAGGTTTAATATAGCATGCAATATCTGTAGGTCACCGAGATGGTGCCTCTAAAAATAGGCATGCTGTGGAACATTTTAATTTATGCTTTTCTTGAGAATTGTAATTATATGCACCTGCAAAAAAAAAAGGCATTGAACAGACACCACCACCTTTTGCCTGTAATAATAACAGCACGCACAGGACCATCTCGGTGTTGTAAGGTATTTTGGCGTAGCAACCATTTCTAAGTGCAGGCGTAGAATTTTTTCCAATGGATGGTAGCGCTCTAAGTTTCGTTTCCACCATTCTTTTCGACTATAGCATGATTCGTGTTAGTTCTGCATGTCCTGTCTGGCTTAAAGCATCGAAAGTGAAACTTCACTCCTTAGAATGCATGAACGGAACTGTACTGGACTTTTGTCTTATCAGTCAGAAGGCAGTGTTGATGAAATATGCTAGTAATGACGTTTGTGCTCATTTTTCTCAAGACAGAGGCAAGGAGTGTGCTCTCATTTTTTACGTTATGAATGTATCAAGCTGCAGATATACTTAAAGAGTAGAACATCACTTGAATGTTTGCCTTGAACTTTTGTAGTGGGAAATGTGAAATGTTCATTAGCATCTAAAGTAGGTATTTCGCAGGATTTATTTGTCCTTTAGGTCTGGGTTGGTAGTTCAGATTCTTTTTAAACGTTAATTTAACTGATGTTTGAGCTAACAGTTAGCCATGAGTGTTCAGTGATTTTAAGTAATTTTTCTCCGGTTTTGTTTTCTTCCTTTCTGCTGCTGTTGCTGCTGGCCACCCAAAGCACATCCCCTGGATTACTACGGTAAGTGTTACATCAGCCGTAGCATATTCTTATCTAGTGCTGATTACTGAGGCTGGGTGCATAAAAAGCGAAGCATGTATGAATATACTTCCCTCCTCTTCCCCCATGTAAATGGTGCCATGGCAAACCTTGGGGAATGTCTTTTGTTCTTCCTTCTTCTGTTTGCTGCTTAGTAGGGCAGTTCACCCCGAGCTGTATGCAAAAATGGGCAGTCATGTCGGCATAACGAGGGCCACTGTAAAAACAAAAGTGGAGGAGACACTTTATTTCCAGCATGTGATACCAGGGTTTTCAGTCCTCTGGTGAACACCACAGCCAAGTAAGTCAGAAGACGGAAGGGGAGGGCTTATAGTGTGGGGTTGCATAGAAGCAGGACAGAGCAAAAGGCACTGTTCAAGGGTTGCTGATATACAGCAGTAGTTGGAGCATCAGGTATCAGCTTAGTATGGTAGTAGACCTAAGCTCACCAAAGTATAATTTCGAATTAAACCTGGCATTCGTCGACTTCAAGCTGCTTTCTTCTAATGCAGAACTACTGATGTTCGTACCTCAAGAACACTGCTGCTGTTGTTGCTACCAGGAATATTTATATTGACATCTTAATGGGAGTAGGATGCACGGATGAATCTAGAACGAATGGGAGTAGGATTTTATTTCTGTCCCTTTTCGATATCATTTACGGGTGCCGAGATCACTTTGCTGGGTGTCACTCAAACCGCACACTGTCATCCTGAGGTACCTGTTTCCAGCGTTAGAAAGTTCATCTATATGCATACATATATATATTTTAGTTTCTTTGGTCGTGTCATACAGAGCACGTTCTCAGTGGAATTGCTTTTGGGATGAAAGAGATGTGTTAAATTCTAATCTCTTACTCCACAAAGAAATGGTGCATCCTCTGCTATAAGTACATAGCTAAGCATGCCCTTTGTGCATGTCTCAAGAGTTTATGAAGAGGGTTAAGAGGGCTGCCTTCTTCACTAGCCATTATAGCATGGACAGGGGGCCACAGGTGTACAGAAGCAAAGCCCAGACCATTGTTTTGGCCGTGGCAGTAATGGCAGGTGTATTTGTAAAGGTGGATGTGTGGACAACAGATAAAATGGCACTGGTGTGGATGGATATCTCCTGGCACTCTGTGCCTTGTGGCGGTGTGGACGTGCCTTTGGAGACGCTGAAGGATATGCCTGCAGCACGCATGGCCTCTCATTAGTATGCCTTCTTCTTGAGATCATGTTGCTGCATACATCTACTCTTGTACGGGGCACCATGTGTGTGTGTACTGCAGCGCAGCTTTCATTACAAAATGATTTCCAGCCACTTAGTTCATGGTTCACAAACTAAGATGCTTAGTGTGTGAAAAATTGACTGCCTGAAATGTTTGTTAGTTCAAAGAGGAAAAAACTGAATGCTCCAAACACACACACATGGAGAAAGCTTGATGTGTGGGTACGCTCTTTCATGGCTTGGTCCATTTTGCACTACATGTAACATAGGTAAAGTAATTTAGGTCATGTTATACATAATGCTGGACATTTGTTAGTCTTATAAGGCCTTCTCACATAAAGAATAGATACCATCTGTTTTTGTTAGATGTGTTCTCCTGAACCAAACATGGTTTCTTTTTTCTTGTTCTCCTTTAGGATAGCCAGGTAACATTGAATTTTTCATTGATCATCTTTGTACAAAATTTCAAGGGAACTTTGACTCTTGTTTTAATCTTCCTGGTAGTCAGCTACGGCACATGTATACTGGAATGTTTCCTTCAAGCACTCTGTGAGTGCATTCATCTAAATGCGGATATTATTGGTTTTCGAAGCTGCCTCTTGGTGCACGGCTTTGTCCTTGATGCCGTGCTGTACAGCCGTGGTCAAGGCCTCTAGTCACCAGCAAGGCCAGGATAATTAGTGGATTTTGACATTATTCATGGAAGTTTCTGTTGCAACCACATACTCTTTTTTTTTTTTTCTTTTTTTCAATGGTATTATGCTTTCAGATGTTATTAAGACTACCAGAATGATTAGAATGTGAATACAGTAACGAGTCGTTAATTTGACCCGCTTAATTCGGAAAAATGGATGATTCAGATACCTTGCCCAGCCCTGTGAAAGGTATGCACCTTTTTATGACATGAAACTTCATTAATTTAAAGGAATGTGGCTGTTTTTTTTTATAATTTGGATAGATGACTGTGCTCATGTGGGCACTAAGCACCAGAGGTGGAATGCTGATAATGATGGTGAATAAGCAGCTTGGAGGTCTGGGACGAATGGTGTATTATCGTGAAGCTTCTAAGCATTTTATGTTAAACACCTTTCTTTTTCTTTGTTTTTATTTATTCGTATATTTTTTTTTAATTTTGTGTGTGTGTGTGTGTGTGCGTGCGTGCGTGCGTGCGTGTGACATGTACGCATGTAGTCACTTGGCAGAATGAAAATAGAAAATAGAAGCAAAGCACAACTCTGTGTCGGCTGGAGAGGCTGCCTTCGTTAACACATGAGAGCTTTCCCGCAGAGCATTGTACTAGATCCTTTCTTCTCGCTTCGCAGGATTCAAAAGTTTCTACCACTGGAGATTAGGGGCCTTAGCTAATATAGCCACAAGTCTGCAGGCCACGTGGCTTGCTTTTCAGCCATGCAACTATGGCACCTTTGACGCCCTAAATTTTTGTAGGGTGAGGAGAACCATCATCCAAATAGTCCTTTTTATGGATGCTGTGTGGCCCAAAAGCAAACCAGCTGACCAGGAGACTAGAGCAAACCTTGCAGCACACCACTAGACAAAAGCTGTCGCACGTTATCTTTGTTGTTGGCCACCCTCGATTTTGCCATGGCACTGTTTCTGCCCTTTTTAATTGCTCGCAACCTCAAAATTATCGGCCGGTGCATTTTTCTGCCACTGAGTAGGCCGGTTGTTTGTTTGTTATGCACCCCTTTTTCTGTGTGTGCACGTGCTAGTGTAGACACAGCTAGGATCTGGCCTCCGTTTCCTTCCTTGCCAAGTATTTCCCTTAAGCCTTAGCTTGGGCATGGGTGTTCAGTATGTTGCTGTGCTTGCTCTTGCACCTTGTCCAAAGCAGCATAGCAGCAAAGGCCTTGCATATCTACGAGGTCCCCTCAGTGGCCATGCCGAATCCAGCAGTAGACATGGGAAATAGCTTTTCAAGATGCTCCTTTGCCTCAGGCTCTTGGGCAGGTCCTCATCATCTGTCGTCTTGATGCGAACGCTATCTGGTGCCTGTCATGCAAAGGAGTTTTGCATGGCTACCTGCTGTGTCACTCTCTGCCTAGTAATGTCTCCCACGCCAGCTCAAGCCCACCTGCTTTCTTCTCTGTTATGCTGGTCAGTCGTGCCAAGTTTTGAGATATTGATTCTTAAATTCTTTGAAAGAAAAGTGTACTGTGTACTTAGTTAAGGAGAAGCTCGGGACATCATAGTGGACCCTGTTTAAACCTGGTGCTAAATAATTAGAAAGGCATTTGAAAAGTTGTGAACACGCGCAGTTTGTTTCGAATAATTTTAAACACACACTATTTGATTAACTTGGGTATGAGGATATTCGCAGACCCCTACTGTTTGCCTCCTTACCTTCCGGGCAGGGCATTGCATACAGTAGCGGAGGACACGTGAAGCTTATAGGTTATATTTGAAGTCATTTCCAAAAACAGCTTTTAAAAAGAGGGGAAGAAGGGGAGGTGGGGGGGTTGCATGTGAAGCCATCTGGGATATCCAAATCTGTTTCAAACCTACTTGCTCACGGCTGGCAGCAGCAGTATGGTTGGCAGTTCAACAGTGTGGGCACACTTCAGGCCATATTTTGATGAACTTGGCAACAACTGACTGGTATATTCTTTTCTACACACTGTGTCGCATGCAAGTGCACTTTAGGAACCTGCACCACTGCTGTGCTGCTGTTTTCCTTTTTTTTTTTTTTAGGGGTTGTCATATTGTTATTGTGTTGTTATCACTATTATTTTTCGGCTGCGTTTTTTTACCTCTCTGCAAGTAAGTTAGCGCACCCTTCCTGAAGCTGGCCAGTGTTCATCTCGGATGAGAAAGAAAAAGAAGGAAAGATATGTGCAGGGTGTAAACGTAGCATGGGGCTGTTTTAATTTATACAAACTGTTTCTTGTTGCTTGCTTGCTGCTCGCCTTTGGGCACTTGTGTTGGTGTGCGCAGTTGTCTCTAACCTTTTCTTTCATTTTTCTTTTTGTCTTTTTTGAGTGACTGCTTGTTTTGTTTTTGTGTTTTGTTCCTTGGCCATTTTTCTGCACTTTGCTTGAATAGAAACGGACCACCACCGACATCTCAGTATCTGCGATATGTGCCCCTTTCACTTCTTTTGCCCCCAGAACTGGTGCTGCATTAGAGGCATGCACTGCTGTTTATCAGAGCCTGCCACACTCCTTCTTTTCCTTCTGGGGTGTCCTCTCACCTTGAACCAGTTTTTCTTTCTCTCTGGCACCACAGATTTAATAGTTGATTGGTCACCGGTCAGAGTGTTTGCAGAGTGTATTTTAGCCAACAACTGGCATTTATGTGCTATCTGTAAGCAAGAAAACCAATTTGTTTCTTCTTTTTTTCTTCTATTTTTGTTTTTTTATATACAGAGTGGGGAGGTTTGTACAGTATTCTGTAAAATTAAATGGTTACAGTATTCTGTAAAATTGAATGGCTGAGCAGAATTCGTGTATAATGTGCTGATCCATAAATGTTAGCACGCTGTAACAATGGTTCACATAGTCTGAGGCCATCTGACTGAACCATGCCTGCTTCATGGCCTTGGTTATTTAATTCTCTAGGCATTGCTTTCGTGGGTTGACTGTTGAATTGCCTTGTTTATGCCAGACGTAGATTATAGTAGTATTATTTTTATGTAAACACTGGTCAATAACTTCATTTATGCGCCACTGGCTTAACGATGCCATCAAATGTCTGGCAAGTATGAGAATACAAGGAGTGATGTGCTGGCTTCCTAAGACTTCAGAAGTTGGATACTTTTTATCCCTGCTGTTCTTACTCCTCCCACTGTGATTCAAAACTGGCATATAAAACTATATTTCCCACTCTTTTTGTTCTTCTCCCAACCCTTCCAAAAGTGATACATTGGGATGAAGGTACGTTGCTGATCTTCTTTTCTGTGCCCCAGGCTCGTTGCATTTTGTGGTCGGTGGGGAAGGGGGGGGGGGGGGGGGGGGGGGGGCAGTAACGTTTGTCACACTCATTCTTTTTTGGGGGGCTCCATTGTCATCATTGTTCTTTCATTCTCTCTCGTCATCATCAGCAGCGATCGTCTTATGCCATCATCCGCAATCCGTTACTTCTGTCGCTTACTTTGCTGTGCAGTGCGCCTGCTCTTTAGTACACGGCTTCCCTTTACAGCGATCTCATGCTCAGCTGCGATCTCACTGCTCAGCTTGCTCACTCGTGTGCTCACTGCTGTCAGTCTGGGCCCCTGCCTGACCACCTCTTTTTCATTTTGCTCTTCCGCTTCGCCTTTTCATTTCAAATTCTTCCTACACGCAAAAGCTGTCACATTGCTTTGACCAGCAGTTCGAGATTTCAGTCTATAAACTTTGCAGCAGTAAGCGAACTTGCTTAGATATCGAGAAGGGGTCCTGCACACAGCTGTTGTTTTTCCTGGCATTTTTGCGAGGCAGGAATGGTTCATGTGCTAGGTGCTGATAATGTAGGAATGGTTTAATGGTGCTTAGAAAGTGCTAGCTTGAATGCCTAGTATTTTTGCACGAAAAAATTCTACTAACAGAAAAATTTTTACTGGCTTGGCCAAGTCCCCAAATTGCAGAGATCTCTTTTTTCAGTTTAAGATAGCAGGGAGATGGCTTTATCATGCCTTGTCCTTAAGGGCATGGCCAAGCTTGAATGAATCACCAACTTGATGAAACTTCTAGCGAACTAGTGTGCAGAACTTCTTATGTCCTTTTGCCTAGATATCTCTTTTTGATGGCACTTGCTTGGGAAAGGCTGCCTGTGGGTTCAGGCAACCAGCATTCTCTCTTTCATGGCGTTGCTGGCTAAGAATAAGCTATCTTATGAAGTCTTCTCGTTCATTTGAAATATTCAGAGTGAAGAGCGCATACCTTGTTGTTTATTTGCATGACGACAGCAGTGTGACAGTGACAAAGTCGGGCTTTTATGAATTCTCTAATTTGCTCAGTGGCCCCTGACTTCTTTTCACTGGAGCAAAAAAGGCAACTGTGACCGCTCCGCGAGTGTCTTTTTTTTTTTTTTAATTTTTTTCCTGTGAGTGTGTGGTTTTAATGTCTGGGGCCATTCCACCACCTTGACACGTGTCTTCTTGCATCTTTCTTTTTTTTTTTTTTCTGTTCTTTCCATTCCTTTTTTCCACACCCGACAAAAAACTCACAAAGACGACGGTCACTTTGTTTTTCCTACCGCAATAGAATGGGATGACGAGTTCCAAGGTAGGTTCCAACTGGCCAGCACGCCATTCTTGTGCTATTCTTATTTTCCATTCTCGAGTTAATGTGAGCCCGTGCCTTGCTTCTTTCAGCTTTCTTTCCTCTTGGCTTGACCTCCTTTCTTGTCTTGGTTCGTCTTGTCTCGACTAGTGCTCTGTGTTGCTTTTTGTCATGCAGTGCCACCTGCATGCTGCCGCTCTAAAGTGTTCTCTCCAACAGAGAGGTCTTTCTTGTCTGATGTAATTTCCCCCTCCCACTCTCCTCCATGCTTACATTGTAGCATCACCCTGCTTGTGTGGCTCTACTTGTAACCATTTCTCTGCTTTCTTAACGAACTCCTGTGACTCCATTGCTCGTTGCTCTGCCTTGTGGCTTGCACTGATGTCTTTGTGCATGGTCTTCTTGTGCATGCCTCTAACAGTTTCATTGCGCCAAGTCTCTTTGTGTCACCCGGCATTAGTTTCTCTCCTCCATCTTGAGCTGTGCCCTTCAGTCAAGTGTTTTCCTCTGCAGCAGTTATAATGAGCCTCATTTCAGTTCGTGGCCTCGCTGGCCCTTTAAAGCTGGTCCCTTCCTAGGAAGGTTGCGTTAAGTTACTCTGCCAAGGTGTCACATAATCTCTGTGCGCATTGCGCCCTATTACGTTATGCAAGACAGGCTTTTGGTATCCAGTGCCGTGCCACGCTTGTATAGACAGTGGAGCCCTTGCAATCTGCATTGCCTGTGCGTCCGTGGCTTGGAGGTGCTGTTGATACTATTTTCCACTGGGCCTATTCACTGCTGTTGCTGCTGCTGCCTTGGGCTCTCCGAAGGTGGATCTTCTGTTTGGAAGCCCGGGTCTGGGTCGCTGAGCACTAGTTTTCGAATAACCAGGGATAGCTGGTTGTCTTTCTTGCATCCTAAAGAAAGCATTTGTTGTCTGTACATAATGCAGCGTAGCACTCTCAACGTGCTAGTCAACGTGCATAGATGTCAACGTGCATAGATTGCATATTTGTTTATTCCTCAAATGCTTTTGCGAAGGAGTTTTACACGTGGGTGGGCATTTATTACAGAATTACTTTTTCAACAAAACGCTCGCAATGGTCACAATTTCAGGTTATGGCAGCAGCAGCAGTTATGACAGCAAATTCTTCAGAGAAAATCACTGGCATTAGCTGCATTGCCTGTCCAGTCTTTGTTACCATAAAGCGCGTTAAAAAATTTAGAGGTGTATGAATTGTGGTTTCAGCCAGTGTTAAATGTATGAATTGAGCATCAATTTTCTTCACGGCTAAGGTGTTGGTACGGTGGTAGGCTGTTATCCATGGGCACTTTTTACTGGCTGTGTGTGTGCGTGCCTCTTAAGGCATATGGAGGTTAGATAAAGTATAGTGTGCACATAAATTGGACAAAATCAACCACTCGAAGCTCACTAACATATAGCCTAGTTTCATACTTTTTGAGCTGCGAGATCTCCCAGTTGGTATTTTCAGGTTCAGTGGGTTGTGCTCATATTGGTGCAGAAGACAGCAAAATAATGTGTGTCATACTGCAATGTGGAAAATGTGTGGCTCTTGTCATCCTTTGTTCTGGTTTCCTGGTAGGCACGTTGCCTTTCAGTGTTGACCATGAAGGGATTTGATTTAGAATGAGTAGGAGCATAAGGCTGTGCAGGTGGTCATTGTTCTGTGTTATTTGCTTTCATTTTTGTGCGTTGTATGCGCTCAGAAAAGAGCCGCCTGTCTTCTCTCGAAGCAGTGAGTAGGTTTGACCCCGACTACTACGTTGCTGTTCCACAAGAAAAGCAGGCAGGAATTGTGCACGGTAACGATAAGACCACCGCGATTAATGAGAAATGTGAGGTTATGTCAGTGCCAGACATTTTAAGCATTATAGTATATTTGCATGGTATCCTGCATTGTAGGTCAGCTCGTAAGTTAGTTGGCAAAGAATTTCCTCCACTGTGAGGATGATGCTGGATTTTGATATGAAAAAATTAACATTAAATATAATATGTAGTTTTATTCCTTTATATTTCAGAACTTTGACATGTATGAATTAGCAAATGATTTTAAAGTGGGCTAGCCAACTATATAGGCTCCAAGTCACCTTGATGCACTAGAATACACTACTGGCTATCCATAATATGATGACTATTGATAATTATATAGAATGGCAGGGAAAGGGATTGACCACTTTGTTTTCAAACATTAGTCATTGCATTCTTTGCTAAGATCGCTGCCACTGTAGCTCTTCCCCATCCACATACCAATAGCACCAAATGATCCTGTGCACCCAGCTAGAAATATGTGTTCAAATAACCAGGTAGAGCAGGCTCCATGCATTTAAGACTGCCAAGATCAGCTTGTGAAACTTGTGGCCAGGTCAGTACATAGTAAAATAATAACCTTAGAACAAACAGGCCTATCTTTCTCTTTAAATGACATTTCACTGCTGTGTTGTATATGTTTGGTTTTATTATTAATTGTTCAGGAGAGCTTCAACTTGCACTGTAATTATTGTTTATTTTTGCCTGTTTTGTTAAACTACATAGTTTGTATTCCCACCCTGCTAAAATCCCAACACCGGGATTGCAGTATCAATAAATAAATAAATAAATAATAAATAACTTCACTCTCCAGCAAACAGGCACATCCTGATGCACAGGAAGACATAAATAAAACACCATAGAAAGTTCTGAGAACAGTGCTTAGTCTCAAAACAAGCTCACTTTGCCATGAACATGCTAAGTGGCAGCACTGTTCTTTCATGACCTGCAGATAATGCTGAAGTAGTTGAGCAATGAAAGTAAGCAGTCTTGGGCATAAATTGGGCCACATTTTACATGGTTTTGTGCTGCATGTGCAGCAGCAGCAACAGCAGTGGTTGCAGCTGTGGCGGGTAAAGTCACTCTCTTCTTTGTGTGCTCAGACCAGAGAAGTTTGCTGGTGGCGCGAGCATTGGTGCTTTCTCGGGGTGCACTTGTCATTGTTTTGATGTTGCAGTTCCCGTTCACTTATGCTGATTGGTGTCTGTAAGCACCCTGAGGATTGTTTGTTCAGTACTGTGTTGTTTTGATTCTTGTTTTAAACTTGCACTGTTTTTTTTTCTCCTTCTTTCTTTGGCAGCTTCACTAAAGATTAAGTTGTCACTGCTGTCTTGGTTGCTCCATGCATGCCCAGCTTAGATGCATGCCATTGTTTTGCTTTTCTTGATCACTGACTGGGTTTCTAAAGTGTCTTTTCTTCTCTCCAAAAATGCACCCCATGGATCTCTGCAGTTGATGATGGTAAGAGATCATTGTCAAAATACTTCTCGCAGCATGAAAGCCTAAAGAAACGTGTTTGTCAGTGTCAGCAAGCAACGTATCGGGCAAAATGTAGCCTTATTTCAGTTTTGTGATTAGCAAGGCCGCAGGGGCGGTTCACCACCTAGCTTCGTCTTATTGTGTTTTGAGCCGACAGTGGCTCGTAATAGTTTGGGGTTTGCCATGTTGACAAGCCTTTATTGCGCATATATGGAGGACTTGTGCAGCTAGTGATTTCTGTGTTCTTCAGGGTTCTTGTCACAGTGCATTTGGTTTTGCACACTCTTTATTTTTTTTCCTCTATACTGTGCCCACAACATATAGCACCAGCTAGTGCAGTTCACCTTATTATTTTTTTTTTTTCAACAGAACTTGCATTCACCTCTTAGTTGTATGCCTAATGCGAGGCATACTTAGTACAACTACCATAGAAAGTCAAATGCTGTGATTTTGTTTGAGCATGGAGCACCTCTGCTTTGGGGTTTGGTGATGGTTGCTACTTATTCATTGCTTGGAGCAACCAAGGCCAGCATATTTAAAAGCTTATTGCATGTTGGTGGTTAACTGTATTTTTAGGCCTGGGTTAAATATTTGGGGTAAATGTGCGCAGTTAGTGTTTTTGCATGCTGAGTTTGCCAATGATGACAAACTTTCATAAGCAAGAGGTGAAAAAAAAAATTGCTGCTTTTCTTTATCATTCATTATTTCAGCAGTATTGATGCCTTAAGCTCTGTCACCACACTTCACTGTGGTACAGCGCTCCTAGCTCTTGCAACAAAACTGTGTGGCTGTGTGCAAATATACCTTGTTTATCACAGCATTTGGCACTCAACTCTTTTTGTAATCACTAATTGTTTATGGGTGGTAGTCTACTACATAAATATTTTGTATTGTGTAATAACCAGCTATTTTGTTTTGTTTGCAACTGAGTGTATGTGAGCTTAGCTTTTTCATAGACCAATGCTTTTCTCTACGCACAATGCCTTTATTAGATTGCTTCTGCAAGTGTCTGGTATAAGGTCGTGGTGCAACGTGTTGGTGTAGAAATGCGAGCAGACAGTATTTGGATTTGGTATTTAGACAGACTTTGGGGCAACTTGGTGGGCTCGTAGCGAACGCTGTATTGCCATCAACATTGATTTTATTTCATTTCGTTGTGCTGCCATCTGCTGTGCAGTGTACGTCGCCATGATCACTTCAAAATTACACCAAGAAAAGCTGTCCAATCTGGCAAATGGATGAACAGCCTCTGATTAGCACGCGTAATGCAGCGCTGCAAAATTGCAGCACTGGTTGGTCATTCTATGTGGAAAAGGAAGTGCCTTCTTCCATTTTTCACGTTACTTGTCGTAGAAGATAGGCATGTGAAAGAGGCCATCATGGAAGGGGCAAGTTCTGTGCGTGATGAAAGGATGAGGAGAAGGGGCTAGTGGTGGCTATGAGCGGAGTGCCCAACTGAACCTGGGCTGTGCTTGTTCACGGGCAGTGTTGGCTTTTGGGGACGTCCTAGCGGAGGAAGATGGCTCCTCACTCGGAGCAGTGGACGGGGTGCCTGCTCCACCACCACTGCAGGAGCCTCACCACCACAAGGTGACCGGGCTGCCCCACGTCGAGATGGTCCGGCCAGCTCAAACACCTGCCGAGGGGGCTGCTGACGGACACCGGCCGGCCGCAGACCAAGACAAACCTCGGGGTAAGTGCTGTTATTCAAGTGATGTTCGCATCTTTTCATGCTGTTGGTTGCTAGAATGGAATTTCAGGATGTGTCCAAGAAAATGGCTGGCTAGCCAGAAGGCACAGCTTGCCTGCAAAACCACTGTCACAAAAGAAACCTCAATGCCCATTCAGGCCAGCAGCCATCGAATTTTCGGAGGCCATCAACATTTGATGCTGCCGCATGCTAAATTGTGTTCCAATCAGTGGTAGGCATAGGGAACTTGGTGCTCTATTTCTCTAGGAAAAGCACCTGGAGTAGAGTAGAGGGGACTCGGGCTATGAGAGGCCGTAGTGGAGGAACGTGCACTGACATAGCACAGCACACGGGCGCCACTCTGTTTCACCTCTATTGAAACACAGCAAGTAAGGGCACAAATTCAATTAAACGCTATTGTCTTGTGGCGCTTGTTCTCGGAAGCTTTTGGCAGACTTCCTTCAAAGTTTGGAAGAACACAACAGTCGTCCAGTGGCACACTGTACTGAGCACCACATTTCAATACCATTCATTTCAAGTGCAGCTGCCACTCGTCGGTGGCCATGTCTGCCTTATACGCCATGCGCAGCGCCTATAGGGGCGCCACTGAAAGCCGCGTAGCGGCGGCCGTCGGAACCCGAGGCGGGCCCCATGCGGCAAGCGGGGCCGTGGTGCGCGCGTGCGATTAGCCGTTTGTGCGCGTCTCGCGGGCTCTTCCGCCGTGATAGCGTGCGCAAGGGGATCGCACTGTATAATGGTGTACACGTGTTCGATATCACGGCCGTCTGGGACTACATCGCCTCCATATGCATCGAGTCAACAAGGTTGCGTACGAAGTGGAGCTCATTTTTAGTTCCTCGCTTTCATTACATCGCCACGCCAAATCGTTCATTCCTATGAAACAATGTTCTTTCTTTGCCTAATAATACACGTTTGCCTCGTTCACATGCAATATATCGCTACAGTAAACTAGGCAGCATCGTCGAAACTGCGAGCGGTTTCGTACCGGTGCGACCGCAGAAAAAGCCAGCGAGCCTGCAAACCAGCATTCTGAGCATCAGAAAAATAGCGCATATTGGGCTCCTGTACCAAGAGTTCAGATTTTTCATGGTCGTGCTTTATCATGCCCTGTCCAGCATGGATTTCCCGTCCGTCGTCGAAAGGGCAGAGCGGGTAGATACTTTCAAGGGGGAGTGAGATATCAGCAGAGGACTTATCTGAAAACCTGCATCACGCGTTAGTCAAAGGCATATTAGAGTTAAATTTTATATGCTATTATTTTAGTATCATCTTCATTTCATTCGTAATACCGTCGCGCCAAACTGCAGAATTACAGTGCGCTTTATAACCAGTTCTAGAGCCCTTAGTCTGGATAGCAAGTGCAGCGACATGTTATGTTTTCGTAATCTTGCCAGATAACACACGAAAGGTGCAATGACAAGCAGAAAACACCGAAAACATAGTTATCACTCAGCCCTGCCACACGGAAAATTTAATGCCATTTCCATCAAATGACATTCGTTCATAATGATAATTGTTTGCTGCTACACGAGAAAATATGACATCTGATGAAAATGACATTAGGTACCGAATGAGTTTGCTCATCCGAATGCGATCAACGAGGAAATATGTTATCTCTACACACGAGACTCTGTGAGAAGATACACCCAAAATAAGTTACAAAAGTGCCACCTGCATTAAATACTAATTCGCTCCTAAAATTTTGCAGCTAGTCATCGATGTGAAATATGCCGCATAGCATCGTAAAAAAGAACTGGCACCCATAGCTGCCAGCCAACCCGTAGCCACCGCACTCAGCGCGGGCGGAACAGGTCGCTCCTGCTGCCGTGGTCCGCCGAGTCGCCGACACGGCGCATTTCTTTCGCCACCTTCAGAAAAGCACGCTCTGTTGATCTTAAATAATACGCACTTAATTTGATGAAGGAATCTAAAACAAATTATCTTTACTGAGGATCGCTGTTATGTAACGAGATTTTGGAAAGCTAAATTTCTGCTCACATTAGCAGCTGCCGCAGGTGTAATGCAGCTCATCCGATTTCGTTCTCTAGCTCCGTTGCTAAGATGTCGCCGAAGTTACACATACCGTTTACTGTAAGAAAATGTGTGAGACAATTGAGCTGATTCTAAGGTAGTTTTATGATTATGAAGTTTACCATTCCCAAAGCGCTTCCAGCTACGGCACTGATGCCGTTTAGGCGACGACTAGGGCCCAGCACACGGCCAGAGCGCCGTCGTCAACCGCTCTCGCGGGTCGCGTCGTTACAGTAAGCTCACGGTATCTGATGTGGCAAGTGTTACGAATTTGCCGTATGCTCTTTTGATGAGGCCAAGCTCTGGCATTTTTCGACGGGCTTTAATAAGCCGAGCGAACGATGAGGCGAAAACGGAGTCAACGGGGCTGTAGTATGCCTCGGCGTAGGGCGATAGTCGAAGGTTCTATAAGAGCGCCGTCGGACAGTACACTAGATACTGCCTATTTTACGTATTGCTCGTGACACTTGCTTTAGTGCGCAAAGTGTAAGTTGTTGAAACTCGTACGCGTTTCGCAGTCAAGCGCAGACGTGCGCACCTTCCGTGCCCTTTCGTAAACAAACGCCGCCAACACTGCCGCTAACTTCGTAATTGGTAGTCCTAATCAACAGGTTGTTTACAAGGGAAGCACGACATGAATGTCAATTGAAAGGGGGCTTTCGTTTACAGCACAGTCATCTTCGCAACATATATATTGAAGGCGCACCAACATTTGCATATAAATCTCAGTTACCATAATTTGGAAATGGCATTGGCTTTGGTCGTGTAGCAGCGCGTAGAAAAAATGACATTAACCTGAACAAATGTCATTCGGTGCGATTGATTGCTTTCTGCGTCGAACGCCGCGATTCACGGCCGCCGTCGTTCTCGTGAAACATAACTGAATACTTATAGGAACGTGTTCCAGGAAAGGTTTTATGTGTGTTCGAAAAACCAACTGCGCAGCAATTCTTTCCGTACATTGCTAAATGTTGACAGCGGCGTTATATCCGTTAAACCGCGACCAAAGACGAAAACACGACGCGCACGCATAGACGTTGACATGAGCAGCGCCCGACCGAGCCCGCCTACGCTTTGCGGCTTTGGCGACAGGCGGCGTTGTCGGCGTTTTGCGCATCGCCTATACGCAGCTGCTGTTGCTGCAGCACTAATGGGGAACTTGTGCCTTGTCATCGTTGCAAAGCATACAACAGTAAACACTGGTGCAGCACGGTGCAAAACAAAAAGGGCATTGGTTTTGCCTGCATCTGACTATGTTCAAGCAGAGAATGCAAATTAACTTTTGTACGAGATAATATGGTCTCATTTTCTAACCTGGACCAGTGAAGTGAGACGTTGCATAGATAAGGTGGCAAGTTTTTACTTTCACTCGGCCACTCTCTGGTGAGGCACTCCCTGCTTTGGTGCCTGCTGAGATTCGAGATGCACAAACCTCCTTTACAGTGCCTCGTGAGCTGAGTGAGGAGGAGAGGCAGCAAATTCTGCTAAGTGATGACTTCCGTAGCTTCCTGGCCCGCTCCTCACGCATGATCGAGAGAGCCTTGTATGAGAACGTGGACATTTGCGTCGACTACAGCGGCACCACAGAAGAGCAGGACAGGTAGGAATCCCACTCCTCTCTGTGGGGTGTTCTTTGGACCTTGCTTGAATCCCAGTGAAGTGCTTGTTTGTCCCATTTGCGCTTGCCACGAACCATGTGTATGATCATGCCTCGCAAACAGGTGCAGAAATCTAGGCAAGGCAGTAAGTGTGCATGGGCCTTTGATAGACTCCAAGGTTTCATAATTCAGGTTGAACATGCTCTCCAAGAAGAGCTTTTGTCCATTTCCTTCTATTTCCGAGGTCGCGTGTGACCGTTATGAATGTCACACTGAGGCAAAAAAAGGCAATTAACCATACCTTACTTTCCTTATATATATATATATATATGCCATTATATCGGCCATCAAAGTGGGACCACCCCAGGACCACCATTTGAATACACATTTGGGGATCGTCTGTTTAACGCAAAATATTTAATTTAATGCGAATAATCCGGCACCTTCTGAAGAATAAAATTGCTAATTGAAAGATAGTCTAAAATATGTGTAGGAGTAGCACCGACCACCTTTCTGCCTCGAAACCGTGAATGTGGCTGGTCTTTGGGCAACCATACAGCCAAACCGTTATATCACATAGGGTTCCGGATGGTGTCAAACGATTTGTCTCATTGTACATGCTTATACCATGTAATGCCTGGGGTGATGAATAAATGTTCCGTATGTAGCAAATGTGTTCGTAATTTGCAGTATTAGTACCGAATCCACATAGTAGGTGGCATTGCTTGGTCATTGGAAAGGATGCTTCGCGGTTATTATGTGAGACAATAAAGAAATTAGTGAAAATGTTGAAAACCAGAGTTGTGTCATCTTAAATATGCGCAATTAGCATTGCTGATTAAGATAAACATTGCTAAAAATTTAATGGTACTATAGCTAGCGCTCCTCAATCGAACATTTGAAAAAAGGGTGGCAGTATTTCTTTATTTTTATCCGTGCATGAGAACCTTTCTTGTATATGTGGCTTCTTATTGTGAAACTCCATTTTTGTGATATGGTCAGCAGATGGGCTCAGTGCCTGGAGGGTATGCTGAAAAAGCACCTGCCAAGCAGTGATATTGGCACGGGCAAAAATTACAAAGCATGCTTTGGCATGCGCATTCCATAGAGATCCAGTTTCCCGGTAACAATGTGATCATTTTTATTACGTGACACTTCTGTGTCCATCAGCTAATCATTTGTTAATTTTCCAACAGGAAGAACCCAGAGGGCCTTACTTATGTGGGATTGAGTGTAGTGCTAATTTGCTTTCAGACATCATTGTCATCTCCTTTTTGCGCAGCGATGACAAGAGCGGCATCAAGCTGTCCCTGAACAGGGTATTTGCAGATGAGCGATGGTCAAAGAATCGGATTGTCAGCAGCTTCGACTGGTCATCGCAGGTATGTCCCTTTTGGTGACCTCTACTTTCGATATTTGTTTGATTTTTGAGAGCAGTTTTTCCAGGGTTGCTGGTCATAGTCATCAGTGCCGTAACGTGCTGCCTGCCAAGGCTTGTAGGTGGCATGGTGGCGGGAAGAGGCTGAGAGGCAACAGGTGGCTCAGTGGTTGGGGTTGTGCGGCATTAGCGAAGATGTGTGCAACCAGGATGTCACTGCGACAGGAAGAACCCGTGGAGTGGCCTCTATGAAAGAGGAAGGTTGTGTCTAGAGCTGAATACATAACCTGAGGGTGGTACTACAAGAAGACAAAGGGTGACTACTGATGAAAGCAGAAGGTTATGTCAAGAGCACAGGAATGCACCTCACAGAAGGACAAAAACAAAAGTAGAGGAGGAGGAATATGCCAGGAGGGTCAAGAAGGCAGCAGTGGAAAACTGAAAGGTGGAAGTGTAAGGTGGAAAGTAAAGGAGGAGTGTATGACAGTGCTGGTTCACATTGTGAACGAAAAAAAAAAATTCAGAGGACACTCAAGCTCCGTCTCTAAGCGTATGACTCAACAGAATTGATAACTTCTGTCAGTGGCTCCTCATTCGCGTACATGCAGTCACTGCTTGCTTAATTACCTATCCTTAACTTATGCCTCTATCTCCACTTCCTTATTAGCATACAGTCCTGTGCTGCCATTTTATCATCATTGTCGGATGGCCTTTCGCATAATTTGGTCGTTAATGCAATTTATGTTTGAGGTGATGTGTAAGATGAAGTAAAACTTGTGAATATGTGCAAAATAATAAAGGCACAAATTAAGAGTGGCATTTCAATAAATGGAGGCGCTGTCAGCGCAGTCACATCACGCCTTTAAAGTCGAAGCTCAAGGAAAACAAAATTATCTGCAGTGAAATGTGCTTGCGCAGAAAAGGAATGCGCCCAGGTCACCCCACTTGAGGCAAGACCTGCAACTCAAAAGTGGCGCCGCCATGCCTCATGCCAATGCCTCCTTTAATGTAATCAAGAACTGGAAAAGGATTGAGTCACTGTTGAAGGATGGTTGTATGAGAAAATATGGAGCAGGTTCTAGCTGCGTGTGCATAAAAACATGTCTCAAATTGTTTACTTGAGCATATCGCAAAACTAACAGACCTGAAGTGTTGCACTCAAATTTCACATTACCAAATGTCGTAATCGTCAGCCGATTTTTTTGTTCTTACTTAGAACATCAAAATGCCCACTTTATTCTTTCGGGGGGCGAAATTGGGAAATGTGTGCTGGCTATGGGGGAAAAACATGACCTGATATTTAAGGAGGGCAGGCATTGTGGTATGGGAGTGCAGGCCTGTTTCATTGATTCGTGGTGCTACCTTCACGCTGCACAAACCTCTAGCTGTATGTTGGTTAGTTTTCTGAGGCCATGTTTTGGATATATCTAAATTATTTTTTTCTAAAGATCTTTCGAAGGAATAACAACAGAGTACCAAATGCAGTCTGTTGTATAATGTAAGAAGCTTCCTACCAGGCATATTGAGATGAAACAGTTTGAGTTTGTTAGCTGGCCTTAGAATCCACTAAAAACGTTGAAACAGGTGTGATAAGCATTTTCAGTGAGTGCATTGCTGGCTGACTGATAGATTTGCTATCAGCACTGAAATGCAAAAATGGAGAGGCATGAGAAAGGTATCTAGAAAGCCAACTAATACTGCATCATAAGTGGTTGTGAATTATGCTAGCTTTGTTAGCACATTTGGAAAAAAAAGACTTTTTAAGTTGAACCTGGCTCATAAGATGGCCTTTCCAGGAATGTGCACTTTTTAGTTGACAGTGATCATTGAAAAGACACCTCTGGTTTCTGGCACTGTGCAGTTTCCTGAGCTCCTGGTTGCATCATATGGGAACAACTATGACTCTCCAAACGACCCTGATGGTGTGTGTCTAGTATGGAACATGAAGTTTAAGAAGACCACTCCGGAGTACATTTTCCACTGTCAGGTATGCACCCACGTACATGCATGTGTCATGCTGCTGTTCCGGGGACAGGCGGTAGATCTGTAGAATGAACCAGCAAAAGTTTTAATGAATCTGAAAATTGGAAAAAAAATAATGTCTAACCATCTCATATTGCAAGTACACTGCTTCTCTCAATGTTAGTGTGTCACTTTTCTGTTTGCCTTTAGCTTTCCTTGCCACGTCCAGTTCTCGCAGACACAAGCTTTGTGTCCTGTGGCTAGCTGGTAATGGGATATAAAAGACATTTTCTCAAGTCTCTCCAAGAGCATCTGGTTATATGTGATGTGGATTAAAGCAATGCAAGGTTGTAAATGACCTACCCAGCTACATGCTTCCTTTCTTTTTGTTGCCCTCAGTCAGCAGTGATGTCGTCATGCTTTGCAAAGTTCCACCCGAACCTCATCATTGGAGGCACCTACTCTGGCCAGATTGCCCTCTGGGACAATCGAAACAACAGACGAACTCCCGTGCAGCGGAGCCCCCTTTCAGCAGCCGCCCACACGGTGAGCAATGGCAGTTTAAACATTAGGGGCCACTTAACGAGCCACTGGCCACCTTAATTCTAACCGGGTCGCTGTGAGGCATTGCCTTCTGAACGAGTGGCCAAGAAAAGTTTTTCGGGCTACTCATTAATGGCCGAGCTAAAGCCATCAAAATCAATGTACAGTGCAATGCTTGCCTCTTTCACTTCTGTCTCCGCAGTTTCTCTTTCCTGCCTGGTTGACTAGCCTCCGCAAGCAGTATTCACCCTCCTCCGATTTTAATGGGAGGAATGCAGTCCTGGCCTTGGGAGGGTCTTTTTTTTCTTACTTTTTGCTACTACAACATTTCTGGGATATGACGGGACCCCCAGGCAACCGTTTGTTTGAAAGTCTAGAAAGGAGCTTTTGGTGGCATGCAGAAAATCATCATCATCATCATCATTTATTTCCAACATGTCGTTGGGGGTCCCCGGACGAAAAAGTTGTTGAGAAACAACTTGAAGGTGCCTCGGGCCCTTACACGGCAGCAGCATGCAAAGCATGTCTGTGCATTAGCATCTGAGACAAAAATCTTTTTTTTTTTTTTTTTTTTTTAAGTGTACATGTCAAAATTACAAGCAGAACATACATAGATCACAAATATCGCTAAAAGGAAAAGAATGGTGGCAAGAGAAAAGGAGACTGAGGGTGGTCCATTGGTTTGGAGTGAGGGAGTCGATAAGAGGAGAGGGTAAAGAGCAGAGTGTGGCAGCAAGAGAGATATGAAGAAAAGGCAAAAGCAGCGCATGGTTCTCCGCTAATGCCTCACAGCTGCTGTGATGTCATGGGATCACATAACGTGGGCGAGCACTGATAGGTCAATAGGGTGTGTGATGGCAGGTGACATGGCCAAATTGGCAGGTGCTGTGGCAGGTGGAAGCCCCCACTGAGGAAAAAAAATTTTGTTCTCCAGCTGAAGCCTCGCTGCTGTGTGGAGAGGGAATGCGGCAGATGATGGAGGAGCAGGAAGAGATAGGGTAAAGAGTGAAGCGCAGCGGCCAGGAAGAGGGAAGGCAAACGTGCCACATGATGGCCACTTTGATGCACAGATGCAGCAACTGCTCAGAGACCTTAATCCTGCATTGCATGCCATTTCCGCATTTTTTTAATAGCCTATAGCTGGGTTGCAAGTGCTGCTCCATTCTGCTTCATATGTTTTCCCGGCGCCATCCTGCTCCCAAGCACAATATCACACCAAAACTGCTTCAAAGCCGCACAGCGTATTATTGCATTGCTTACAGAAAATGCTGTCCAATCCAGTCTGATTAAGCGACTGTGAGAAGCGTTAGCAAGTCAATGGTATGTCATAAGCTGAGTGTCCGCTTTTTTTAGAGCATTATCAGTTATAACAATGGCAGCGCGCTAGGGGCGGTGGTGTACTGCATGTCATGCTGGGCCTAATGCACATAAAATTTTCGTTGACTATTACTATAGAAGTTGGCAAATCATTGAACGTGTTTTTTTTTTTTTTTTTTTTTTTCTTCATTTATTTACCCTAAAGGCCCAAGTGGGCATTACATGGTGGGGGGGGGGGGGGGTGGTAACGTCATGAAATAAACACAATGAACAAATCGGAACAGTAACGTGGCGGCATGTAAAAGTGCTAAATATACAAGAAGAAGCAATTAGGAAAAACATGATCACAATATGATGACACGGAAATATGCAAGAAAATACATGACACACAAAGGTTAAAGCAAAAGGAAAAATCGAAACAAAAGTAAACCACAAAAGGTGAAAATTTCCCACTACGCTGTTAGAAAATCGTTAAGTAATGAAGTAAACTGGTCATAATCGATAGTATTAACTACAGAAGAGGGGAGAGCATTCCATTCTCTTATCGCTAGGTGTAAAAACGAAAATTTAACTGCGTCTGTTCGTGCAAATGGGGGCTCGATTTTTTTATCGTGGTCAAAACGATGAAACGTGCGTGTGGCGGGCGTAATTATCGGTGCTGAGAAAGAGGTAGGGTTATGGTATATTTTATGAAAAAACGCAAGGCGTGATTGCTTACGTCTTCTTTCTAATGTTGGAAGTTTAAGATTCTCTTTTATTGCTGTTATGCTTGAATAACGTGAATACTGACGTGAGATGAATCGACTCGCTCTGTTTTGAAGGGCCTCTAATTTGTTAATAAGATACAGTTGATGAGGACACCAAATGAATGACGCGTATTCGAGCTTCGGTCTAACCAGTGTGGTATAAGCGATTAGTCTGGTATATCTGTATTAGCTCTGCAAAGTGACCGGCGGATAAAACCTAGAGTTTTATATGTGTTAGTCAGAAGATTATTTATATGCACAGTCCATGATAAATTAGGGGTTAAATAAACTCCTAAATATTTAAAGGATTCGACAGGCTCTATTTCCGCGTTGCTAATATAGTAGGTGTTCGACAAAATCAGGCTGCAGGTACTGAATCGCATTAATTTAGTCTTTTTAGTGTTTATAGTCATTTGCCATTCAGAGCACCACATGTCTAACCTAGATAAATCATCCTGCAACATAACACAGTCAGTAAGATTAAAAATTGGACGGTAGAGGACACAATCATCTGCGAATAGCCTGATTGATGATGTAATGCTGGATGCAATATCGTTTATATATATTAGAAATAATGTGGGCCCAAGGACAGATCCTTGAGGGACTCCAGATTTCACGGGCTGAGGAGAAGATTTAAAGTCGTCAGTAATAACCGATTGAACTCTGTTGTTTAAATATTCTTCTACCCATCTGATAACTTTAATATTTATGTTAATGCTACTCATTTTATATATGAGGCGATTATGGGGCACACGATCAAAGGCTTTTGCAAAATCAATGAAGATGGCGTCAGTTTGGATTAACTGTTCTAAGTTTCGGTGAAGGTCGGTAGTTAGTTCAAACAGCTGGGTTTCACAAGAACGACCGCGCTGAAATCCATGCTGGTTGGGAAGCAAGATATGATTCTGAGTGATATATTTCATTATATGAGATGATATGACATGTTCTAGTAATTTGCAAACAACTGATGTCAGTGATATGGGTCTGTAGTTTGTCATATTATCTCTATCCCCTCCTTTAAATATAGGTAAAACATGTGCAAGCTTCCAATCAGCAGGAATCTCAGCCGTATCAATTGATTGTTGAAAGATGAGTGCCAGGATGCGCGATGTATATTGTTTTGTTATTTTTAGTAGTTTTGTGCTAATTTCATCAGGGCCCGGGCTCGAAAATGCAGGCAGGCGTTCAATAGCCCTCTCTATACCCTCAGGATGTATTTCAATACTAGGCATTGTGAATTCAATGCTAGGTGCGGGTTCAAATGTAGGCAACGGCTTTTCTTCTCCAAAAATGCTACAGAAAAAAGAAACTGATCACACATGTCAACTGGGTCAATTGAGGTACCATCTGCAGAGACTAAACACGGGAGTTCCTTTTTTTGTGCAGGAGAAATGACTTTCCAAAATTTTTTAGGGTTGGTTTTCAAAAAGTTTGGCATGTCAAAATTAAAAAACCTATCTTTCGCTTCTTCAATTTTCTGCTTGCAGGATTTTGCAAAGTTCATATATGCGGTCCAGTCCAACGTTGCCTGTGTGCGTGCAGCTTTCGCATACAGGCGTTTCTTTTTGTTCAGGCATCGTTTGATATCCCTTGTGAACCATTCATTATTTCCTGTGGTTGAAAGCCACCTTTTAGGAACGTATTTCTCCTGCAAACTTTTTAACAAATCACGGAAAAGCAACCAGTTTTCAGAAACACTTCGATTACTATACGCAGATTCAAAGGAATAATAAAAGCTCTCAAGGTGGGTATGAATACTGTCTAAGTCTGCTTTAAAAAAATCATAAATCAATTTTTTGGACACAGATACTTTCGGGGTAACTAACTGGAACATGCAGTGAACAACACGGTGGTCACTGATGCTCTCAAGCACATTTACAGAGGCACGTTCAGGGTGTGTTGTAAAAACTAAGTCAAGAATGGCATCATCCCTTGTCGGGGAACAAACAAGCTGCGTCAGTTGGAATAAATGCAACAAGTCAAGAAAATCAGTACAACCACGGGGCTGACAAGGATCAGCAAGTGAAACAGAAGAGGGAAATTAGTCACCGGCGAGGATGACAGGAGAGTTAAAATACTTGTTCTGAACATGTGCTAATATGTCGTTTAATTCAACAGCAAAGTTAAATAGAAAGGAATCAAATTGCCGTTTTTTGTGTCATGAATAGAAAATAGCAATAATTGTAGCTGTTTGACCTTAGAAACATGTGCCGAAACACAATAGGAATGCTCAAAAACTCTCATTTTATGGCGCCACGCCTACTCTAAGATGGTATTGTAATTGCTTGCTGCTCAAGCTGCTCCAAAATGCTTTAGCCTGCTTCCACCCGTTATAAACTTACTCGTAGCATGCTGTGGAAAACTAACGAAAGCTAACGCTTATGCTTACATGCTGTGTAAATCTCGTTGATAATCGGTGATCCTTTTTTTACTTCTCTCCCTCATTTCTGTGTGGTAGCCTTAGCCTACTTCTTGTGGCTTAATGACTATACGATTCGCCCTGTGTTTGCAGCACCCCGTCTACTGTGTCCAAGTTGTCGGGACGCAGAATGCGCACAACCTGGTGAGCGTGTCCACAGATGGCA
Source organism: Amblyomma maculatum (assembly GCF_055883805.1). Classification (NCBI taxonomy): domain Eukaryota; kingdom Metazoa; phylum Arthropoda; class Arachnida; order Ixodida; family Ixodidae; genus Amblyomma; species Amblyomma maculatum. The sequence continues at coordinate 33,899,138 of NC_139349.1, read as the reverse complement.
AGTTCTGTAGCTGGAGCCTCGACATGCTGTCAGCGCCACAGGTTAGCATGCATGTTGATCACCCTGTGATTGATTCAGCTGCCCTATTTTTAGTTTAAAGGCTTTTTATTTTGATACATTAAGGTTTAGCAAACCTGTATTCTTCTGTAAATAGTATTTTTGCGTTGATGGTAAAATGTGATCTTTTATACTGAGAAAATAGCTCTTGTGGTTACTGCGACAGTTGCATGGATGGTATTCTTTTGACACTGGGGCTTGGCAAAGACGGTTTGTTAGTGACAGCTTTACTCATTCACTGCAGTGAAATCCCACAAACGGTGGCGAAACAGGGTCAAAATTATTCGTTCTGATTTGGGAGCACCCCTTGGCTGCTGCAGCAGCTTCATTCAGGACAGCCTTTGCATTGCAATGGGCACTACGGTAGTATTGGCGAGTGACACCCACCTTTGTTGCAGGACGTGCTGGATCTGACTCAGCAGAAGCAGTCACGTGCCATTGCGGTCACCTCCTTGTCATTCCCCATGGGAGACTGCAACAACTTCATTGTAGGCAGTGAGGAAGGTGCTGTTTACACAGGTGAGGAAGGGGTTTGCCGGTGCCACTGCTTGCTGAGTTTAGTAGGTAGTTGCACATTGAACTTTGGAAGCATGAATGAATGCCCACCGCACTGTCTTGTATCTCACAATGGTATGCGATGCATCAGAGAATGCAAGCAGTATTCTCAACGTTCTCATTCTAAAAGAACCAAAGGGTTGTGTTATTCACAAGAGAGTCATGTTAGACGCACCATTAGCAGAAAATTATTGTTGGGGTTCAGCACCGTCAAACCTAGTATTGACCTACCTAGTATGACTAAGCAATAGTGTAACTATAATGTGCTCAGTAAAGCTTGCGTGCAGGCTGATTGCTTACATAAATCTGATGACTTCTGGCACTGCATTGTCGATCACATGCACAAGAGAGAGTGCATCACTAGTGTGGATGTCTGTGTTCTCTCTTGCGTATGTGATGGACAGTGCAGCAACAAGTCGTCATATATAATGTGCTCGTCAGCAGCTATCCAATGATATAATGCACTGTGCACAATGTTTGAGTGCAAGGGTGGAAGTGGACATCGGATCATAAAATAAAAAATATATATATTTCAGAAAAACTTAGCTTTTCGGCATCTACAATACTCATTCTCGTTTGTATTAGAATTAGTTCTTGGGTGAAAATTTTTGTGCTCCAAATAATATTGACAAGTTGCGCTCAAAAGCAGTGGGATAAAGATGAAGAGGTGGAAAAGTGGATGAGTAGCTGACTATTCTACAATGTCCCCATACCCTGTAAATAAATTAGTTTTGCCAATCGCTGCTTTTGGTGGGGGTGCTGGGTGGCAATTCTGGACCCATCAGCTGCTCGAAAGAGCAGGCGCCAGGCCGGGCTACCACCATCGTTTCCTACTATGAACACCGCGGGAGGAAACGGCCAGCCTGTGGGAACGTCTGGGACGAGTCAACAGCATCCTCGGGACTGTCCTGAACAGATATGGTACTGGCCACATTAACGCGAGCCGCGTACGTTTTCTGGAACGTCGGACGAAGATTTGGAAGAGTGGCTCACGCATTACCAACGAGTGAGCAAGTATAACTGCTGGGACACGACTATGCAGCTGGCAAATGCAGTTTTCTTTCTTGTGGGCACTGCATTCTCGAACCACAAAGATGCTGTTACCATTTGGGGCAGTTTCATGGAGGAACTGCGAAAGTGCTTTAGGGACTCTATCGCACAAGAAAAAGGCTGAACAAACCCTTAGCCATTGAGCCCAGCGGACAGGTGAGACATGCACCGTGTGCATGGAAGAAGTGCTAAAGCTTTGCAGCAGTGTTAACCGTGTCATGACAGAAGAGGATAAAGTTGGCCGCCTTCTGAAATGAATTGCTGAAAATGTCTACAATTTCCTCACTACAAAAGAAAACCTCGCCACTTCTTCTTACTTCGTCCATCATTGTAGGCCGTTTGAGGTGTTAAAGGACTATGAAATGCCTAAAATGAGATAAAGCAAATAATTCGAGAGATGGGTACTCCCTCACAAGTCAATTCATCGCAAGAAGTTTTCAGCTAGGTGATTAAAAATGGCGCTCCTCCTCTCCCCCCTCAACTCAACACTCTGAGACATCAGAAAAGAATTAAAAAAACAGCTCGGGAACTCCGCCCCACCCATGAAACATTATCGGGTGACACTCTGTTAGCAGACTTCCAGTTGTAGCGCCCGTTTTCCCGAGCGTCACCCACGCATTCATTGGTCTCTGCCTGTCCCTTCTCTTTCAACCTTGTCTCGTGTCTTCCTCGGAGCTCATGTCAGCGGGTGGGGGCTGCTGTCCACACTGGCGGCCGCCGCGAAGAAGCGCTTCCCTGCATATCCCTGTCACATGAGCGCAAATTGGCGTGCACTCCTACCAAGTACGGCTTTCTACAAAACCACTTTCTTCTCTCATACTGCCGGTCAGTCTCTCGTGTTTGTAGCTTTGGTTTACCATCTTCTGCGGTTTGACCAATGGCGGCCGGTCTCCTCGCGGAGTTGATGCGATAGCGACGACTCCAAACTTGCGTCCCGATGCAAACACTTTGAAACAAAGCACTTGCATCCCGACGCATTCAACACGCGTGTGGCCGCAGGGATCCAGTTAAGTTTGTAGGCCGCCGGGCCGTCGCCTCCACCATGGCCGTCTGACCGTTCCTTAACTGTTGGGGCAAATGCTGCTCACAGAGGTCTGTTGAGCCATAATGTAAAAACAGTGCTGGTACCAAGGACACTAAAAAGAGGCGCATGGTCGGCGATAGGACCTGTGTGTTGCGATCCCTGGTGCATTGTTCGCTGGCAATTTATGACCTTTTTGGAGAGGACTGCTTTTGGTTGAGAAGTGCAGCACAGGGAAGACTACTACAGTCAAAACTCGATTTAACGAAACCCGATTTAACGAAAATCTCGATTTAACGAAGGTATCCTAATTCCCCCTCAGACGCCCATAGGGTTCAATGCTTTGACTAACCCGAAATAACGAAACCGATTCCGTGATCTGTCCCGATTTAACGAACCTTTTTTCGAGAAATAAAGGTGAAAAAGTGTTAATTTTTGGTCTATTTTGTAGACAGCACCCCAAAATTTACAAAGTTCACCGACTTTGGCAGAAAATAAATTTGTAGTCCCCTCGGGCCTTTCTTGTCGAGTAAGAATTTTTGTTGTTTCTTTTCATACGCGCTAGCGGCGCCGGTCGTGGTGTTGGCGCTACCCACTCGAAAGTAGCGCGGGGGGTCATGACGATGACCATACGGACCCCCAAAGATTGCGCTAGTTGTATGATTACCAACTTTGGCGCCAATTTATCATTAGCTGTGTGGCTTGCCGTCCCGTCGGCGGTATTTAGGGAAGATTGTTGCGCCGCTAGCCGAACCGTCCTTTGGGTCGGTGCTACCGGCGTGAATTCGTCACGCGCAAGTGCGACGAAAAGTGAAAATGGTACGTGCTAACCGATACGACCGCGATAAGCTGGTACAGTTTATGCGGATGCAAAATGCATTATGTTCAATGGGTGCTCAGTCGCGGACTTGACTTTAACACTTTTAAAACTAAAGTACTGTTTAAGCGGGTACGTTTTAACGAGGTTTTACTGTAATCGAATGTACTGAATTATGTGCCCAAGAAATGCCTCATTCAATTTAACGAAGTTCTCGATTTAACGAAATAATTCACGGCTCCCCTCAACTTCGTTAAATCGAGTTTTAACTGTAGTGTATATCACAGCTAGCAACACGTGCACGAGCAGTCACACAGGAATGGGATGCTTGATTGAGTTTCTTTCTATTTTTTTTTTACACTCCACAGACGGCTGCTGAAGCAGACCCCATGTGTATCTCTACTAAGAGAATGGCTGGTGGATGTGACGTTTGAGTGTGTTTTCGTTATTTTATTGCTGCTGTTTGGGGTGATTGGGCCTATCTGGCAGCTCTTCAAGGGGAAGAGCTTAAACGACTTCGTGGAATGCACTTTATACTTGTTAGTAAACAAACTTGAGAGCACAGTATTGTCTCATCCGCTTCTCTGTATAGAAAAAGCATGCTCCTGGGGTGTCATCCAGAAGTGCCATCTGTGATGTGCAGCAGAAGCAGCCTCTGTTCTCCCTCTCCATCCACTGTGGTGCTTTTTGGTTGCCTCTGCTGGCCGCGCGCATACCAGGAGTTGAGCTTCCTCTAAAAGCCTTCTTGTCTGTCGTGCACCGGAGTAGGAAGCTTATGCTATAAAATCTTGCCATTCAGAAGTGCACTGCAGGAACTCTATCAACTAAGCAGCATGAAGAAATCAAGGCTGTTACTTGAAGCTTTTGGCAACACTGGGGGTAAACTCACTGAGCAACTAATGTATAACAGGCAAAAGCAGCACATGAGTTCACCTGCTTCAAGTCCAGCCTCATTGTTGAAGTGGTAAAGGCTAATGCTGAAGAATTGTTTACTGAAAAGAAAGCAATTCAACCGAAGCTTCAGGAACTCTACGTTTTCATGGTTTTCCTCGGAAGTCAAGCGCTGTTGTGTCTTTAAACTGTTTACCTGCGAGTCCTACTTCGAGTCCTACAGAATTTTATAAAAGGGCCTTGTGAAAGTTCATTTATGGAAGTTGAATGAGCCCTGCGTGTGCTTGCGATCCCACAGGTTTAAACTGTTTTTCAAAATGGAAATAACTGCAGCTGATGTCTCTCTACCTCTTTTCTTTTCCACTCTTCAGTTGCAAAGGGAAGATTTAATTGCTTCACCTTTATTTCCTTGCCTTTTCTCTTTCCTTGTGCATGTTTGGTTTTGCCTGAGCACATTTTGACCACTCCTTGTTTGAAACCTGTTATTCTTTCCAAATTAGGTTCAGGAAGTAGGTACCTTGAAATTTCGGACGCTCCCAGTATCCGTAGTTGCAGCAGCAGCATGTTTGCATGTTGTTCGCAGCGTGCCGGCACGGCACCAAAGCTGGCATCCTGGAGGCGTTCGAGGGCCACCAAGGGCCGGTGACAGCGGTACACTCCCATGGCTGCCAGAGCCAGGTGGACCTCTCACACCTGTTCCTCACAGCCTCCTTTGACTGGACTGTCAAACTGTGGAGCCTCAAGGTTTGCCTCATCCGTATTTGCAGTGTCACCTTAATTAACTTGTTTGGGAGTCTGCTTTGGATACTGCTAGAATGCAGTGTGTGCCGTGAATGGCTAGGCTTCATATTTGGAATCCTTTCATCAACCAGCCACAGAAGCCATCTCAAGCCAGGCATGTGAAACAAGTGCAGAAAATTGTTGTGATGTGCACCCATGCATTTTACAGTAGCTCCGGTGTAGCTGCAGTCAGTGTGTTCTCGTTTGCATATTTTACAAGCATGAAAATATTAAAAGGGCTAAAATGTGCTGATTTCTGTACACAGAAGTTAAGGACTTGAAATGATGTTATGTCAATTCAAAGATGAGACAATTTATCACATGGCAGGATGGGAAGTCTTGGCTTTGCAAATGAGTGATGCGCAAGACATTAGAAAACATTGGCGGCCACTTGGATTGTGCTAACAAGCTGTAAATATAGTGAAATTTTGCTGAGGTAATCCCGCTTAATATGCATTTTTCGGCATAACCATTTTTATTTCTTCGACCGGTGCCCTGTGGCGGTAATGCGTTTTTGTATGGCTAAAATATGTTTCCACGTGGGTTTGGACACTCCTGCAGTCTATTCATGGCGACGTCATGCATCCTACACTTTCCCACTTTTCCCTGCATTTTTTTCTTTCCCTTTAAAGCCCAGCTGTATTTTTGTTGTAACGTGGGAGGGGTGGTGTGTGTTTCACAATCATTCGCATTTGCTTAACACATCCAGTATGTTTTTGCTGGGAGCATGCCAGAGGTATTATGTTACGAAACCTTGGTTACAGGGCTCTACTTCTGATCAGCATCAAAGTGCTGAAGACTGAGACGCAATTGTTTGACTGTATTCGTCCTGCTTTTTTTTCCGTCTTGGGTGCAGGAGTCCAAACCCATCTACTCCTTTGAAGACAATGGGGACTATGTGTACGATGTCAGGTGGTCTCCTGTACACCCAGCCTTGTTTGCATGCGTCGACGGCACTGGTCGGCTCGACTTGTGGAACCTCAACAATGACACTGAGGTGGGTGTGTCTAACATTGTTTCCCCCAGTTATTGCAGCTCCCAAGTTGTACAAACTGTAGCCGACAACCACGTGCAACTGTGCTGACGCTATCGTTCCTATTCACCAGCTTCCCACTGTGAGTGAAATGGTGGATGGCAGCCCTGCACTGAACCGGGTCATCTGGACACCCTCGGGACACCAGGTGGCGGTGGGAGATGACGCTGGCAAAGTGTGGGTCTACGACGTCGGAGAGGTGAGCTCGCGTGGAAGGCAAAGTGCCACCATGTAGAATGTTTTCTGTCCTCACTACTACGTTCTTTCCTTGCAGTTATTTTAGTAGAACAAGCCTCTCCTTGTTCCTTGACTACGTTTTACACAAACTGCATTGCCAAGGTGCTACCCAAAATGTTGTCTCATACATGAGCATAATCATGTGCGTGGGTTCTGGCTGCATATGTCATGATAGCGAGTGTCATGATTGTGCTCTCTGCATTCCCATTTCAGCAACTGGCGGTGCCAAAGCATGACGAGTGGTCCAGGTTTGTGCAGTCACTGCAGGAGCTGAAGAACAACCAAGCTGACCAGGACTTGGATAGCTTTAACCTGGCACCAACAACCATAACCTTGTCGTCGTCACCACTTTCTTCGTATGCCTGATGACATTCTCTCGCACAAGACTATGCCCGAAGATGCTATTCTCCAGCGACCACCAGAAACTCTGCTGTGCAGCTAACTTATGCTACCGCATGCATTGCTATAATTTAAGAAGACTGGTCTGTGGTTGTTGGGGCAGGAGGAACACAAATTTTTATTATCATTCTTCTTTGTTGCACGCACAGCCAAAACAAGGTGGGGTGGGGAGAGAAGAAAAAGGAAAGGTTTCCACTCGGGATGCCAGAACCCGCGTGTGTACACTTGTACAGAGTAGGCAGCAGTGCTGCAAAGAGAGGAGCAAATTAAAACTTGCCTGTAACTTTGGTTGCTCTCCTAGTTTGTCCTTATCGCACACCTCCTTTTTAGGCTGATTCACAGGAGGTACAGTTAGTCTGTGGGCCGCATATTACGTGTTCGCACGTCACTACTATGTGAGGCACGCTGTTGGCCCGTGGACCGGTCAAGCAAGAAATATCAAATGCCTTTTCTCCATCAAGGTTTGGCGGCAGGCCACGAAGCTATGTGCGCTAAGTGTGACAACCAGCCTGCTGTTCTCAATGTTTCGGTTGCTAGAAATGGACTCTCTCACCGCAGGTGCTCAGCTTGGAACTCGCACAGTCGTGGTACAATAGGAGACTGCCCTTTTTTACTTGCACTCTATGGTTCGTTGATTGTTTGGGATAGGGGTGCAGAGGGGTGAATTTGGACATGACGAGGTCGGTAGGCCTGAGGTGCACGCAGACAAAAGCTCGTCTTGTTCCCTTTTCTGCTTCCCAGCGTTTCGAGACGCTTTAAAGTGGACTAGCAATTTCAGTTCGTCCAATGCGTTGTCTGCTTTTTTTTGGGTGCCGAGTCAGTCTGACAGCATCAGACCGCAGACCAGTTTGCAGTAACGTGTAAACACTCGATGCATAGCCCACGGACTGACAGTCCCTCGTGTGAATTAGCCTTCTGCGTGCTTGTGCGTGGGTGGTACTGTTGCATGTTCCAGATGCCTGTTTTTAGAGGGGGGGGGGGATGGGGTGTTGCATTCTTGAATAAAGCCATGATTGTGTACAGAGTACCCCAGCAAGTGGGCTTGTTGCATGTAATTCATCAATCATTCAAAATGAATGGTGCACTGCTTGGGGTGCAGGACTTGTAGCAGCTTGCTTCAGCTGCATTCTGGGACTCCTCGCATACGTACCATCGCTCACTGAAGGGCATTCAAGTAAAGTGAACTGTTGGGTTATGAAGGCTATCGTGTCAGTAGGGTGAGTCTTATGCTTCAAAATTATGGCCATTGTATAGCCTCCAGAGACTGGGCTATGGGTGTGTTGTCCAATACACTACGTTTTGAGCCAGCACTCCAACGCCAAGGTATTCATCCTTATGAAACCCAGTTGCCCAATATTTTTAACACCTATTGTCACCATCTACACAACATTGATGAAATTAATGTTCAAATTCTCAACAAAAGATTAAAGAAAAAAAAAAAAAGAATTAGATACACGATGACTGCATTCTACGACACATGCTGAGGCACCTGCCGGAAAAGAATGTCTTGTTTCTAGTATTTGTGCATACTTTCAGAGCATAACTTTGATGTTACATGAAAGTTCATAATATAATGAATGCAAAGAACAACTTAATACTGGATTTTTTTTTTTTCTTTTTTTTTTTTTTCTTTTCTGTTTAATATATTGGACATTGCACTAATTCTTATTCTGAAAGCCCAAGGAAAAACGACTCAAAATGCATCCCGGGTCACGGGAAGGTATTTGAACATTTCGTAAATGCAACGAAAGTGTTCTTGCCAGGTTGAGTAGCAACTTTGGCAGTTGCTGCTCAGATTGTCTAGGCAGTCTGAAAATTTGCTGCAAGTGGTGAAAAGTGCTCACTGTCCCATAGATGCTCTTATTGTGTCACTGATTCTATGCATTAAATGCAGAAGGTGCAATGAGGAGCCAATCTTGAATGTTGGCAGGCTTCTGTTGCAGGCTGCAGCTGACATTATGATTCCTTGCATTAATGGAATTCTGCCCATGTGGCTTTTTCTATCACTTCTTTTTTTAAGTGGGGGGAGGTCACTGCTATCGTCTTTCACATTCATTGTCATCAAAAGCCCTTTCCACTGGTCTCCAACTAACTCTGCGTCAGCCGTGGCCACCCTGTGCATCTTTTCAGATTTATGCCTCGGGTGCAGCCTTGGCAACCTTCCAATTGGCACATTTCATAGAAAAAGCTTACCGCCCTGCCTTAGCTCAGTACAGATCACACGTACACTCTCTCAGGTTGTAAACAGTGAAAACATTGATGCACACAAACTAATCTAACCACCATACAACCACAGCGTCAAATCCCAGCCACATTTCGATGGGGCAAAGAGCAAAAAACGTGTTTTGCCATGCCTGTGCATGTAGGAATCCCTAGATGTCAGCCGACATTAAGGGCCCACTGCTACACTGCCTCTCCCTCCTTTTACACTCGCACCACCTTTCATCATTCCCAATTTATTGAGTGAGTCTCTCGCACTTCATGTGCACTACTATGCCTTTCCTACTCAAGGGCATGGAGAAAAGGGCCTCTCAGTACAGGTGCTGCAATGGGCAGGCATCCACTGATACTGCTTCGCATTTGTATTGTGAGGGCAAGCTCGTGTAAAGAAACTTTACAGGGTGCAAAGGGCTAAACTTAACAGGATCACTGATACTGATTGCTACACTGCGAGCTCTTTATCCAATGAGCTTGCGCAACGCCACATCTACTGCAGCCTCCACCGTGCCTGCATCTAATGTGATGCCCAGGGAGAGGTTGCTGGCAGCTTGAATGAATGGTGAGAGTGGCCTAAAATCCATCACATCGTCAACAGTTCATGTCTTGCAGGGGTCATACAACTGTGCCAATTATGCCATTTTGGTACAAATACAGTTTTCTGCCCCTTGCTGCGCCAAAAGCATTAAATTGACCGAAACTGCACCAGCATGTAACAAAAATGCCAGGCAAGCACAACACAATTTTTCTTTTTTCAATCAATACTTTGGTTTGGGCGAATTGGTTCTTATCTAATAAGGTGCTTGCACAAATAATACTGCACAAAACAGAGAAACATGTATGTCATGTACAGAGCACTCGGTGCATGTCAAATGTGTTGTGTCCCTCTTCATTGTGCAAGCACATACCTTACTAGAAATTTTATTTTGCCACACATATGTCACGGCTTCTAGGTGTGTCGGAACATTCGAAATTGTATGCAATAGCGATTGCTACTCCATTAACAATTCCATTAGCAGTATGAATAGCAAAACGGGATCTGTGTCTGAACTCGCGGCCAGTGATAGCAAATTCCAAACGACGTTCACTAGTTGCAGCATTTCACAACTATCACATTTGTTGACTGGCTCGTCTTTTGTGTAATTGACATACGGTAACTCTAGTGGTAGGCAAGAGAGTGATTCTTTGATGGCATCAAAAGCTCACGCGGCAGCACTAGCGGGCGAGATATGTGGTGCAGCACGGCACGTCATATAGCATCGGGCCACGGTGCAATCAACGAGTGGCCTCGAACAATCACTGAACCGTAGAGACTTGGCACTTGTAGAACACGTTTTGGGAACATCGCGGAATGGATAAAGCATGTACGCAACCGCCCCTGTGGTCGGTTCACAGAGACCGGTTTAATTTTGATCGGACGCCGGCGGACGTGCTCTGCATGGGTCTGACCACGACGCAGTCAACAGACAGGGACGCAGCTGCCGTGCGGCGCTCAGACTTTGCAAGGCGATTGCCTGGGCTACGGAGCTTCTGTGGAATACCGGTTTTTCAATGGTAGGCCCAATTTTTGGATTTTATCGCCACCCTTGAGTCGCCTCGTAGGAGCCGAGCGCTAAGCCTAGCGCTAGGCCTAACGTCACAACGTGGTCGGGGCTACCCGACGCGCGTTAGACGCCGAGACCAGCTAAGATGGTCACAGCAGAAAAGGAACAAGAACTGGAATGCGTCGATATGACGGCGCCAGAAGATGAGGCTGATAAGCCGGCCTTTCAAACCGGCTGGTTTCGATGTGAAGGCAAAAGATATGTGTCGGAGGAAGATGGAACGCAAGGGCTAACCAGTCAAGGCAAGTTCAAGCCCAAACTGGGAAAAAGGCTGGCGGAGAGAGCGGTGGAGAGGAAAATGATTAATCTACCAAGCGGCGCTATAAAGCTGCTCCTCAGACAGAGGGGCGGCATTACGGCGAATTGGGGAAACATAGAAGAAGCAGAAGTTGCTGGCGCGTTAGCGCAAGAAGCTGGAGTCGACCTCAAGGTACTCATGAGAGAGGACGTGGTCTCAATATGACACAACAAACCATCCTCGTAGCGTCGGCAAACGAGGAAAGGGCAGTGAAGTACCAAGGAGCCAAGAAACTGGTGATCAAAGGGAAGACCGTGGAGGTGAACAACCATGCACCGATGCCGGAAGACTCGGGAAAAGGAGTCATCTACGGAATTCCCATGAGCATGGAACTGATCAGAGAGACGCTGGATTGCGACGCTAACCCACCGATATTAGGCGCACGGAGACTCGGGGACTCCGGCTCGCTGCTGATTCTATTCGAGGGGAGCGAGGTGCCTGACCTGGTAAAGTGCTTGGGATCATTTAAAAGATGCTGGAGATACAAGAAGAAGCTGGAGATGTATGTGACGTGTGGCCGACTCGGACACCGAGCCGACGTATGCCCGGACCCGACGAAAATAAAGTGTCGCGGCTGCGAGAAAGAAGACCCGGAGCAAGGACACACGTGCACCCCCGTATGCCAACTATGCGGGGGAGACCACATGCTGGGCGACAGCAAGTGCAGAAAAATATACAGGAAGCCATTCGTGTCGACGAACAGGCTGGAAGATGAAAAAGGCGAGGCTACGTTACCTAAGAGTGTGCCCAAAGGAGGGCCTGCATCTGGAAGGAGACCCAAATCCGTGAAACCCAACCCCCGGCCGAGTGTGGTACTTGCGGACGACAAGGAGTTCCCATGCCTACCCTCCAGGGAGGACTTGAAACTACCCAAGACGGGGCCCCAAAAGGCAGCGGTAAGCTACGCGAGCAAGGCCTCCCAGGCTAGCCCAGAAACTATAGCGCTAAAAAAAGAAAACGCAGAGCTAAAAACAAAAATAGGAAAACAGGAAGCCGATATAAAAAGGCAAGGATCAGAAATTGCAGAGCTAAGAAAAATGATGGCAGAACTTATCAATAACAGATCTAGACCGGAAGCGCCTCCTGTTCACGTTGCGGTAATACAATAACCAGCAGAGGCGAAACAGGTATAACAGAAAATGGGGAAGACAAAATGGACGCGGAGGTAACTAAACCCTCACCAGTAAAACTGAAGGCGGGCGAGTCAGACCCTCTCTTGGTACTCGAAACGAAACTAACAAGCAGATTCGGCAGTAAAATTGAAAAGCTAGAAACGCGAGTAGAAGAACTAAGCACGCGGTTTACACAGCTAGAGGGACGAATAAATGCACAAATGCAAGAAATCAATAACAGGTTTAACGCCTTGGGCGACATAAAGGGGTCGATAGACCAAATCCTTGTGGCGCTAAGCAGCATCGCGGATAGGATGACGAAACTAGAGCAAATAGTATACTCCAACAATAGACAAGAACCGAAATAAGAAAGAGAACGCTATCATATGGCAATGGAATTGCCGGGGGTACCGACGCAAAAGGGCACTACTGCAGCAGCACCTAGAAAATCTAGACGACAAACCGATTGCTATAGCACTGCAGGAGACCGGAGGTAATCAAGTCAAATTGACCGGATACCAAAGTTTTTGCAGCAGTCTGGGAGAAAAATGCAGGGTGGCCACGCTGGTCAAGAGAAACATAGCAACCTTAGAGCACGATGTTAGCACTGGAAGCATAGAAGCAGTCTTGGTAGAAATGATAACAGGGCGGAAGAAAGCAAAAAGTATCTTTTTGCTTAACATTTATAGCAGCCCAAGACAAAAGAAAACCAAATTCGGAACGATATTCAAGAAAACCATCAAATTGGCCGGGTTGAACTCGCTGGTGATAGTGGGAGACTTTAATGCGGCGCATCAGGAGTGGGGGTATGTAAGGCAGGACCTAAAAGGTAGACTTATCCTGGAAGAGTCCCAAACTCTTGGCTTAACCTTACACAGAGACCTGTGTGCGCCCACTAGAGTCGGCGGCAGTGTAACCAGAGATACGGCGCCAGACCTCACTTTCAGTAAAAATGCTAGTAAAGTCGAGTGCAGCAACACCATGGAGAACCTGGGCAGTGATCACTACATAATAGCCACCAAAGTGGGAGAAGGAGTGAAACTGAGGAAGATCAAAAAGACCAAAATAACGGAGTGAGATAAATTCCGAGCAATTCGGGGAGATCACGGAATTGAAGAAATCGAGGATATAAATACCTGGGTTAAGCAGCTTAGAGAGGATGCTAAGAGCGCGGAAATTGCTGCCGAAGGGGAAGACACGCCGGAAATAATGGACAGCAAACTAATGAGTATGTGGAAGGAGAAGGAGAGACTTGGAAAAAAACTGAAATCCCAAAAATGGAACAGAAACCTAAGAAGAACGCTAGCCAGGCATATGAAAGACATGGAAACCTACACGATAAAACTACACGAGCAAAACTGGTGCAGCACGTGTGACGAAATGGATAGGAATATGAGCTTAGCCAAAACGTGGAACCTACTGAGGCACCTCCTAGACCCGAACAAATCAAAACAGACAGCTAGCGTCCACCAAGTGAAGGCGAGACACGCTTTCCATGGGACGGATAAGCAACTAATGGAGAGACTCAAAGAAATATACATAGGAGAAACAACAGAAATTAAACAAGAGGAATATGGGGGTCTAGAGAATGGCAAACTAGATGCAGATATCACGGTAGCAGAAGTCAGAGCAGCTATTGCGGGGTTAAGAACTCGCTCGGCCTCTGGACCAGATAAGATATTAAATGTCATGCTTAGAAATCTAGATGAAGGCTCAGTGGAAGCAATCACACGATACATAAACAAAGTATGGAAAGAAAGTAAATTACCGGACGAATGGAAAAAGGCAGAAGTGATTCTCATTCCTAAGCCGGGGAAAGAACCAAAGTTAGAAAACCTATGACCAATCTCTCTGACATCGTGTGTGGGGAAGCTCATGGAACACTTAGTGCAAGCGAGATTAACAAAATACATGGAGGATGAAAACCTATGGCCGCATGAGATGGTAGGCTTCAGACCTAAGCTCAGCACGCAGGACATAATGCTCAGACTAAGACATGATATCATAGACAAGAAAGGGCTAGACACTAAGGTGATCCTAGGCCTAGACCTCGCGAAGGCCTTCGATAATATCAGACATGACGCGGTATTAAAAGGTCTTGAGGAAGTAAACGTAGGCAAAAGAACATACAAATACATTAAGAACTTTCTTCAGGGCAGAAGGGCGGTGAATAAATTTCAGGACGCAGAGTCTCCCAGCATAAGGCTAAGAAGCAAAGGAACCCCTCAAGGTGCCGTATTATCTCCATTTCTATTCAACATAGCAATGAGAGGCCTCCCAGCTAAGCTGAATGAGATCTCTGGAATAAAGTTCAGCATGTATGCTGACGATATTAACATCTGGATGAACAATGGAAGTGATGCAGAAATTGAGTGGAGCCTGCAGAGAGCTGCAGACGCCGTGGTGAAGTATGCAGCCGACAGAGGACTAGCATGCTCACCGCAGAAGTCTGAGCTCTTTAGGTACACCACCAACAGCAGAGACAAAAAGCCAATAAACATCAAAGTGGTAGTAGAGGGCCTAGAGGTGCCGAAGGTCGAGGAGATGAGGGTCCTGGGTATGGTTATCAATCATAAAGGCAACAATACCAATACCATAAAGAAATTAGCAACATATGCGGATCAAGTGCAAGGCATATTCAGAAGGAAAACAGTAAAAGGGAGAGGCCTAAAAGAGAGAAGCCTCCTAAGAATATCACAGGCGTACATAACAAGCAGAGTCTGCTATGCAACGCCGCACTTAAATATGAACAAAGAGAACATAGATAAACTGGACAGGATACTGAGGAAATGTGCCAAGAGGGCTCTGGGACTTCCCATATCCACATCAACGGAACGTCTTGAGAAAATGGGTATCCACAACAGATGGGCCGAGCTAGCTGAGGGAGTTAGAATAGCTCAGCTGGAGCGACTTAGCCAATCTGAAACAGGAAGAAAAATACTAGAATGGATAGACATCCAACCGGAATACACTGCTCATAAGACAGTGGATATCCCGGAAGAGATAAGAGCCAGGATACGCGTCCCGCCTATGCCAAAAAACATGCACCCCGAATATAAAGAGAGGCGCGGGCATAGAGCCAGAGCCTACGAGAAAAGAATGGGAGAACAACCAGCAGAACAAGTGGCCTACATAGATGCTGCATGTGGACGGCAAGAAGCAGCCGTATCCGCAGTAGTCGACGGAACAGGAACACCTGTAGTATCGGCTTCAAGCCGCACGAGAGACGCCAACGCGGCGGAGGAATTGGCAGTAGCGCTCGCTTGTGTCGGTACCAAGGCTAAATTAATACTATGCGATAGCAAAAATGCGGTCAGAAATTTTGGGAAGGGAAGAATATCAGAAGAAGCTAAACGAGTCCTCGAATCGAGGCCACTTGAGCGCAACGTGGAAATTATATGGATACCAGCATATGAATTCATCGCAGGGAATGAGGCTGCTCACGAGTTTGCCCGAGCTCTCTATCACCGGGCGGCTGCCGAGCAGCCCTCTTGCATGGATATAAAAGATAGCCTAATCTCGTATAAAGAGGATACAGGCAGAAGGGTCTATCCGCCGCCAGACCGTTCCCTCGGAAACGGGGAGGCAATTGCATGGAGGAGACTACAAGGGGGCAATCATATTAGTCCCTTTTGGGTATATGCAACAATTTCAAAAGATGAAAAGGATCTACATTGCATAACATGTGGGAGATGGGGCACTCTAGATCATATTATTTGGGAATGTAACAACAGCCCAGGAGCTAAAGAAAATATAGATAGAGACGCCTGGGAGACCCTGCTGCGAAGCGAGGACCCCGCTCAGCAGCAGCAAGCCATCCGCCTGGCGGCTGAGGCCGTGAAGCAACAATGCATATTCACCAGACCTTAGTTCGCGAGGCTCCTGAGTAAGGCTCCATCAGGCCTGCGTGCCGGGGAGTCCGAAATGGAGCTTCTTCTCGGTGGAAATAAAGGTTTTCAACAACAACAACCGGTTTAATTTTACACGTTTCGTAAAACCTTGTCAATTCTCGTTAACCCTTTGACTATCTCGAATATTCCGAAAATGAAAACTCGCCCCCAGTGTCGAATATTTTTAAACGCTATGCGTTTAGCGCAGTACCCGTGCGGCAAAAACGCCGCGGGACGGAAACGGTTGCAGTACCCGTACGGCAAGGACAGTTAAAGGGGTAATTATACTAGGAGCACAGTACACCCCATCTAGCATAGGACGCTCGTTATTCCAAGCGATTGGCAGGGAGGGTCCGAGAGGATCGCATCGAGATATGACTCTCACAGCGTCGCGGTACGGCCACGAAATTGGAGACCGCGATCGGGTGGATACCTGAACTATGTCGTAAGAGAAGGGTGTAAGATGGGAGTGAAAGAAGAAAGAGGTGCCACAGTGAAGGAATAATTTCGACCACCTGGGGTTAAAAATTAGTGCCATTAAATTCTGTTTATAATTAGCAGCTGGAAGAGGACCTCAAGAGGGGCTTCGCAGGGACATTTTGGACGCGTACATACACACTGCACAAGCGGCAATAAAAAATTTGCAGTATAAGCGCGTTTGATAAATCGTGATTAGAGCTAGTACGTCATTTTTGAAGTCACTGTTATTTTCACACTAAAACTGCTACCATGCCTTAATTATGACCTCTACGCAGGCTTGCACACATTGCGGTTTAGGTAGCGACTAAATTGACGGGATGGTCGTGTGATAGCGAACTGATTGACTAAACCCGCGCATAGTGAGGGCATAGATCTCACAACTCTCGTGGTTGCCGTGATGAGAGGTGCAACGTGAAGAAGCTAGCTGTAGCAAATAGCTATAAATATTATTTGCCTGGAAAAATGGCTGGGCTTGACGACGAGCAGAAGATATAGCTAAACCTGAATATTGGTTTCACTTTGGTATTAGGATTGCACGTGACTTTCTTTTCAAAGCCTGGTACTTTCGGTATGTAACAGGCACGCAAGCAAGTACACGAGTTTAATATGTATTTTTATCCTCAAGGGTGCAAAACTGAACTTCAGCAGTAGCTCCACTTGCATATGAACTATGGGATGGAAATGCCGCCATCACACTGCACTTTTACACTGCATTGTGCAACTTTCGAAGTTCTGTGACAGTGCTTGCGCTAGACAGATGCTAGTACTTTAACTCAAACATGGAAATTACACAAGGTCTCAACATGCCTCAATTCCACGATTATACTATGACACACGAATATTGAAGGGGACAAAGAAACCATGAACATGTTGCATGTCTCCACTACTTTAAAGATATTAACAGGGCTCCGTATTATTCTCTTAATACTCTACAAGGCTGCATTTTAATGCAGCTCTGCTGTGTTTTTTTAGTACATGGTTAGGATCCCCCTTGAAATCGGATTGTTGCCTTTCAAAATTTTTGTATATTCAGAATTACAGCCTGAATACATGCTTAAAGGGCCTCTGAAATGCTGCTTGGGGTAAAATTCTAATGCAATTCATAGAGGTGGTCTTTGTGAGTATTTGAGTCAAATTTGAAAGCTTTGCATGGAACCGATTATTTACATTTAATTTTTAAAAAGTGCTACTGGTGGCTGCTTGCAGCCGATTTATGCAACATGCCCCTACGCGCAAACCTCCCCACTGACTTAAGTGGGGCAGCTGGGCACGCCCACTGATTGGGTGCTTCCAAGTTATGCGGGTGGGACAGCGCATGCTGGGGCACCGTCTAGACTTTTCTTGTGCACCAGGATGGGTTGAGTTCAGAGGGAAAGGGAGGAGCTACATTTTCGATTGCTCATATGTTGATGCCAATGAAGCTAGCTTAAAAATTTTTGCACTGCCGAGAGTATTTATGGAATACCTATTGCTCATGCAAGTTTTATAATTTTAGTAAACAGCTTTTCCTGGGCCCAAGAAAATTCACCTTATGGACACTCAAGGGAGGCACAAGAATATTGTTACGGGGTAGTTCAGCAGCAATGAATTTTGCAAGCTTGGTCTCTTTTTATAATTTTTTTATTTGCAAATACTGTTGGCCGTGGCGCCATTACAGTAGTGGGACATAACAAGAGTTTAATTCAAAACATTTACAAGGAGTATAAATTTCACTATAAATTTCAGTCATATTGTATGCAACATAATGCTTCAAACAATGAAACTGATTTTCTGACTTTCAGCGCAAGTGCAGGTAATTATCACACAAGAAGAGCACAGAAGGTGAGTACAGATAAATCACACAAATAACGGAAAAAAGATGTACATTTCCGGTTTACATGTGCGAGGAACCACAGCATACAACCTTTGTAGAAAGTATATAGCCCAGAAGTCCGTATCTGAACTATGTTGCAGGGCTCTCTGGTGCTAGTGAAAGCCCAAATGTTCAGAAGCGCAAGGACCCATCTCACTTTGGGATTCTGACTGCTGCCAATGCACAATACAAGCATCACAGTAGGGCACAGAAAGCTAACACAGTGGGTTGTTTCTGACAGAGGCTGCATTCTATGCAATAACCAGCAAAGAGTCCACAAACACAACTTCAGTTTTTTGCCTTATTGTGATCTATCACATGCCTTTACACTTTAATGACCTGCCTCAAATCAGTCACACAGCACGGACATCTGTGACACTCAGGTGCGCACAAATCCAAGATAGAATCGGCTCGCCCAGCTGGTCTAGTTGCAGCTTCAGGTGCGGTGCTGGCGCACAAGTCAGTTCGTTGTTCACAACCTGGGTCAGCCTAAAGAAAGCTCTTCTTCGGCAATGCTCGGCTACCCTGATCAGTCTCGCGATATCGGCTTCATCCAGTGAAGTTCTGAAAGCAATCTGAGATCGTAGCTCTGCTCTGCGATGAACTTTCTCAAATGCTGCTGCACGTTGCCGACTACCAGTTGTGCAAGTGTCGCCAGGTGCATCGTCCAGCACAAAAGTAGCCGCGTCTAGCACATTGCGCCAATTTGTTCTCAGGCATTCGTAGAAGTGGTAGCTATCATACGGAATTCGACGTCTAGATGTCTCAAAGCGCAACAGTGAGCACGATGACGCCATTTGGGAAAACCCTGGCTCTTGGGCATCAAAGTCATAGCAAACGAACGACTCGAGCGTCCGATTCTGTGTCAAAGCTGCAGCCAGCTCCGGACAACTTGTGATACAACAGTCACCAAAGTCCAGCTCAATAAGGCTATCATTGCAAGACAGTGCATTCATAAAGACAGGAATGTTCCAGCCACTGACAGTTCCATATTTGAATTTCAGTTTACGCAATTTCTTTGTTCCAGCTAAATATTCGGACAACAGTTCAGCATCTCCAACCATCTCACTGTTCATCACTGTAAGCGACCTGACGTTGTCCGTTAGTATAAGAGTCTCAATAAGACATTTAATGGAGGCATGAACTATTGGATAAAAGTCTATATGTTCGTCAAAGGTTAACATTTTCCCTGCAAATGGAATGTTGACCTCCTTGAGCTGCCTGGCCTGCTTGACCACTCCTGCAAAGTCTGCAATGCTCTGGATATCCCAAAACACCTCCACATGCTGCCAGGCCGCTGGTCGCCGAGCAAGCGTGGTCCTCAGTTTTGCAGCCTCTTGTCTATTCACGCTGAGACAACCCAACTTGATTTTGGGGGGATTTGCGCTCTTCAGCAAACAATCAGCCAGGGCACCAACACCTGCAACACCAAAGCCCTTGGCATTTAACAGTAACACTGTTTCCAGCGAGGGGCTCTGGCCAATGCCCGCGGCTATAGCCGCCATTCCCTTGTCATCAACCATGTTTTCAGAGAGGTCCAGGTATTTGAGGGTTCTGTAGGTCACAAGCATTTCACCAATGGCTTGATAAGTTTGAGCAGACTGAATACCCACAGCTGCTAGAAGCAGCCTCTGAATGGCTTGACCGCTGCGGGACAGTGCATTGCACAACTCTATAATGCCTTCGTTGTGGATCTGGCTGTTGCAAGAGATGTCCAGGAGAGTAATGCTTGAGTTAACCACTAGGGCTTTCCAAAAGGGCTCCATTGCAGCACTAGAAAGTTCACAGTTCCAGAGAACCAGGGAAGACAGGACACACTCTGGCTTCGCAACAATTTTGGCCAAAATTTGAATGCTGCTTAATTCCAATCTACTATTCCTCAGTGACAACTTCTTCAAGGAGGTACCCTGCAGCTTTTCCATGAGGTTTGTTGAAAAGTGTTCATCTGCACCATTCAACATATCCAAGGTGAGCTCAGTGAGATGTTCAATAGAAGATGGTGGCCCAAACAGCCCAACTGCCGTGTCAACTCTCATGCCGCATAAGTAAAGACGTCTGATAAAAGGTGAGAAATGACGCACCACGCATGCCTGTATCGCCCAGCCCAGCAATCTCAGGTGCAGGTCTGTAACGCCAGGGCTTGAATTAGCTGCCGCCATGAGCTCTTGGTGCAAGCAATGGACACCTTCATACTCAAACCAAAATTTCTGAACACACCGATGCCAGCGGAGGAGGGCAAAGGCCACTGCTGCAGGGAGGCTGCTTGCAGGCCCACCTCTGTTATTTTTTTCCCGGGGCTTCCGTGACAAAATTGTACGCAGTTCCAACACATCACCACAGCCAGCTGCCACAAGTTCCAGGGGATAGATGTGGAGCACCTTGTTCATCTGGCTGGTCACTTCAAGGAGAGGGCACAGGCCAGGGCCAGTGCATGTGGAAAATAAGTCAAACGCACAATCATTCAGCACATATTCCCTAGCCATTTCTAGGAGAAGACTCATTAAACAGCGACTGCACCGGCACCTGTCCTCACGGTAGTCACCTGGCGAGGGGCAAAGATGACAGGGCGCCAGCACATCCACCATCCATTCGACAGTTGCCATTGGGCTCCTGGGAAAACACATATGCAGTCTGTATAAGAAAATAGGAACTCCTTAAGAAAGTCCACAGACTCTCTCAATGCCCCACTGCCCAGCACACAAGGCTTAAAATCTGGCTCCTTCTAAGGGAAGGTTTCTAGGAATTCGAATTTAGGTTGATAGGGAAATCAAGAAGGGAGACAGAAAGCAACTGGCAGCCTGCTTTATATGCCGTTTTATACAAAGGCAATAATTTTTAAATGTGTCTCTTGTTCAATTTATGACACCGACCTGAAGCAAGTGATCCCTGTGCTCTGCCAGTGTGTTTGACGTAAACAGCTCATAGTGAAGCAAAGCGTCCCCACTTTTAACTCATGTACTGTTATTCATGAAACTACTATTTTATAATCCTTTGACATCAATGAGAAAGGTAGCATTTCTGAACAGTTTGACAGGCTGGTTGTGCAGCCTTGGAGCTGAGTGGCAGCTCTGAACTGACAGTGTGAAAACAAGAGTTTCCCTTTTCTTCCAGTCTGTGTTTGGTCTGCCAACTTTTTATTCTTTCCCACTTCAAGTTTTAAAAACCATGTTAATGGCTCTTAATGAAAAACGAAATTTACAAAACTATTAAGAAATGTTCAGACCACCATCAGCAAGAAACTGAAAAAAGCTTGCCTAATTTGAATTCCCTTTACAGTTCTGGTTTGGTTTGCTTTATAGGGTTTTACATCCCAAAGTGACTCTGGCTATGCGGGGTGCAGTAGTGGAGGGTTCCGAAAATTTTGACCACCTGGGGCAATTTAGCATGCTCTGACATTGCACAATACATTGACACCTTGCTCTTCACCTCCATCGAAAAGTGGTTGCTACAGCCGGGATTTCACCTCGTGTCCTTGGGTTCAGCAGCCGAGCACACTAACCATGGCGAGGCCCCTTTTCAATACTGGTGGAGGCTCTGAGATCTCCTCACCCGTGATACTCCAGACTTTAGAAACTGCCTGTTCAGCCCACTTCAAGACTGCTGTCCGTTTCCCTCATCCCAGACTTGCCCAATTTCTTTCCCCAAAGCTCTGATCTGCACAGCATAAACGAAATGCGCTCTAACAAGAACAGAGAGGGTGCGCTGTTAGTGACTCCCTGGAAGTGTTCTCTTCTTAATAGATCTTTTCCGATAATGCCCTGTGCATACGCCAAGCCTCCTCAAAAACCATTTCTGCCGATCAATCCAAGTGAAAAAGGAAGAGGAGTTTACTAGTGACGCATATTATGCC
The DNA here is from genome assembly GCF_055883805.1 of Amblyomma maculatum. NCBI lineage: Eukaryota > Metazoa > Arthropoda > Arachnida > Ixodida > Ixodidae > Amblyomma > Amblyomma maculatum. The sequence goes on along the minus strand of NC_139349.1, from coordinate 33,876,995 downwards.
ACAATCTTTCCTCAATCAACAAAATGACAATTCTTGGGACATTAATAAGGCGCACTGTTAGCGTTTTCGAAGACCTACACATGCGTGCATACCCACTATATATATATGCATCTGCTTCAAGCAAGAAGGTGTGGTCTGGCCCGCTGTGGCTTTAATCATAGATTAAATGGATGTTGCACAGTATAAACGGTGTGCTTACAGATGACTAACACTTATCTACTCTAGCTGGGCAAAGTCAGCACTGCTCTTAACTAGTGATCACATATTAAGGCCATAAGGCCACCCCACCATTATGAAGGGAATTTTCACAAGAAAGATTCAAGGTAGCTTAATCTATGTAACCCGGCAAGCATACTTCTGACAGCTGCTGAAGGGGCGTGCCACTAGAGACAAGCCTATTTCTCTCTTCACTGTTCCCTGCCAAATACTCTAAAAACAAATACAAGTGAAGAGTGTGTACATAGGGGAACAGGAAGTACAGCAGAGGTGCGTGTTGTGAACAACTCTGCCCTAAATGCACTAGACTTATCCACTTATTTCCACAGAAGCACTTAATTGTGTAGGCAAGTTCTTCTGGTGAGCCAGTGTATTGAGAATCGGTGCCCAAAAAAATTACAGAAATGTTTTATGTTGGCGATTTGTACATGCTAGGAAGCACTACAGTATACCTAGGGGAGGAGTACATCTATTTTTTGACCTGCAAAAGAGAAGCAGGACTTGATAGTTTTCTTATTCTGTAAACTGAAGTTCTTCAATGTCTAGAAACAAGCTACTTTCCTTCCTCAGTTCCCTCTAAACTAAAAAAAGGGGAGGAGGGGGAAAAATTTGAAGGAGGACACAAGCTCCGCTTCTAAGGGTGTGACGTAACACCTCCTGTTTGCATCCGCAGATATATCTGTCTGCAGATGTGAAGCCTCACTTAAACAAGTCATACAAATGTGCCTACATGTGCTTGGGGTAGCATATTTCTGACACAGAATGCAAGGGGCCTGGAGTGTTCGATTCCCCTCACCTTCCAATCTGCATTGAGAAGTCCAAGTTGTCAGCTGCTGCCAAATCGACAATGTCACGTGCTTGTGCGACGTTAGACATTCCTACGACCAATAATGCCCGCCAATGTCGGCTGTCAGCTACCACCTGCTAAGAGCCATGCCTATGATTTTTCACTCGCAGTGCCAATGCCAGACTTTTTGGAGAAAATGTTTTTGCGTAAATCAAATTCTTATTCTGTTCGTGTTCTATTGCTCATACCTACCAGTGCTGCTGTTTAAGAATAGCCTAAAGACACAGGTGAAAATGTTGAATTTCAGCTCGGTAAACTATTGAAGGCGTACTTTCTTTCTTTCTTTCTGTCTGTCTGGAAAGAAACACTAGTAAACCAAGAAAAGTTTTACACTGAACTGAGGAAACACAAACTGAAGAAACAAAAGAGCAGTTCAGTGTAAGCATTTTCTTGCTTTGCATGCCTTCAGTAGTTCACCAGGCCGAACTGCTGAAACAGACACTGAAAAAACATTGGTTTTGATTTCCACTTTTTTCGTATGTGCCTCATAGACGGTATTTTATTTCGTGGACACCCTGCAGCTCAGGATTTTCCTGATAACACAGCTCAGAAGAAAGCTCGCAACACTGGTTGTTGCAATTGACCAGACAGCATATTTGTCGCAATGGTGCACATACATGTATTCCAAATGGAAGTGCTGTAGGTCATGGATGTGAGCACTGTCGCAAACATACAACAGTCATTTTGGCAAGCGGAATCACAGTGAACACTATTTTAACATACGGCCTAAGCGACCCAATCAAGACCACAAGAAACACGACAATGCAGGCTAGTTCTCAGGAAGATTTTTTTAAGCATGAAACACTTTTAGCTCCCATTGTTCACGATGTTGAAATAAAACCAAGAGCCAACATCTGGGCACCGAAATGGGAACATCCGAGCACTGAGAGAGAGTTGAGTTCTCCAAATCTCCACCCTCTCAGCCCTCATACATGATCGGCGTACAAACGCTGAATGCTCCTCACTGCATTCTGGTTGAGAGGCGCAATGCTGGAAAGTTCATAACTATCTCGTTTCTTGGTGGACACCTCAAAAATGGCGCGAGAAAAGACACGCATAGCTGAGCAGAAATGAAATGCCCTTGATCACGATACGCTATTGAAACAGCGCTGCTACCTCTGCCGGGGACGAAGAAGGTGGTTGCTCTCGGCCCTCCAGAGCTAAGAGTATAGGGGCATTCACTTTTTGCAGTGGAAGCTCTCAGCCAGCGGTGTACCTGTATCTATTGAGTATGCCGTCATACTGCACCTGCTGTCGCTTTGGTGGCGGTCGTTGTTATAGTTGTGCCCTTAGATAATGGCACATATCCACGACGGGGATTGGCCATCCATGTAACCGTCAAAACTAGAGGTTGATGGCTGTTACGATGCAGGTCTCTTCCTTTCCTCTTTCTCTCATCTCTTTCAATTCTCCTCTGTTTGCACAAGGCAGCAGTGGGGGCTCAACTATAGAGCCAGTTGGCAGGCCCATGCATTTTCTTTTCTTCCTCCTTCCTACAGTCTCAACAACAGCCGCAATCTCTACCAAGCTCACTGCATCGGTACTGCACGTCCTTCAATGCTCTGGCGCCGCCGCCGTCAGAATGAACGCGCAACCAGACCAGGGGCCGTATTACGCTACAATCACATCTAAAAAACAGTCACAAACCTGTCAAACTGATCGGCTAGTAGCGGTCGCAGCAGCCAATGTCCATCGCTTCTCTCTCTCTCTCTCCTCTGTACATGTGACTGCATCCATCTAGCGCCCCCCCCCCCCCCCCCCTTCCCTCTCCCTTCTCCACTCAGCACGTGCAGATGAGTCCTTGCAGGCAGAGCTGAAAAAGCTCCGATTGCGCCGGGGTTCGTGTAAGCCGCAAAGCATTGAGCATAACAACTGACGCCGCCGTCAGAACTACTTAAGCTGAGTCAAACGTGGAAATTTTACTCTCAATTATGGGAGAAGAAGCAATTTTTTTTTTTTTTTCAGCAATGCAAAGAAGCAAGAGATTAGCTATTTCTTCATTCCTTTATGTGCTGTGTTAGATGTACTAGATATCCATGACCATGAAATGATGTGAGCGGGCTCTCAAAAGCTTCATCCACAGTACCTTCTATCAACGCCATCGGATATGGCGGGTTCACTGTTTTGGCATTGAGTTTGTGGTAGTTATGAACCATTTTCCTTGGCGTCTTTGGGTGGTTTGGCTGATCTACGACGAATGTCAGTGTAGCACATTCGCTCTGACTTAGTCTGACTATTTCTAGTCTGATGTATTCGTCGACCTTTTTCCTCATGAACTCGTGATCTGCATATGAGCCTTGGTATGGGTGTGATGCTACAGGAATGCAGTCTCTCAATTCGATCGAGCGTTCTGTGTGCGAACACATTCCTAACTTGTGCTTTGTGGCAAGTCGTCAAGATTTCATGTAATCTATTGCGCTCGTCTCGGGTTGCATCAAATGTTATGAGTGCAACTGCTTCTGAGATCTTCTTCAAGTTCGGAGTCTGGACCTGTAGGCTCTATAGTGATAAACATGGCAGTATTGCTGCATTCCTGTTGTTTGTCTTTGGTTGCAAAGGCTGAAATAAGTGCTTCTGCATCACCTGCAGGCTTTGAAGGCTGGTCCTCCTTGACTGCACTACCTTCTACTGGAAGTTTCGCTAACGTTACATTGTTGGACACATGAAAGGTAACATCGACATCGACCATTTTCCTCCAGTTTGAACCGAGAAGAATGTCCATCGTAGGTGGAAGGGTGCAAAACAAAGGCTCCAGGCAGACCGATGCACATTTGCCTACGTTCACTGACACACAGGCCTTCCACTCAGGCACGAGCAGTCTGTCCACAACGGTGACTTGTTCTGTTCCTGTACAGGCACTATTCACGAAATCGGAAGACAGCACCTTGGGGTCTATGATGGAAACATTTGCTCCTGTGTCAATGCACGCTCTTACAGGAGTGCTCCCATCGATGTCGGCAGTGACAATCGGAAGCGTGTCCCCTTGAGTGCGCTGGAACCAATGCATGTTTCTGTCCTGGTTTTCATTCAGCCTCCTGTTTCTTATAGTGTTCTAGAATTGAGAAGTGTGCTGTCTTCAGCGTGCAGCAATGGGAGCGAGGGGGTCGCCGGAGCGATGAAAAGCATAGGTGGCGCTGTCAGTCACAGGAGCGCATCAGAAGCCTTTTTTGTGTCTTTCTAGCGTGGTTCTCCTAGTGTGCCACCATCATTGCCACGATCTTGCTGGCCCTGGATTTTCAGTGAACAGCAATGAAGGATTGTCCAAAAATGCCGACTGGCACCAGACTTGAACATCTCGCTCCTGATGGCAATGCAGTTCATTTTTGCAGCATGGGCAGAAGTAAGCTCTTCCACCATCATAAACTGCTTCAGGAAGCAGGGCTTCGCTGGGGATGTTGGCAACGCGGAAATTTGTGAAGCTTCTGCTGACACAGTGATGACAGAACTTTGGTCCACAGTGAGCGGTAGTGTTGGCGACGCGTCGGGACTTGAGAAATTTTTACATGCCGACGATACAGTCGCAGCAGTCACTGGCACGGAGGACGGTGACAGTAGCAACGACAAAGATGAACCGGAACCTGTGCAGGCTGCGTCTCATCAGCAGTCTTTGAGAATGATAGATTCCCTGCGGTACTTTGGTTTTGCTAAGAACCTTCCACTGCACCGTGTTCAGCAATTGGATGCCCTGCGAAAAGATGTCGGCCAGATTTCCATGAAACAGACAAAGCTTATGAATTACGGGTTTCTTCCCGCTACAAAATAAAAATTGTAAGCTACCTCGTCCTAATTAAATATGTAGTTTATAATGTTTCCCTCGTTTCTTTGATCTAACCCAGTTATAACAATTACCGGTTATAACAATGATATATTTTCATGGCACTTCAATATTGTTATAACTGAGTTTGACTGTACCTCTATATGGCATTTGGATTTTGTAAAGCCCCACAGACAATGCAAACTGTCATGAGAAAGACATTCGATGGTCTGCCACAGATGACTGCCTATACAGATGATATTGCGCAAGGTGCAAGCTCCATCCCAAATGCCCTCGAACTTCTGGAAGAAGCTTTAGGCCGCATAATATCAATGGCCTGACAATGGACATTGAAAAGTGCCAGCTTGTGCACAGCCAGAATTCCTTTCTAAGTAATGTGCTCCTGAAAGAAGGACGTATCACATATCCCAGATCCTAAACGCATAGAGGCCATCGACAAGTTCACGCCAACTAAGGATGCCAAACACCTTTACCCACTCCTACAGTTTGTAAACCATTTCAGAAAATTCATCCAAGGCTTCTCTGCAAAGACTTTACCACTACGAAAGCTACTGCCCAAAACAACAAGTTCAAATGGACAGAGAACATCGGAAGATATGCGAAGCACTCAAGCATGCTCTGATTAATCTACCAGTGCTTGCAAACTTTCGAAGTGACTGTCAGTCCACAGTGCACACTGATGCTAGCCAGCATGGACTTGGAGCTATTTTGACTAAGGAGCAAGACTCGCAGGAGCATGTGATTGAATACGCCAGTCGCGTTCTGAATGCACACTGTGCTCTAAAGCCAACTCCACTCTAATCTACTAGAATATGTATGGCTTCTGGACTGTCACAGAGAAATTCGCCATTTACCTGAAAGGAGGGCCATGGTTCATAGTACTGACAGACAATCTGAGCCTCATCTATCTGACACTAAAAGCAGTGACAAATCGCCAATTTGCATGATGGACTATGGACCTAATAGAGTATGACTAAGATTCGCCATCACCCAGGCAAACTAAATAAAGCAGACGCACTTTCCAGACTTGACGGTCTCATCGGAGAGTCAGAGTCTCTCCAACCTCCCCTGACGGCAGGTGACACAGGTCTCTGCATGGCAGTAGTGAAAGGCAGCAATAGCCTATGTGAGCTGCAGAAATCGGTTTCTGTCCGTCAACAACTACGCCAACGAGCTGAAAAGAAAAACTTGAATTTGCTGTGAGAAGTGACATTCTGGTGAAGAACAGTGCTGATGGTAAGGGACCTAAGGTTGTAGTACCTACAGTTCTAAGGGACTTTGTACTTCAAACGTGTCACGATTCCATAGCACACATGCATGCACAGCGCACTCTGAGTCAAATTCAGAGCAAATACTGGTGGCCAAGGATGCAACGGGAAGTAAGGAACTATGCCAGGTCTTGCGACACTTGCAAAAGGGTGAACCGAAGGACCACTGTCGCGGAGGAATGTTTGCAGCCTAGAGGGATCCCAACCCATTCTAACACAGTCATGTCACTCAATCACTTTGGTCCATTGGAAGAAATTGAAGGTTACTAGCACATACTTGTTAACATTGACCACGGCACATGTTACATCGACGCAGTCGCCGTACTTTAAACAGCTGCAGCCTGCTATAGACTGCATGTCAAACAGATGGATACTAAGATTCGGAACCCCAAATATGATTGTGACAGATCAAGCAAGAGGGTTTATCAACAAAAAGACAGCTCCATGCATCACCATCTTGGCATCGCTCATATCACAACGCCGCCATACTGGCCTCCAGCCAATGGATTGGTGGAATGAGTAGTTGGAGTTTTGAACATACTTCGAAAGATTCTAGAGATGCGCATCGACTGGTACAGAAGCTTTCAGAAGCTGTACCGCTGTACTTGCCGTAAAGGTCTGGAAGCACAAGTCGACACAATACCCACCGTTCAAACTGATGCATGGCTACACTCCTCGGCTTCGATCCTGAACAACTTCACCTTTCAGGCATCGAAGAAGATCTTGGCGACGCCACGAGACTCCACGAATTAGCCAAGATCAGAGGCCAAGCGAAAGAACCTTGAAGCGAGCCAGAAAGCTGCCGTTGCGACAGAAGATGCAAGACACCTAACTTTCAGATCGGAGACATCGTATACTGCATGAACGGCTCCCGATCAACTCTCGACCCCCTGTTTGACAGTCCTTACGAAACTTCTGAAATTTTGGGCGAAAACACAGTGAAGATCAAACGTACACATTGGACATTGCGCAAAGTATCAGAAAGAGTCATCAACACGGAGCAACTGAGGAAACATACCTCAAGAGAAGCCAGCTTCCCTGAACCTGGAGGGACAAATTTCATTAGACGTCAGCTTGACTCCAGACAGGGACAGCTTCCGACGCGGGTGAAGTGACATAAGATGTACAGCCCCAAACAGTGCGACTACGTTACACAATTACACGCCGCATACCAGCACACTTCAAGAATTTTGTGATCTGAGACCAACATCAGTGAAGAGCGAGTGAGCGCGAGTTCGTTCCGTAGGCGTGCCCGCTCCAGAAGACGCCAGCTGGAGATAGATCTGGTACGCGTACGGACCTTGGATATCACATGCTTTACCTGGCAGATGCGGCTCCCGGGCTTCAAGGGCGAAGCATCTCAGGTATCATCGAGGCGAGCTGAGCTGACACGCGCGCACGCACACGTACGCGATAAGACCGAACAAAGGAGTAACGTATAGAATTGTACATAAAACTAGTTCTAATCTCAACCGAATCTTCGTGAAGTCATTCCGGTATTTAATATGACATAGCTGTCGTAACATGTCACGATGTGTGACAGTTTAAGATTAAACTAAAAGCACACACCCATTGAGGACAAAAGAGCTACGTTGAACTCTTGTGGCGGATCCGTTCAGATCTACACTTACCGATCTCTTTCCACAGGCACACAGTGGAAAATTGGCTAGTAATTTGCGCTATCACCGCGCTAACCATTTATCCAGTGTTCTGTATGCTCGCAGCACGGTGACTCGGAGTAAAAATGATCCTGTCAGTGGTGAAGCTGTCTGCTGTCTGCTCAAGTCTGCTCGTCTGCTCTGCTCAGTCCAAGGTAACTCAGTCGGCTCGATCATGAATAATAAAAAAAGCCACATTATAAATTCAAAATGAAAGCAACACAGAAATCTTTTTTTTTTCTTAATATTTAGTATCTCCCCCTACAGAGATAATTCCGTAGTGTTACCGTGTTACTGTTGCAAAATGCATGAAGAAAACTGACTACGCTGAGAGAGAAAATCTCTGTTGCTGGCTACAATGTAGTAAGTAAAATCTACGCAGATCCAATCCAATTCAATCCAACTGTCCCACAATTGATTTCGGTCTTCGATTTACTCGTTGACCTCAGTTGCACTTCAGTTTGTTCCCAAACAGTGGGATAACGTTGACCTTTCATTTGTTCCGGTCCTTGTAGACTCGTCATGGCATATGCTATGAGGTGAGTTATTGATGTCAGCATAAAATGTCAGACATCAAATGTGAAAGCAACCGGTACCCGGTCCGTGCGTCGTTGCCCCGTCGTGCCCTCACCAGCCTGCAAGAACAGTGCTTTTGAGGATATCTTCTTGCATACAATGCATGCATCGTAACTTCTTTGCGTTTGTGGGTGGTTGCCTTGTTACGCTTTTCTTCTGGCTTTTTTACAGTTACGCGGCAAGGGCATTTTTTTTTTTTTTTTTTTTTTAATTGTGCTAACTTTCAGTGCCCAGGTGCAGCTCTTCTGTGTGATCAGGCGTGCTGTTATAGGCCGTCTGAAAGCATTTTGTAATCGACAGCCAGTTGGAATGCGAAACACGTGTTATGTGCTGAAACAGCTTAAACCCTAGCAGCTTACCGGTATCGCTCAAGAGGAAAGTATACAACAGTTGCATCTTACCTGTACTCACCTGTGGGGCTGAAACGTGGAGGCTAACCAAGAGAGTTCTACTCAAGTTGAGGACAACCCAGAGGGCTACGGGACGAAAAATGGTAGGGGTAACATCAAGAGATAGGAAGCGTGCAGAGTGGGTCAGAGAAATAACTCAAGTTACTGACATTTTAGTGGAAATCAAGAAGAAGAAATGGGCATGGGCAGGACATGTAGTGCGAAGAGAGGATAACCGATGGTCGCTTAGGGTAACAAACTGGATTCCAAGGGAAGGAAAGCGTAGCAGGGGGCAGCAGAAAGTTAGGTGGGTGGATGAGGTTAAGAAGTTCCCAGGGGTCAAGTGGATGCAGCTAGTACAGAACCGGGTTAAGTGGAGAAATATGGGAGAGGCCTTCGCCCTGCAGTGGGTATAGTCAGGCTAATGATGATGATTCACTCTTGCCCTTGCTTTTCAGGCTTGCCAAGAGAGCAAATCCTCTGTCGCTTCTGAGGCCAATGACGGCATTACCCACAGCCTGGTAATTTCCACTTCTACCTTAAAATATGGACTCTACGAACAAGGATGTTCAATGTGCAAATATGCTGGATGTGACTCTGGTCTCGAATCATTACCCAGACAGAATCAAAGCATTGGATCCAACTGGACATTCCATTTGAATCGGATAGAAATTAAATGGACTCAATAGGTCAGTCAATTGGACCGGCAAACCAAGTTGGCAGCTGAATTGGTTCCCTTACTTCCATTTGGACTGTCTAAGAGTTATAACTGGCTCATCCAACTAGGTCCAATTGGACACTCTTGTTGGAGCTTTCAATTGGAAAATCCAATTAACAGTGATTTCCTTAAGTGGGATCTGCATATAACTCTCTACAACTAGGTTTTTGTAAAAAAAGAAGAAGAAAACACCTTAGTCTGCTGGATTATTTTCGAAATAATAGATGCTTGTAAAAAAATACTGGCAGCTTAATCTGCTGAGTTGTTTTTATCGTTTCCACCATCACTTCAGTCATAATTAAAAACAATAACTTTGCTCCACAAAATCAGAAGAGAAGAGTTACTTCAATGCACACGTACTGAGCATTTGGTGTTTTGTCACCTCTTAAGTATGAAATGTCTCTATGGGGTATGTGTCGTGCGTGCTGCATGTGGCCCACTTGAAGTTCATTTAAGTTTGGTTTAACATCTCAAAGCAAATCAGGCTATGAGAGACGCCATAGCGGAGGGCTCTGGAAATTTTGACCACATCAGGTTCTTTAATGTGCACTAGCATTGCACAGTACACGGGCGCCTTTCTTTTCACCTCCGTCTGAATACGGTCATCGTGGTTGTGATTCGATCCGGGCACAGCAGTTGAGTGGCCTAATCACAGCACCACCATGGCAGCACCCACTTAAGTTTTGCACACGCGGTTAATCTTGTAGGCTCCTATTGTTCCTATTGGAATGCCCGATCTAGTCCAATCGGTTCCAACTACAGCTGTCATGGTGGCTCAGTGATTAGGGCGCTCGACTAATAAGCCAAGGAACTCGGGTATGGACCCCGTCGCGGCTCCCATGCTTCTATAGAAGCAAAGCTCAAGGCATCCTTATACTGTATGATGTCAGGGCACATTTAAGAACTCCAGTTGATCGAAATGCAGCCCTTCAACATGGCGTCTCTCATAGCCTGAGTATAGCGAGTCGCTTTGGGATGTTCAAGCCCATAAACAAATTGACCTACCAACTAAATACACAAATTGAACCAATTTATTTCAACTGGATACAGTCAAAACCAATTATAACATTCAGATTGTCCAGTCCAGTTGATAAATTCAATTGCAATGCTCCAGCAGCAAATGTTTTCATTTGTCTTTCTATTTGATATCAAAAACATAATTGGGACCTTGCCACAGGAACACCCAACTAGATCCACTGTTTTTTTGTTTTTTTTTCAACTGGACAATTATACTGTGGTCACTAACACCTGGTTGCATACATCTTATGCATACAGCCTTACGTAAACTCATGGTGAGTATTTGGCCTCTGTAATATGCGAGGCCATTTGTATAGTACTCATGGCACAGTGAACTATTTGCCTGAATGTTGCATGTACTGCATGCTCTTGTGTTGCCTGTTTTGTTTTATTTGATCTGTGACCTCTGCCTCCTACATACTGTGTATTTGAAAGCAGTTCATCGCATCTATTGCCAAGTGTTGGTAAGCGCAGTTTGAGCTTTGGGGAGGAGCTGAAAACTGAAAGCTGCATAGCTGTTTGCAAGAGTTAAGAACCTTGTCTTTATAAGTAAGCATTGACCTTAGTAGTGTTTTTATTATGCATTCAAATGTGTCTCATGGTGATACTGTAGTATGGCAGTAGTTTTATCATCATGAGCTACATTTGGGTGATTAAGGTGTGCTGAGCTCCTGCAAGTGGCGACCTATGGCAGGCTTTGTCATTGTTAGTAGCCCACAGTCTTGAACCTTATGAAAGGGACTTGTAGGTCACATTTTAATAGTCTTTCTGCCATCATTCTTTCAGTTTTGAAAGAGCAGTAATAAAATTCTTTGATCACAAGAGGCATGCATTGTAGGAAATTTACATTCCCAATCTTGCTGGCCAGTAGTACAATGGTACTGAGTGACACTGAGATAGCTTCCAGGTATTGAGTGAGATAGCTTCCAGTGGTTCAATACCTTTTTATCCTTCTATTCTTCAATTTACAACTGGCCTGCCTTTTGATATGGTGAAGCAAGTTGTCTTGTTAATCTTCCCTCTCTCTATTTTGTTGCTAGCCTTGCCCCCATGTCTGGCATGAGCCCCAAGCAGGTGGCAGCAACTGACAACTTCTTCAACAAGAATAAGTCTCTCAAAAGGCCACTGTCTCCTCATCTGAGCATCTATGCGTAAGGAAATCTTTTCTTTAAATGTGTTACTGCTAACGTCCTTAGTGCAACAACTGCACAGGGACGAAGAGGAGAAGCAACGACAGTACACGATCACTGCATACTCTAGCACTCGTGTACCTTCCCCTCTTCATCTGTGTTTAATTGCTGCGCCATGAATGCTAATAGTGACAACTGGCTAGCCAAAGCCCTCATGCTGCTGTTGTCATTGATGCAGTGCCTTATTGTAATGGTGCCAGTGGGCACTAAAGTGCTACCTCTACCCTGGAGGTGTACATAGTATGCTGTGGAAAAGAAAAGATTGAGTGTGCTCACTTGTTGCAGTGCTTAATGTAGTCATCCTACATTATGGCAACGTGTGGGGCGGTTCATTTGGTTGTCAGTTAAATTGATGTAAGCTGTGCATCGCACTTGATGAAATCTCTCTCTCGGATATCTCTGTAGTGAGACAGCCGTGGACAAGCCAGGCATAGTCATCCCATGACACAAAAGATGCTGTCTTTCTCTTTTAAAGGTTATTTAGAGGGCAGTTTTGTATTGCCATCATTTGGCTTTATTGCACACTCCCCGATTTTTAGTGCAAAATTCTAAGGCCCACATGCCAAATTCACATCATTTTAGCTGTTTTTTGACCCTCATCTGATTGGTAGAAACGCCGGAATCAGAAGTAATGGCAACAAACTGATGTTTGGTTCTGGCTTCTTCACCAGTCTGATGACCCAAGGTCAGGGTGAAAGTGGCACTTCTGAAAACGACGCAAACTTGAAATATGGACCCTAGTATGATGCATGTGTTACCTTCACCCTGGAATTCAAACATTTACTGATGCCCCTATTATGCTTTCACAGGCGTACCTCTGTTGAAATGTGTACCTGTATTGTATACGCCCCGTGACGGCCACACTGCTGGTTGCAGAGTTGGCAGTAAATCCAGGAGCGGAGCCGGCCGCATCGTCTGCTAGACTTGTGTTTCTATGCAGTCCTCGTGCGCGATGAATTCGTTTTCCTGTGATGCCTGCAACGTTTCATAAACAGAATTCGCTGCCAGTGCACTGTGACACAAACTATGCGACATTTCCAGCAATAGTTTTCCCTTGGGTAAATGTTCAAAAGCTGTAAGAAAAACACTTTGAAGGTTGTATTACTCGTCCCACCTTAGCAAGCAATACGATCGAGTGTACTGTTCGAGTTCACTTTGCATTAACAAGCCGCTTGTCATTCCTGCTTTTATATCTTTCGATATGAAAGCACTTCAAACAGTATCAGTGCATCATTGTGAATATTCTGACGATCGCTACCGATTGCGTTTAGGTGCACCATACAGGAAACAAAATATGTTGGTTACTGCATATAACAGTTCATTCACTTAGTGCAGTGCTCCATATTTTCGTGGCACTTGATTTTCCAAGCCATTCATAAGTCCTGAGTGCAAAGTAAAGACGGATAAGATGAACGCCAGGTACAAGATTTAATGAATTAAACACTGTGCTCCAAGCACATGGTGCCTACGTTTATGGCCTATAAGCAATGCTTGTTAGAGCCGCATCTCTAAATATTTTTTCCTTTTACCTATGCGCATAAGCTTTATGAAGAGGAACTTGTAAGCATCCGCTTTATCACGTTTCACCCATTTCCGACTGTATCCCTATGAAACGTGTCATTGCCACGATCCAATCCATCATTATAGCTAAGCTCGTGGGGGTGCTTTAAACATGGAGTTGCTTATTTAAGCATCGCCCATTAAGATCAAAATGCAATTGTGTTGTCGGACCTCGTTTGAATCTCGAATTCAGTAGGTCTACCTTTACTCAGCTTGAACCAGCTTGAACAGCAAGTGGCGCAGAATGCCCCTTATATTGGATCGAGGGGCGTCACCATATGAGCACATATTAAAAGAGGTTGCAAAGCAAGGGAATGTAAATTAACCCTTTTAGTTTCGAATATTTCGAAAAAAATTCACCCCTAGTGTCAAATGTTTTTACACGCTATACGCTCAGCGCAGTACCCGAACTGCAAAAACACCGCGGGACGGAATGCGGTTACAGTACCTGTACGGCAGAAACAGTCAAGGGGCTAAAATAAGGACAGCGATCATTCTGTTGAAGTATAGTGACCAGTAGATGCAGCATATAACCACTGTAAATAAGGGCTCAACATTGCAGCTGGTTATTTAGCGCTTGTTTATAGGGGGCAACTAGCGCGTGTACGCATTAGTTTCTCCCGAATGGCTGCAGCATCATCAATGTTTTCACTTCCACACTAAAACCAACCTTAATTTTATGCTTCAGGCCGCCGTAGAAAAGATTGGCAGGAGCTGAAAAAAAAAATATCGCTGCTGTGAATTGCGACAATGCCCCCAGCGATTCATGAGCAGCGGCAACTCGTCTACCGGAACGACTTTTAAAAACGGCCGCTAGGCAGCTTTCAGTGGCGCCCCTATAGGCAGTGCACGGGGCATATATAGTTTTCTCAGCTGCTGCTAGCTGCGTTTTTAAAAGGCTAAACTATGTAGGGCTTTAATAGGGGGATAAATACTATTTCCCCGCTTAGTCGCAGCTGACAGTCCAAACCGCCGACCCCACCCAGTGATCACTTGTGCTACCGAGCGTACACCGACCGCTGCAGGCCGTGCTCTTGGGAACAAAGAAACAACACGTGCTGACAACAAACAGGCATTTATTGCTGCCATAACAACAACGCCAGCTAGCTATAAAACACACTAATGAATCTAGGTCGTCCGACTCACCAGTAAGTTTATAGGCGAATGTTCGCCCACGCCAGGGCAGGAGATAAACTGTGAGGCCAGACGGGGCGACTAGGCGGAATAAGTCATGCAAGGCTTTGCCTTGCTGGCAACTGCGGAGCTCCCCCGAGAGAGCATCCGCTCGCGTCGAGTTTCCAGTGCCGAAGTGAGCTTCCTACCTTCCTGCGTGCGCAGTCACAAGGACAGGGGTGGCGCTTGTGCTGCTACGACGCTGGCGCCATCTCGCGATAACTAGAGTAACTACCACGGGGGAAAGCCGACATTAATGGGAATGAGGGGAGATCGATCCCCACAAATATGAATTGTATACTGAGCACTTTTGTCGTGTGCCTGTCACAGTGGTACACACTTTTGCAAGTAGTGGGATGATGTGTAGGTAATTGGAGACTATTGCAGAAGCTTAAATATTGTGAATTACTTGTGTTGCCATTTATAAAGGGACCTGGAAACATTAATAAAGTAACATCTGAACATCTCCATCTTTAGCAAGGAATGTGCGATCATCATGCTGAAAAGGTAACTAGTTCCTTCCTGCACAGTTAGTAGCAGCGGGTGCCTTAAAGGGCCACAAACAGCAGCAGGGGCAATTTTGGAGAGAATAACTGAGCGGCTTGTAAAAAGGCAAACAACAGTAATATCTTATCATAAAATTTATGCACTGTTAGGGCAGAACAATGGCCAGCAAATCTGTTGACAGCAGATTGGCCTGTTAAGCAGCTTTGTTAGTTTAGCCTCTGGTTAGCAGACACTGCCTATATGTTTCATTATATTTCAGGCTTTTAGAAAGCTGCAAAAATAATACAGTAGAACCCCATTATAGTAAACTTTGATATAGTAAAAACTCAGATATAGTAAAGTAAAACTGAAGTCCCAGTTCATCTTCCATAGACAACTGTACATTTTCCCCCCTTTATAGTACAGTTGAATCCCGCTATAACGAAATTCACGGTGCACGAAAAAAAATTCGTTCTCGCGGAACTTCGTTATCGCAAAAATTTGACGTGAAACGCAGAAAGAATTGCCCAAGCAGCAGCAAAGGCGTTTAATGCCAAAAATCTGTAAGCTTGGTTTGCTTACGCTTCACGGCGAGCAACGCCGTCACGCGATTTTCGCACTCGGTCAGCAAACCCATTGCAACATCGTCGTCTCGGACAGCAACGAAATTCCTGATGACATCAAAAGCGTCCATCACCTGTACGGCGGTTGCCGCAGCCGGCGCTTCCTGTACGTCGTCGTCTTCTTCATCGGAAGAGTCCTTATCATTCCGGGCAGCTTTTATGATCTGCTCATCACTCACATCTTCGTGAACAACAACACAAGCGTCAGCGCCGATGTATTCGTCGAGCTCGAGATTAGGCGGCACGGTTCCTATTTCTCCCAGCGTTTTCCAGGCGGCCGCGATCCCCGGAGCCGGTGACGCCTCTTCGTCGTCGTCTGTAACGCCTGGTGTTAGGCCAGCAGAGTGTACGGGTCGACCTTCGGCAAATCCGGCGTGCCTGAAACAGTTCACAATTACTGAGAGCCCCAGTGTGCTCCAGGCAGCAGACATAACCTGCAGTGCCACGTACAAGTCCACCTTCGTGTCTCGGCCGGTTTCAGTGTTAAAAAGCAGCCGCTGAATTAACCTCCCGCGGTAAGCGCGCTTCAGGCTAAGAATCACGCCCTGATCGAGAGGCTGTAAGACAGACGTGCAATTGGGAGGGAAAAACCTCAGCTCCGTGTTAGTGAGCTTGACTTCGTCGGAGTGATGCGCTGAACAATTGTCCAAAAGCAAGCAAACTTTACGGCCCTGCCGCTTCATGTCGCGGTCGAATGCCATCATCCACTCGGTGAAAATAGCGCGGGTCATCCATGACTTGTTGTTCGCCTTGTACTGCGCAGGTAGGCTACGAGTTCCCTTAAAACAGCGCGGCTTGGCACTTTTGCCTATGACTAACGGCGGACGCTTGTCCGAGCCATCCATGTTTGTGCAAAGCAGCACTGTGATGCGTTTTTTGCTGTGTTTGCCGCCGTGACAGCGCTGCCCCTTGAAGTCGAGCGTCCTAGCCGGCAACATCTCGTAGAATAGCCCGGTCTCGTCGGCGTTGTAAATGTCTGCAGGCGCGAAGTTGCTTAAAATTCCGGCCATGTTACTCGCCTTCCAAGCAGCTGCTCCGTGCACGTCTGCTGACATTGACTCGCCGCACAACACTTTTCCAACGATGTTATGGCGGGCCTTGAAACGGTTTAGCCAGCCAATGCTGGCTTTAAAATCATCAATGCCAAGTAGGCATGCATAGTTCAAGGCTTTCTGCTGGACGATGCTTCCGGACAGGGGGACGTTGCTGGCTCGTGCTTCCACAAACCACGCATGCACTGCTTTGTCCAACTCTTCATGGAGGGGCCGCGTCACCTTTTTGTGCTTCGAGGATGTGCCTGAAGCAAGTGCCATTCTCACGCTGTCCTTATTGCCTAGAATCGTTGACAGCGAACTTGCAGGAATTCCGAAGTCTTCAGCAATTGCCGCTTTCTTCCTTCCGCTTTCTGCTTGGGCGATTATTTGAGCTTTTTGCTCAAGGGAAAGAGTTTTGCGTTTTTTCACTTGCGTTGCCATCGTGTCCTGCGGATGAAAACTCGTCGTTGTCGAAGAGAAAGGCAGCGAGTGAACAACGCGACCACGACACAAAGCCAAAATGGCGGAACTGCAATCACGTGATTTCATGCTTAATGTGGCTTTGGATTTGACTTGGACTTCTCGCCAATAAAACTAGTTTCGGTTTCGATTTTGAACGCGAAAATTTCGTTGAAGCGGAAACGCTCTGCAAAAATGGTTCGTTGTGCAGAGAAATTTAGGCCATTAATTCTTATAGGATACTCGCGGGGAATAAAAAATTATTCGTTGTCGCGGAAATTTCGTTGTGGCGGGATTCAACTGTAGACATTTTTGGTAAAATTTGGTTATAGTAAAGTGCACCTGGCCGCGGCTACGACTCCCACAATATGACATCGCCGCCCACGCACTACCTAGAATCGGGAGGCAAAGATTTGCTGTATTTGAGAACAGAAAAATAATACGAAGTGTTCTTTTAAGTGGCTTTACCACTAGGCTTTCAGGAGAAGCCTACTTTACGGAGGCCTTGGAGCCGTGAGGGAAAGCACGCAGCGCATAGGAAAAAAAAACCCGTAAAGCTGTCTACAAACATGGAAAGGAGGCGGTGCGGTCCGTTCAGAAAGTAAAGGATAGTAAAAGTTCAGCAAGAAAAAGGGAAACGGAAGAACTGGGTGAAAATTCACATCACTGTGCAGCATGAAACATGAGGCAGTGGAGGCAAGAAGTGGAGATGCAGCATTTACGGTCTTGCAGCACTTGACTGCCACACGCATTTATGATTTATTGCCTTTTAAAGGACAGAAACAGCAAACAGTGACACAGTGCTCATGCAAGGCTTTAGTTTTCATATTAAATCATACTTGGTTGTATTTCTAGCTACTTTGCATTTATGCTTAAGAGGTACTTCCACAAGATGTAAAAAATCTTATAACTGAAAAAAATTGCACGAAGAGATGATAAGGGAGAGATGGAAGGTATTTCAGTGTTTTTTTTTTTTTTTTTTTTTCATTAAGCAACAAGACGTGTTCAGTAAGTGCCCATTTAACTACCAGACAGCATCTTCAGGACCATGTCTTCACCAACAACTGATATAGTAAAGATTTTTGCTGGTCCCAGTGACTTTACTATAAAGGGGTTCTACTGTAATAATAAAGCATTTGAGTGCATCAGTTTTGTGTATTTTGACAAAAAAGAGAATGTACTACATAATGACTTGTCATAATGACATGAAGATTCACTGGCTGATCAAGAGTTACTGCTTCCAATATGGTTAGAAAAAAACAAGCTGCTTAAAGGTGGAAAGTGACGACTTAGTCTCATTGCAAGTACAGTTGTGCCATGTTCTTTGGGAAAATGCTTGCAGGCGAATGTTTTGAAAGCAACCTGATTTGTGCATTTATTGGCTTTGTTTAAATTTCCAGAGCACCAGTACTCCAACTTTAAGTATGTTTATTTACAGGCCCCAGATGACCTCAATGCTCTCGCTGACCCACAGGGCAACTGGCTGTGGCATGGCAGCATGTGAGTATTTCCCAAAGCTTGCATATGAAACTCTGTGCATTGAAAAAAGGGTAAAGCATGTAGCAGATGCACATGCAAAGGTTGCCTCTTACCTTATCTGATGCAAATAAGGAAAATCTGTTTCCTCCTAGTGGAGTTCTGTAGTAAAGTTTTGTTTTGTATGGGCTTGATATGTTAGTTTTCTATTCTGCTGGCCTTGAAAGGCCATTTGTTACTGTTTTAAAGGTACTTGTCTGAATGGAATACTGATGAAAACTGATTGAAGCAACAGTCTTAAAATGGTCTGAAAAAGGCTCTGTGATTGAGCATTGGAGGGGAATTCTTAACAGATGGGCTGGAACACCACCGACAAGCTGCGCATCCTCCGTGGTGCTCACAAATGTATGTGTCACGGGCCACACATGCTTCCATGTTCACTAGATACATAGCCATGAGGTACTGTTCAGAATGTGTGCATGCAAGTACAGTAAAACCTCGACAATTCGATTCTGCATAATTCGAAATCTTAGGTAATTCGAAGAATTTCAGTAATCCCGTATTTTGTAATGTGAATTTAAACGTACAGTTTGACCTGGCTGCTGACACCAGCCCTGTTAATTCGAAGTTTTCGGTGCTTTGTTGGAATGCTCGATCCCGATTTTGCCACAAACCAGTGGAGTGACGGCACCTCAAAACCGCAAAGCGATGCTTATGCTTGAAATGCCATTGTGCCAACCTTACAGTTTCTAGCACAGAAAACCACCCTGTGGTACAGCTTGCCGACCGCCGAAGCGTGCGGTTGTGCCCGGGTAAGCCACTTGGATTCCAGCTGAGCCAAACGTCAAGCTTTTCCTGCTAACGCTCCTACGCCCCTTTACAAGCCCCTGTGCTGCACCTCAAAGCAGCAGCGCACAAGGAAGCATTGGCTAGCTTCATGCTGAAACACGCCCGCAAATTCACAGACAGCATGGCGCTGGTCCCCTGTTGGCAAAATGCCTTCGCGTCGCAGCAGATTTGAAGAGGACGATCAGCGCGCTCACAGATTAGACCTCTCAGGCCACCGTCAAGTGCTGCCTCCGGATTGGACAATTTGAGTGCCAACGCTTTCCCACGTTTTATAAGCGAGAGCACTGCCGCTGGAGACCGAGACTTTCATGAGCATGGGACGCATCATAGTCTCTCCAGCGAGTGCTGTGTGAGAACAGTTGTGTGTGGCTGGTAGCCTTCAGCCCCTGTGCAGATCTTGTACTGTAAATAATGCCTTGTAAATAGTGTATAAGGTCTCCTTTTGTTCATCCCATTGGCGCTGGCTCGGATTCATTCCTACAACTAAAGGAGCAAGCAGCTCTAGATCACAAAACTGGTGGCAAGAGCTGTGGGCTCAGCAACTTGGCACAACACTGGTAGGCAGTGGTCAGATGTCCTAGGCATGACCGTGGCACAACAGCGCCCCTGCAGAAGTGAAGACTTGCTTCGCTACAACGTAGCCGTGGGTACTATAAGGCACGGCCAGACTGGAGACAGCGGTGTGCACACTCTTCCCCTCTCCAGCCTGGCCATGGGCAAGACAATCTATGGGCACCGTGCAGGAGTAACTGTGGACGCGATATGCGTGCCCCCTCGTGGCAGAGAGGGCAGACCGTCCAAGAGGTGCACCCCGGGTTTGCCGTAGAGATGCTGCGAAGCTGCCTGCATGTGGGTCGCATTCTTCATTCGTTAGTTGTATTCGTGGCATGCTGTGGTAACAAATGGATTTATGGGTTGCAGTCGGCAATTGCATAATTTTAACTCATGCGGAGTGCCAGTGACCCTGACAGGTGTGCTGGCAGTTCGGTTCGTCCGGTTGCGCAATCCTGCTGGTTTTCAGTATGTGCACTTTTTCACACCGTGATTGGGGCATGTGCCGTCCTCTGCCACAAAATCATTGGAACATGTGATAGCAGCAAACGCCCTTTGAAGCGAACACTGCTAAAAGTTGGTGTCATGATCGCCAGTGATTGCCTGCTTTCATTGATGATTGATAGATGAAGGCTGAGGGTGGAGGGATGTACACCCAGCATGTTCTCGCAATGAGACTTTTTGCCTGGGCCAGATTTTTTTGCGATGTTCAGTTAATTTGAAACCCGTTTTTATGCATAGTTTTATTGGTCCCTATGACTTCGAATTAACGAGGCTTTACTGTAGGTAGCGGTTAGTGGCATTGAGGTGCCATACACAAAACTAGTGTGTTATCAGTGCTGTTTATAGCGTTGCGTCGCAAGCACCAGACATTTAACTTCAGTTTCATTTCTTGGTCTTGAACCGAATTCCCAGTTGTGTATGGATTGGGAGTGATGCCCCTGGTGTGTTCACACCACTTCCCGCACTACGTGGAAGCCCTGCGCGCCATGCACATCTCGCCCGTGCTCACCTTCCCAGTCAAGCTGGGCCTGGCCTTCGCCCTCTGCTACCACACCTTCAATGGCATGCGCCACATGGTCTGTAGACGCTGCCTTTGGCAAATTACTCTGTGGTCGTCAAGATGGAAGGGACTGCATGTAGACAGGTTTCACCACATTGCTGTGTTTAGACAGTGGGCAAGCCCAAATTGAGCTGTGGGGCTAACTTTGTCAATTATTGCCAGTGTTCCAGTGACAGGTTATTTCTCCATGCCATACAGACATTGGGATGCAAAGACTTCAACATGTGCGAAATGTTTGCAGCCGTTAGCAGCCTTTGCTGCTGCAGTGGCGAGGCATGTCACGAGCAGAAAGCCGGGCCGTCGTGGTGTGGTAGAACATGTGTGAAAGTCCATGTTTTGTTTTATTTGTGAGCCAGTGAGTTGCCAGACCCTCAAGGGTGCAGAAGTTTACTTGTGCCACTTCCAGGAGCATAGCATTAAATTTAATTTATTGACTTATTTTTCTGCCATTTTTGTGTGTGTAAATCTGCCGAGGCGCTCATTTTGAAGCATTGCATCAAAATAGGTTATTGCAGCGTGCTTAGGAAATTTTTCTGATGCACATAGTTTTTTCTGGGTAGTTTTCTGGCAGTGGCATAGTTGCCTGTTGATATTCATCTGAGCAGAACCATATGACGTCAGGGAAAACCCACGCAGGTTTCTCAAATCTTGTTAGCTTAAGGAACTTGTCTTGGTCTGAGATTTGAACTCTCAATCATACATAGCCTGTGGCTGTCACTACCTTCCACGGGAGCCAGGGCCTATAAAAATAACTTTAAGAGTGGAAATGAAAAACAAACGTACTGACACAACAGAAAGGATTTGTGCAGTTGTTTATACTTGTGTGTCCTATTTGATGTGCACTGTTAAATTTTTTTATGAGACATGAACTTAGTCCAGCAAGTATAGTTACCAGAATGCCTAGCAATGGCAGAGCGAGACCAAAGTAGCTGACAACTTGAAGCAGGAACAATGTGTTTGCAGGAATCCCATCTGGTGAATGAGTTTCAAACGAGATTACCAATACTATATTGGCATCCATCCTTCCACGGCCATGCAGTTGCATAAGAATGCTTTGTCAAATTGCATGAATAAAAAGTTATTCTATTCTTTTCATTTGTGTGACTGCAGTCAAGAGGATTTTAGCAGCAATTACTCCATTGTATGAAAATCATTTTGGCTAGGGTGATTGTACTGGAACACGTTAGTTTTAGCACGTCTATTTGGCTTTGCCCTGCAAACCACCGGTCATCCTGGTTGACTTATTCAATAGATATATTGATCGTAGAAGGGATGGAAGGGCCCAAAGTTCAACTGTGGACCAGGGCAAGTTTTTCTTTAGCTACAATGGCTGGAGAAAACTGTGCAGTCTTTCCTTGCAACTGTGGCGTGCTGGGTGTCGTGTCCTTATTAGAGAAGGGTCTCTCAGTTAGCGTCATGGGATATAACATATGTGACTTGACTTGCGCAGATTTTTTAAAGATTAGGCGTCCAGATTTAGTGACACTAAAAATTTGGTGACGGTTGTCATTTGGCAACGTTCGGCGTCATTCAACATCAGAGATGTGAACCTGGTGTCATTTCTAACCGGTGCAATGTCAGTATTACTAATATGTTTTACACTGGGAGAGCTCTAGGTCTGTGTGCACAACAGCACAGGGGAAGATAGAAATGCTTTGTCATAAAAATTGTATTGGTATTTACCAACTAGCATGTAATCACAATGATGTGTTTAAATGTGATGGAGTAGAAGGTAAACAATGGGACTCAAAAATTCGAACTTGTGTAGGGGAGGAGCCTTTTTTAAAAGTACCTTTGAAGTTATCTGAACTAGAGCTGTCAGTTTGAGTGAACCGAAGGTTTGATTTTATCAGAATGCACTGTACAAAGTTCTAATCAATTAGTCTAGTTAAATGTTTTACTAATTAGTGTCCTGCAATTGTTTTTTCTTTTTTACATTTGCTATATGGCATTATTTTTTGTTACAGAACATTTTTTACTCTATCGAAATGTAGTCTGGAATATCACCTGAAATGTTTACCAATATATGTAGTACAGTTATTGTACAGCCAGCCACCTGTGAACTGTGTAGTTCATGCAGTGCCATGTTCTTACAGGCCTGGGATTTGGGCCTGGGGTTTGGCCTTAAGGAACTCTACGCAACCGGCTACTTTGTCATCGCCCTCAGCCTGGCTACAGGAGCGGTGTTGGCCTTCAAGTAGACCCAGACTCAGTGCGCCCCCCACAGCACCCATTCTCGCAACTAAAATTTCTAGTGATT
Organism: Amblyomma maculatum; assembly: GCF_055883805.1. NCBI lineage: Eukaryota > Metazoa > Arthropoda > Arachnida > Ixodida > Ixodidae > Amblyomma > Amblyomma maculatum. Next base: position 33,853,806 of record NC_139349.1, on the reverse strand, counting down.
CAGGCTCTTTCACACTGGCGGAAGAAGCGCACAGAGGAGAAAGGCATGGGACAGTTACAGCCTGGCATCTGCTAAAGGGCAATAAAAGATCTGCAGTAACTGTGCCGCTTTCTTGCATTCTTCTTTTTTTGCAGCTGATATCAACTTGCTTTTGCCTGCAGTTAAAAAGAAGGAACTGGGCTCCATCTTATCACTGGGCAAAGTCGTGTTGGTGCGTTGAAAACAGTGCTTCACTCCTCTTTCTCTCCGTTGCTTCTTTCTTTTGCAGCGCTTTTGGGGTATACATTGTGAAGTGAGGCAGTTACTGTGCCATCTCCCTTTCTCGAAATCAATTTGCAGTTTTTAATTGCCTAAGCTGGCCTCTCCAAGCAGAATGTAACCTATTGCCACGGCATTTTAGAGTACATTTTTGACGCTGTGGCTGCTGTTCAAAACAACTGATAAGCATGAAGTGCTTTTCGCTTCCATTTTCTGTAAACTTGGGTGAAAATCATCTGAACCTGGAGGAGAACACAATGCCTATCCTGGAGAGGTACATGAAGTCAAATTTGTCTCCGGACATTTGAATGAGAGGGACTTAAAAAAAGCATTTATCCCGCCTGTGAAATTCGAATTTCCTGCTGTGCAAACAGATCAGCTTTACTCATAGCTGCCATAGACCACTCGAATATCGTACATATTCATGGTGCACCTGTTTAAATGTTAGGCTCTCGTGGTTTGTTTTGGATAGTCTCTTAATCTGTGCCATGAACGTTTGCAAAGGAGAAACATTTGGTTTTGAGGAAACAGTCGGTGCAGTGAGAAACTAATTTCTACGAGCTGTTGTAGAATGTATGCCTCTCCTGCTATCTACGCTAGAATTCTACGTCTATGCTAGCAAGAGATGGGCTGAATTTTGAAGTTCGATTTGTGCACACCAAGCTTTGGATTTTATTGTTAAATGGCGGTGTTTTAGCTTGATTTCATGTTGACAAACATGCCTAATTACGTAGCTCTAGTCTTACTGCAGAACAGTAATATTGTGCAACTCACTGGTGATATGTCAGTTTTTCTATTTGGCATGGAAATTTTTTGCAATGGAAATTTTTTGCATCTATGAAGCTGAACACTGAAAAAAATGGTCCTTTTATTTATTTCTATTCACTACTGTGCCTTTGTCTTGTGAAATTTAAGGCGAGTTGTTGCTTCATCCATAAAGTTACATTGTTTTTCATGTAAAGCCACCATGCAATAAAGTTTTACTGAGTAGAAAGGCTGCCAATTTTATCATTCACATTTGCTGTAAATGACCTAGCACATCTTTAGCAGATTGAACTTTGTTCTAAGTGGCTGGAGTTATTCAATGCAATACTGCCATCATGCTTGTAGAATGTTTGCAGTTATTGCACTGACGTGGCATATTGTGTGTTATGATTGCCATTGGCAGGTATCATATATGGTGCCCAACAAGGAGTTAGATGCTACACAGACCACCTAGTTAACTCTGCTCATTCGAGCTAGTTCATTAGCTGTGTGGCTCACAGGTGGGGCAAGATTCTGAAGCTGGTGAGTGGAAGTGCAAGACTAGTAATATGTGGCCTCTTATTTTACAGCCTTTCAGAGCTAGAGATAGTGTGCAGAAGGGAACAGTAACCGCTCCAACCCTCCGGGTGTCTATGTCTATGCCAGCGACTAGTAATGCAACTGGTTTCTTCAGGATTATGGCTGCTCTTCGTCGGAACCTTGGGCATCAACAGTCCGAAGCTTCACAATATTGCTCAATCTACTTAGGCTTCGGGCTTGCACGGGCATGCTCCAGTGCATCTTGATCATCAGCACGGGTGACGACAGTGCACAGAGACCTAGAAGAACGGTGAGGGCATTGCGCCATATGAACAGTGGGTCGGTGACATCACTGTCTATTGCCTTCCGGTGCTCTCCTTGTGGCAACGCGAGGAGCAGTACAGTTGCCACCAGTGCTACGGCGAAGACGACAGCAGCCCTGGAAATGATGCAAAGCAAAAAATGGAACATTGTGCCTACACTTGAACTAACAGTACCTTCAGATGTTTTATAGCTAGTACTTCATCATAGATTGCTCCGAGCACCTACAATTTCCTTGAAGCACAATTTACTAAAAATTGATTGTGAAGTTTTTAGCATGGTCATTTTGGTAAGCTACAGAAGCACCTGTGCAGGGTGTCTTGTACCGACCATGACTTCCAGATGTTGGCTTTTAAGCAGTACAAAAGACCTGAAATATTGCAGTCTAGTTTCACTGCTGTAAATTCTTGAAAGCTATTCGAGTTACTTCAGTGTTTACGCAGTGCACAAAACAAACAATCTGCCGTCCCTCATCGCAGTAGAGTCTGCAGGCGCTGTTAACCAACATTTCATTTGTGATATCGGTGTGTTCGCAGGCACATCTGTAGAAAGGGGTAGCATTTATATTGGTTACCTATGAACGGAGGCTAAATTGGTAGTTTCGTTATACTAAGTGCTGGTTATAGGAATTTGTACAGCTAAGGTTTTTGCACTTCAGTCGTAAGGCCACGCTTTGACAGACAAAAAAATATTGGTTAGTGACGAGTAAAGGAAGGGGGAAAAAAACTGAAAAGTGGTAGAGAAGAAAATTTGATCACAATACAGTGGCTAGAATACTGTAGCCATAGTGGCACAGAGCTAGTTGAAATTAAGTTTTCATGCCACAATTAAGCCAAAAAGCTGTAAACGTTCTCAGCGATGAGAATCACTTCTGCCTTTCATCGAAGTGTTCAGCTGTAACTCTGGTCCCGAAACTTTTGTCCAATCCCTGTACATGCACAATACACCCATAGTCTCAGCTTCCCCACTTCCTTTCCGTATTTACGAGAAAAAAAAAAAAAAAAAAAAAAACTCTAATTGTGAAACCTCCCAGACAAAGACTGAGGCGTTCCCATGAAAACCATGCATTTAATTGCTCACTGCTCTCAACTAGGTTGGAGTGTATCAACTAGGCTCTGGCACGTGTCCGCTCCCCTCCCTCAAAAAAAAAAAAAAACGGCGGAACCCATTGGTCCCGATTGAAGTTCTATCAACAAATGCCAACGCTACACCGCCGCCGCGTAGCGCCCCATGCAATGGGAATGCTACGCGTCGCCCGAACAGCGCATCCCAGCCCCCCAATACGGCTTCAGTGCTAGTGGTATCTACTAAAACGTACCGGGAAATTCCTTGCGTCTTCGACAAAAAGGCGCATAACAAGCAACACACGGCCCATAATACAGCGAGAATGAAAACGCCAATGCCGACATCGAATACGCGCGGTGCAGCCATGCAGTTAGTTACTCGTAGTAAACAGAACGCCGGCTGCCATGGTAACCAAAACCTGTCGCCGCCGCCTCCCGCGGTCAAGGAGCGCACGAATTTACCTACCAGCTGGGCTCTGATCACATAACTCGATAATTTGTCAAAAAACTATCGGCTATTACGGCGGAAATCTTTAGGTCTCTTCGATTTGCCTGCACCAGCTGCACTAGTTCAAGTAGTGCAGCACCGCCGTCCTCATTTTGCCAGTGCCGCGCGCCGTCTGCACTTCTCTCCTCGTTTTGTCAAGGTGCAGGGCTAGTTCTGCACGAGTTCTCGCGCACTCTGCACTCGCTCCAGAAGAGTTGCAGAAAAAAGTGCAGCATGGCGTACGCTCCGCTTGGCCAAGAGCAGACGACGCTGCGCATCGTTCTGCATAGCTTTTGTAACGTCCGTCTCCTTCAGAACCCGGACGGTTCGCTGCTAACGGATCCGCAAATGGTTGCGAATACAAGGTAGTTGGGATGCATGCTGGTGATTGGCATTTTGTTGATGGAGGAGCGGTATTATATGTAGTTGTGGCCACATATGTAGTGGTACGTGGCCGTGATCCGGCACCTTTGCGCGCGTTGTCCTATGTAGTATATATATATATATATATATATATATATATATATATATATATATATATATATATATATCGCGTTGTGACCTCGGAAGACGGGTAGATGCGAACAGAAATCAGTTGCGATCGATCGAGTTTCTGTTGTGCCAAGTGTGTGTGCCACAAGACAGCTTGCGCAGCGGCTATGCGACATCAAACTTGTCGCCCACGGAGCACATAGAATGTCTGAGAACGCAATGAGGTACAAACATACGTGCGTCAGCTAGTGCTTTTGGACAGAAGTTCGTGGAAACCAATCAAGCGTCTTGTTAGGCAGTCTTAATTATTTAAACTAGTACTCGTGGCAACTGCTTACAACGTTAATTCTCTCGTACCCAGGCGCATGAATGGCGCCTTCGCAGACCGTCCGATATAACGATCGTGCGCAGTCGATGGCTTCGAAACTGGACGTGATCACGTTACAGCACGCGATGCATGATGCGCGCACGCGTCTGCTAGGTTGCAGTCCTACACTTGCGTACTCGTTTTGGCAGCTGCCGCCGCACGCCAGTGTCGAACTGGCACTGCACGCTCACGTGACCACCTGGCACCGCTGCAGCACTTTTCAGAACTAGTGCAGCCAGTGAAAGCCAAATCGAAGAGACCTTTTATTGCCTCACCGGTGTCAGCAAGTGTGTCACGCTTTTACGGCGGCTGTGATTGGTCGAGACGGTATGACGCCATGGAATACTCGACCAATCACAAAGCACCACCACAGTATGCGCGAATACGTGCCTTATGTGATATGCCAATGACCAATTAATAAGTACCGATTTATAAATTACTAATGAAGTACTCCTAATTACTAATTGGTGACATTTGCGTAATTACTAATGCCGCGATCCCGGAAAAATCAACCACAACAGTAAACAAAGATACGAGGAGCGGGATCTCGTCGCTGCTAAGCAGAATTCACTGAATGTGAGAGTAGTCGCTCGCTGTAGTCTCATAGCAGCATTCATCGCTACGTGCGCAACAGTTACGCAGCAGAATGCACTCAGGCTTTCTGCCTTTCATCACTTTAGTCGCCAAAGTGTCTTCGAATTTTCTTACTTCTTTTGGTCGACCAATTCTGACCAGCAGACCTGTCCCGATTCATAATTGAGTTTTTGTGATGTAGTCGGAGCGTCCAGTCACAAGCAAAAATCTACCGAAGGAGAGGCATGGCAGTACAAGATCTGGTGATCTTGTACCTACCAAAGTTAAAAAACACAATCTACAGAGGTCGAAACATTTATTGGCTGGTTGCATCACTTCGCTGGTGCCGCTGTCTTCATCTTAATCTGGGCAGCGATCCGATCCAGATCTTTCCTGCCCTGGCTGGTCAGCTTGCGGCCACTGCAAAATACAGCACAATGCAGGGATCAGGAAATGGTCCTACATTCCCCAGCAGCAAGTGAAGCGTCTTTCTTAAAATGCAGTCAAACACACTATGAGACATGACAGCGTGCCTCATCACATGTTTTGTCCTGAGCAGATGTCAAGTTCAGGCCGCGTGCACCTGGAACTTTTGCACACTAAAAATTGCTCACCATTTGCAAAATTGTGCGAGCAGTGAACCGTACATACACTGTTTCCACCAGCACCTCATGATATGGACCAGCATTCAACACCTTGGAACATCTTTCTCCAGATTTCTCACAAGTGAACTTTTTTCAATGTATCAACTCGTTAATAGTCCAAGCCTCCATTGCTACCATAAGGAGTGATGCAATCAGTTTTTACCAATGCTGAGCACACCAGGAAAGGTGTCCTAAGCAAACTGCTAATAATTTAGTAACTGCAGTCATGAGCCTGCCCACAGGCTCACAATACTTATGCAGCACTCTTATAACAAAAGTCTATTTGCACTGAACTCCTGCATTTTCTTTCTGTGAAAAAATGATAAAAGCTATCCGGACCCACACTAAGCACTGTATTTGCACGGATATAATGAAGGAGAAGCATGTGACCCCAGGAAAAAAAAGCACAAGTGGCATAAAGAAGTATGAAAACGATTGCTATTTGAGAATTACAATCTTATTACAAGATGCATTACGAAATAACTACAGTAAAAATATTTCACATATTCTTAAAAATGCAATACACATGGTATACAGTGAAAGCTTGTTGATTTGAATTTCTTGATCATTCAAACTGCACTACCCGCTCCGGCCAACCTCTAAAGCCAGTTTGAAAGTGCATCTGGGCAGTCTGGCGCTAGGCACATAGTCAAAGAAACCCGCAATAGGGCAGCAGAGCTACAAATCTGTGTGCCTACAGAAAGGAGAAAACCATAAAGAATGGTAAACCCAAAAAGTCACTATGACCAGCACGGCAGCTGCCTGCTCTGCATGACCTCCAAAACTCAAAACGCTCTTCAATTCGATACCCGTTACTTCGGAAATATGATAACTCTGACACCTACAATCTACAGGGGTATGGCACCAATGGGCACCATGGGTCTCACACTGGTTAGGCAGCATCCAGATAACCTCTGCAGTGCATGCAATGCGTGGCAAAACGCTGACTGCCTCATCTTCGATGATAGGCAGACTACTGTTTAATCCGTCACAGAATTTAGGAATTCTAGAGGAGGATATGGGGAACAAGGAATAATACAGATCTCATATATGCCGGTTTCCTGGTTTAGACACTGAAATGCTCAACCTACATTGTAGAATACCCACTACTGAGTGAATGTGGATCAGAAACCACACTACCATTACTGATCATGGTCCAAATGAGGTATGTAGCCAAGAAGGCATACCGAGAATTTCACTGAAACGAGAACACCAGCCTGAAATCCAATTATTCATGGTGGAACAAGTCATGCAAAGAACTAAGAAAAGTCCACTACAGTCATACCATACCGGTCAGATATAACAATGGGCAGCCACTGCGCCGTCAGGTTTCCCATTCAAATGAAAGAAAAATAAAAATGCGAAAATGCGGCAACCACAAAAGTGCACACATTTGTGGAGGCGCCGAAAAAAACAAAACAAATCTGGACAGAGCATGTCGAGCCAATGCATTGGTCGGGTGAGCCAGGGAAGCTTGCATGCCACGAAAACGCTGGGGAGGACGGAGCGCTTCCTCATGCGGAGGAGGAAGGAAGGCGTAAGGCGCTGCTAGGCACATAGTTCTGAGGAAAATCTTTGAGCGCTCGCCCTCGAGACTGCCCGTGACCTAGGGAACTCTCGTCTTCTCTGCACAGTGGAGCAGTCCATTCTGAGGGTGCGTTGACCAATCGTGCACTGCACTGTCCTCCCCTATTTGCTTTATCCAGGACCCCGCTTCGCAGTTGCACGTTTTGTGGCAGGTGTGCAGCAGCGTTCATGCACGTGTCTTTCTAGCGTGGTTCTCCTAGTGTGCCAACCTCGTTGCCACGGTCTTGCTGGCCCTGGATTTTCTGTAAACAGCCATGGAGGATCCTCCTTTAGGAAGCGCAACATAACCAGCACAGAAGAGGAAGCGAAAAGCAATGACGTTAGAAGTTATGTGGAACATTGTACGTGAGCACAAGGAAGGCATTAGAAGTGTGCAACTTGGTACGCAAGTACGGCTTGACGCAACCGACAGCATCGACAATCATCCACAAAGCGGTCAAGATTGAGAACGAAAGCGATGCCAGTGCTGCCCATGCAATTGATGACGGCCAGAAAAGGGTTCAACATGGGGCCTACAAAGACAGAACAGGCCCTCTACCAATAGTTCTTGAACGCTCGTGCAGCGAACCTGCCGCTTAGTGGCCCGATTTTAGCGGAGAAGGGGAAGCACTTCACATACCTTCTGCACAACACCGATTTCCAGCCTGGTGGTGGTTGGAGTCAATGGTTCAAGGAGAGACATGGAATCATCTACACGGCAGTCGTGGGCGAGGCAGGATCGTTCGATGTCAACGCTAGGCAGAAGCGGCTTGAGGAAACACTGACCTGGGTCCGAGAATTATATGCGGACCAGGACTTTGTACAATGGAGACGAGACTGGGCTGTTTTTCCAGATGCTACAGTCAATGACGCATGCTGAAGGCAATTCTCATAAGGGCGACAAGCAAAAGCAAATTGCATGTGGACGTCTTCTTGTGTGCCAGCATGGACGGCAGCGACAGGTGTCCCGCCTTCTTCCATCTAACACCACCACAAGCTTGCAGCCTATGGGTGCAGGCGTCATTGCTTGGTTCAAGGCACTGCATCAACTACATGTTTTGGGCAGGCTCGCTCTGAACCTTTACGTTTGTCCGAGAACACCGACGGATGCCAGACTTCGAAGATCTCTCCTTAGCAGTGCAGTTCATTTTTGGAGCATGGGCAGAAGTAAGCTCCTCCACCATCATGAACTGCTTCAGGAAGGCAGGCTTCACTGGGGATACCAGCGCCGACAAAGCGATGACCAAACTTCGGTCCACAGTGAGCGGTAGTGACGGCGACACGCCAGGACGAATTTCCACACGCTGATGATACAGTTGTGAAAGGTGAGGCTATCATCGCAGTAGTCAGTGGCACTGAGGACGGTGACAGTAGCGACGACGACTATGAACCAGAACCTGTGCAGGTTGCGTCACCAGGAAGTCTTGAAAATGAGGCTCCCGGCGGGACTTTGTTTTTGCTAAGAAGGTTCCACTGCACTATGTTTAGCAAATGGATGCCCTGCAAAATGATGTCGGCCAGATTGCCGTGGAACAGACAATGCTTACGGATTACAGGTTTCTTCCTACCAAGAAAAAAAAGTGTGAACTACCTCATCCTCATTAAATGTGTAGTTTGTTTTTTTGCGGCCTAACCCAGTTATAACAAGTTATAATAATGGTATTTCCATGGCACTTCAATATTGTTATAAGTGAGCTTGACAGTATATCAAACATGACTGCCATGTGACAGTGCCCTTAGAGCAAGCAGACCAAGCCATTTTTGAGGGATGCCTTTCGTGTGCTACAGTAAAACCTCGTGTAAGGCATTCAAGGGACCCGAAAAAGAGGTCTCTTGAGCCAAAAATTCTAAAAGTACTGTGTTAATCAGTTTACTGCACATCAGTATATAAATGCATTCACACGCGTTAACAGGAAAATTTTCAGGAAAGCTTAAGTTATTCATACTAGTATGTATTTTTGTGAGTGTAGTGTATATTCCTTCCCAAATACTGGAGGTAAAGCACTTCACTTTGCAAGCCTTCCTATTGCTCTAATACCTTCGAAGCACTCTTACATGCTCGTCACCCTCAGATGCTGACGCTTTTCCATTTATTTGCACGAGAACTGCACAGTCTGCAAGCTCTTCGGGAGCACACAAGATCCATATCTGCAGATATGAATTCCTGGTACCTCTTTTGAGGAATTCATATCTGCAGATATGAATTCCTCAAAAGATTCTGGTACCTCAGCTGTCTCTGGATGCTCGCACAAGCTTCACCTTCAAGGAAGCTTTCCACAGTATCCACATATGGGCCCTTTTACATCATGTCACCACATTTAAAGCCTGCTTGTCTGAAACAGTTTTACACAGTTTCATTTCTCAGGCCGTTCCAGGCACGTAAAATCACCTGAACAGCAAACTTCGCATCAATTACTATTGTAGTCTTGCTGCCTATCAATCAACAGGCGTTCTACCAATCTTGTTTCGTAGAGCAACTTGGCAGAGTGCCTAATCCCTTTGCCTATTGGTTGAAGGCAGGGTGTGGAGTACGGAGGGAAAAAAATTACTTTGGTGGCTTTGAGTGCAAGAACTTTGGTACTGCAAGAAGCATGTCCACAAAGAGAAAGACATCAGGATTCTGAGCTTTCATCTTGTAATCAAATTTTAACAGCGAGGAGTTAAATGCTGGATGTCATTCATGCATTTTGATTTGCTTCGTAGGTGACAGTAATGAGATGCCAATGGCTGAAACGGCAGGGTCGTTTTAACTTTCCAATCATGGAGAAGCACTCCTCAGTTCCTGACATAACAAAAAGGATACTGATATGGAACAGAATTTAGCTAAGGGAATCTGAAGTGCATCATGTACAAGTTGGTACGCTTCAGCTGCATTACAGAGCACACCCGAGTTGCGTCTCTTCTAAATAGTGAAGAGTTTATTCCAGGGACCTGAAAAAAGTTGCCCTTAGTAACTGAGTCCCTCTTGTAACCATGTCACTTGTATGCAGTGTTGTTAATATAGCAGACATAGAAAAACTAACTAAACCATTTCCAATTGTCTCTTATAATCGAGTGTCTCTTGTAACGAAATTTGACTCACTGTAACAAACAGTGACTCACTGTAACAGTGAGTCAACACTGGTCTTGCAAAGTTATGGCCCCAACTGGCAAGTTTTGATGCGATGAAACTGCCAATCTTTTGCCTTGGCTGGAAAACAATAAACTCACTACCAATTGACAGACAGGCACCTGCAACACAGCTGTTTGGCCTTGCACTAGTGAACAGATAACAGGTCACACAAACTGCTCAAATTATTCCTCACCGACAGATTGCGACAAATACAGTGAAAGCTCGTTAATTCACAACTCGTTAATTCGAAATAGTCATCGTGGTCCGGTCCGCAGTGCATAGAAGTCTATGCGCGTAACAGCTCGTTAATTCACTCAAAAATTGGCGCCACCACCCATAATTCGAACTGCGCGCCGCCAAGCGGCGCTGTTAAAAACCATCGTTGGAAGCTTTCACGGCAGAACGATAGATGGCACAGCCATCGGGGCGCCCCTAGGGTGCTGGAACAAGTACTAAACAGTCTTTCCTGCCGCGACTCCGAGGAACGACGTTTTAGTGTTATCGACCACGGTTTCGTGTTGCATTTCGTGAGCCCTCGTTTTGCACGCCGCTTGTTGTGAGCTTGTGTCCGCGAGATGTGTTCGCGTGGGAAATACTGTGCCAAGACGGTGAAGGAGAAAGTGGCTATTTTACGCGAGGTGGATGAACGGAAGGCCAGCAAAGTGGAAATCGTGAAAAAGCGCGGGATTCCACCAAGCACGTTGTCGACGTACGTCCGAAATAGGAAGGCCATCGAGGATGCCTATGAAGCCGAAGATTTCGCCAGCAACAGAAAAAGGCTTCGGTTAGCCAAGTATCCGGAAATTGAGACCGCTGTGATCACGTGGGTGAAAGAAATGAGAAGCGCTGACATTCCACTGAGCGGCCCAATTATCATGGCGAAGGCGGCCGATTTCGCCCTGCGCTTGAATGTGGAAGATTTTGTCGCCTCCGAAGGATGGTTTCACCGCTTTAGAGACAGACATAATCTTGTCTTCCGGGTGTTGTCTGGAGAAGCCAAAGAAGTGGATGCAGAAACTTGTGCCACGTGGCGAAGCGGTGCTCTGCAGCAGTACTTAGAAAGCTACTCGGCACATGATATATTCAATGCTGATGAGACGGCTTTGTTTTATAAGCTCCAGCCCGACAGAACAGTAACATTTAAAGGGGACAGCTGCGCTGGCGGCAAGCGAAGCAAAGAGCGGATTACTGCTCTGGTCGCCGCTAATATGACCGGGACGGAGAAGGTCCCTCTTTTTGTTGTCGGCAAGGTAAGCCTAGATGTTTCAAGAACATTAGGACGCTGCTGACGGAATACTCCGCCAACAGCAAGGCGTGGATGACGGGCGAATTGTTTAAAAAATGGCTCTTGAAATTCGATCGGAGGATGGAGCTAGGGAAGCGCCAAGTTCTCCTCATTGTGGATAACTGCTCGGCACACAAAGTCGACGCCGAGCTGAAAGCCACAAGGCTCGTCTTTTTGCCCGCCAACACGACTGCGGCCTTGCAGCCGATGGATCAGGGGGTGATCAGAAACATCAAATGTTTCTACAGGCGCCACATGATCGAGCGCATGACTTTGCGCACTGGAAACCAGAAGACCAGCACCATCACATTGCTCACAGCAATGCACATGTTGGTGCGTGCATGGGAGCAGGTCACGCCGTCCACAATTGCAAACTGCTTCCACCACTGTGGCTTTGCTGCCGGAAGTATGAAAGAAAGTGGCGACGATGGGAGTCCGGAGCCTCTGCCTGCGGCTGTGCGTGCTGTGCTGCAGGACGTCAGTTTTGATGATTACGTTGGAGTAGACAACGATGCAGCAGTGTGCGGTGCCCTAAGTGATGAAGACATTGTCGCTGAAATTGTTGGGGAGCAGTCTGTCCCAGAAGAGGCAGAAGACGAGGACGACGACGAGGAGCAAGAGCCCGTGCGTCCATCCGCGGCAGAAGTTATGGGAGCGCTGAATGTCGCGCGCCTTTTCTTCAGCTTTGAAGAGGGGGAACAAGACTCCCTGCGTCGCATTCGCATGCTAGAAGACCGAGTGAGTACGGTAGCCCTCAGAGAGAAGAAGCAGAAGATGATAACAGACTTTTTTGCTAAATAAATGTTTTTCGTGCCCTCCGGGCATCAAACGCCTTCATTTCTGCTCACTTTCATTAGTTCGAATTTTGGTTAATTCGAACTGGCCTGGCGGCCCCGTGGAATTTGAATTAACGAGCTTTTACTGTATTTGTCTTTTTTGCATCCGCAGTACAATGCCTATAAGGTATGCACAGTAATGGTATGGGTGTGGGTTCAGTAAAGCATTCTTGGCAAATGATGTTCCGCATTGCTGGCTTTCGTTTCTCATGTTACATTAGCCAGTTTTTGGCAGTAATGCTTGCACCAAGCAGCTGTGCAATTCAGAGAAAAAGGACTCTCCAGCTTGGCCACATGAGTAACGGTTTGTCTTCCAAGGAAGCAGCGATCAGCAAAGACATTAACTACTACTCCTGAGAAATGCATTGAAGTGCTGTGCAAAATGCATGAACTCCCAGAGTTTACTCGGGCACCAATGCCACATCTTATGTCATAAAATGCAGCATATAAAGTTTTATACTCAGAGCAGCTGCTTTCTACTTTTTGAGTGTCCTGCTCCTATTTTACCGTATTTACTGGCATAATGATCGCACTTTTTTTTTTTAAATACTGATGCAAATTTCGGGGTGCGATCAACGTGGGGTAAATTTTCTACAAAAAATTTTTGAGCACCGAAAACGCAAACAAGTTGCAGGTCAGACGTCTTAGAACATATACCTCGATTACAACCAAAAATAAAAGCTGAGTAAGGCTTACCTTTGCAATAAACACGCACATTAAGCATCACATGGAGTGCACAATGCCCATTTATTTTTTTTCGTCAGTACTCTAATCAAAGTCTGAATCCTCGCCATCCTCGCTTTCACTGCTGCACGACTCATCGGAAACGGCAGTGTCGTCGCTGGGAGCATCTTCACAATCCCACAGGAAGTCATCTTCCGTTCCATCCAAAGTGTTAGCTCCATCCAAAGCGTCGTGCCAGCGGCTGGGAGCCGCTGGCACAACGACGTCCGCCGCCTTAGGGAAAGTCCATTCCGTCGCATAAAGCGAGTCGTCCAACCGGAGCTAGCGCGGAAATCCTTTGCGCCGATTCCCAGCTTCCTGGCAGTTGTGCGCGCCTGCGTCTGTATCATTTCTAATGACACTGCACAACCATCCTTGCGCAGGTCCCTCACATATTCTAGGACCACCTCCTCAACACAAGGGAACTTGCCCGTTTTGGGTCCACGGAAAGCCCGCCGTGTCTTGTTCGTAGCCATCAGCTTCTCGCGCTGCTTCTTCCAATAGCGTATCCTCATTTCGTCCACGCCGAAATGCCTACCAGCAGCGCGGTTGCCATGCTCCAGTGCATAGTCGACAGCCTTGAGCTTGAACGCGGCGGTGTAACTGGCATACCGCCCCATGGTGAAATGGCGTAAACTCGCACAAAAACACAAAGCACGCTACGACGCTGCCGAATTGCAAAATGGCGAACGCCGCAAAGCATGGAATCATGGAAACTCCAACGTTACTAGACTAGGTTGGGAACTCGTCGGAATGCATTCGCTGCGGGATGACTGCAGACCAACCACCAGGCGGCTCCATGTTCGGGGGTGCGATCATTACGCGGGGAATTTAAAAAATGGAATTTTGACCTCAAAATTCAGGGGTGCGATCATTACGCGAGTGCGATCATTATGAGAGTAAATACGGTATATATGCAATGAAGGCAATATGTGAGAGAAAGCCTGCAGCTAGTGCATGACCATGAACAGCACATAAGCCTAGATTATGCCACAGGCCTCTGTTTAGATCTTTACAGTGTGAAAGCTGCAGAGAGATGTCTATATTTGAACCCTTTTATGGTATCTGCAGCAAAATGTTGCAGCCATGTGGTGTGCATTGTATGTTATGTACTAGCCGCATGTCCATTGTGAGCCCCCCTTTCAGAGAAAGGCCACCCAAAACTCGCGTCATAGCCCTAAAGCGCATCATTACGATCAAAACATTCGAACCAAGTGATTTTTTTATATATATGAATCAACTACATATGCAGCTGGGCCACAGATATCTGACTTACAGCAACACCTTGGTGGAGTATGCCATATGTCAACCTGTCACCACAAACACGAAAGACAGTTTCTGGAAATGTCAAAGCCTTGTGTTTTGTTGGACAACTATAGTTGACTCTGGCAGCAAAAACAAGGACTAACAGACAGTGATGACTTGCAATTGAGCATTGTTTGGACAGTGAAAGCATGCGAGGCTTAATGTCCTTAAGCAACCGAGGCTATGAGGGACTCAGCTTGGGTCACCTCCAAATAAAAGCTATATGACGTTCAACTTAGACTATCACATGACCTAGCTTCTCATATGGTTTGCACTTACAGAATAAAGCTCAGCTGCAATTCAGCACTGTGCCCATCTATCTTAATGTGATTCCTTATTTTTGAGCATTGCTAAAGCCAGCAAAATGTCTTGGCCTCTGAAAGAACCTGCCACATCACTCAATATAGAGCCCAGATGACTGAAGAAGCACACGAAGCAGATATAGAAATTTGCAAGAAATCTGCTGCAAATAACAGCACATTTTTCTGATAGCAGCAAGCGAAGCACAACGTAGCAACAGCATTTGCTCCCCCAATCAGAGGACCTCTTTTGCACCTAGTCTCGGAAGCAAGTCTCAAAGGGGAAAAGCAAGGTGCTCAACATGACACACTGAGCACTGCTCTCACAGAAAGGCGGCTCTCACCCGCTGGGGTCCTGCTCAACAAGCTTGAGCTGCTCAAGAGCCTGGAGAGCCTTGCGAGCCACGCTAGCAGAGGCTGGGCAGAAGTGGGATGGGCGGACACCCCTGCGGTAGCGGCCACCATAGATCTTGCGCATGGACTTGACACCAGATGGGGAGCGCATGTACAAATGCCGTGCCACTGATGCTGCAAGAGCACAACCAGACATTCCGTTACTAAGCACTCAAAATCAAAGCTAAGCTACTCATCTGTGTACCTTTACCACTGCATACTAGATTCTTACTCTTCATAACGAAACAGCATGATTGCTACACCACCATCATGACAGGCTTTGCCTGTGACAGCATCCTGTGCTAGCCGTACTCTGACGCGGTAGTGCACAAGCCTTAACCAACCTGCAGCAGGCATAGAGCCGGTGTCTTTCCCAACATTACAATAAGTGCGCAGCGCCGGCTGGAAAACGTCTGACGCGACAAAACAGCACTGCGCAGCCATAAATCTATTTTGAGACAAGACGCTGAGCACAGTGCGTTAACACCTGCACCCTATTCAAGACGAGTCAGTCGGCATGTCGTTCAAAACATACATAAAAATATCTGCAATTACAATGGTCCACACACACGTCAGCTGTAATTTTACAAACCGGGGTCAAGTGTGAAAAATTTATCCCGACAAGGTAAGCATTGCTTACAACTACTAGCCTGCTAGCTAAAACAGCAGCAAAGCACGCACGAACCCACCATACGAGCAGTACCTTCAGTCAAAGAATGAACGTTTCAATAAACGACGTGAACCGCACTAGTCGCGGAGTTGCAAATGGGCATGCACACCACCCGTTAGGGGTGCTGAACTGACCGCATCGGGTGTAGAACCAGTCCTCGTCATAAGGGGCCAGCTCTTTGTAAATGGCAGTCTTCACGACATCAACCCAATCGGGAACCTTCAGTTTCCCAGATCTGAAAAGTACGGTCATGTGAAGTACCTAAGCCTTCCTGAACACAAGCTCTAAGTTGCCGGAACATTACGAGTGCTCACTTTTTGAGGAAGGCGGACAGCGCCCGAACAAATGCTTGCTGTTCGACGTCTTTGACTCCGACAGACGGCATCTGAAAGACAAAACGACAAGTTGCACCCTACTTTAAGGCGATTAGTTGTACGGCATAGCGCCAAACTTAAGCTCGCGTCACATGGCAGGTTCACCCAATACTTGGCCAGAATGAACGCATAACGTGCACTGTCGTCACTCAATACGTAAAGAACACGAACTTAACAGCCCCATAACCATCCCTGCTAAGATTACTATGAAGTTCTTACGGTAGGAAATACTGTAAACCGACGAGCAACAGTAGGCCTAAGCTTACCTTGTCGGCGCTGCAGAGGGAAAGGACTGAAAACGTGTGTAGACGCGCAATGACTGTTGGGAAGGTAGGTGAATAGATGGATGCATAGCCTAGGCTATGGATGGATGGATCACTTTTGAGAAGACTGATATCGCTGATATGCCTTGCCTTCCCAGCTGCCACCTAGTCTGAATCGCTAAGGTCTGCAATAAACAACACAAAAAGCATAAATTTGTATTATTTACAGCAAAAAAACAGTATTTAAACATTTGTGTTTGCACTTTGCACTTTGCAGCATTATTTATTAAAAATGATGAGGAACAATCCTAACGAACAGTGGACATTATGGCAGCCTCCATAAGTTCAGCGGCTTAACCATGAGTGATTTGAGGGTGGCCATCGTATCATAATCAAGCATAAAGGTAGATCGTTCTAAAATGTTAATACATTTTACGTGCCGGCCAATTTCGCAAGCAGTAAAGATGTATTCTCGCCTTGTTTCACTTTGGGTCCATGACCGTGGTCGTCTCGATGCGATCCATGTTGTAAGCACGGTGTGCCGTCAGCTACCTTAAATGTTATTTAAAAAAAAAATATTATGTCACCTCACTTTGTCGTGCTTAACATTGTTATAGTGCCGAACTGTTCTTTGCATTCCCTTGCATCAGGCGGGTTGTCCATGACCATCGCAACGCAGTTTAACTTGTGCCCAGATATCTGTAATTTACGTTTCCGTTCTCTTCCAAATTTCGTACTGTGAATCGCAGTGCAGAGCAGTATTTTATTTATGCAATTGCCATTGGATTTAAGCACCGAGAGAAAGTTTTCGAACAATACACAACCATGGTTTGCTTTTCAGAGGGAGCGTGAGTCAAGCCGCCCGACCGTGAGTGAAGGGAACGGTTCCTCCCCGCACAAGATGAGGCTCACAGCATTGTTAATGAAGCTGCAAAATGAGATCTACTTCCGCAAGAGGCTTTGGAAGGACAGAAGAACCCTGCGGAAGGTGATAAAGTATGCGACGCCGAGTGCTCTCTTGGACAAAGGAGTCGAAATACACGATGCGCTCGACGTCGCGGCCAATGAATTTGTGCCAGAGCCGTGAGTACAGTACACAGTTATTAGTAACCTCCTGCTAGCAGCTTGGCCTTAGTAGCAGAGGTCAGCTGCATTGTCTCAGTGCACTTCTTTATAACGACCATTCGAGACAATGTCTTTGGGTGGTCTGTAATCTCAGCCTTTTATTCACCTTACAACACTCAAAAGGGAAAATCCTAGCTAGTTAGACTGGAAAATGGCACAATTCCTAGTTTTATTCCAACTGGAGTCAGCTAAGAACCCACTACAGCAAACTGAAACTTGTGTTTTAAACTAGCTTGACGAGTTAGTATTTTTGTCTGGGTGCTATTTCTGTTTATTAATTATGCATGCCTTATTCATACCCGTGATGAACTTACTTCGGATCAAGAACTTCAAGCTTGTGTAGACCAAGAAGTCTAAATTTCTAATATGGGCTTGCACTTAAAAACTACTGCAGTTGTGACCTGGCTGCACTAAATGTTCTTGCAGAATATTCTATGTGCCTGGTGTTTTTACTGATGCAGGTTCGAGCTTCCTGAACCCCACGGCATCCCAGATGCACGTCGTAATGATAGCAGGAATCCCAACTGGCATGACAAGGAGGCGTACCTTGTACATACGAAGAGCCGTCTACTCGAAGGTTAGTGGTACCTTTAGTGTCGGACAGCCAATGAAACTGTTTCAGGGATATTAGTGAAAGTTTCAAATGGATTCACCGTGCAGTAGTGTGGAAAGCAAGGAAAGGATACCATTTTAATAAAAAGAAAAAAATGTGGCTGTTCTTGACCTAAAAAATGGATTTTCTTCTCTGCTGTTGTTTATATTTCTAACCGAACACTTCATGCTATTCATAGGGCTTTGTGGATACACCTGGAGCTTGCGAATAGTATTTGCTATTCAATTGGAGTTGCACTGCCCTCTTACTATTTTAAGTATTTGAACCTCTGAACCATTAAGAAAATATGAACCTCCTCCTCACCTGAACTCATGCCCAAACTTTGCAGCATTTCCAAGTGCTAGTTACAACCACTTGCATCTTTCAAATCAAATATCTTGTTCTACCCCTCGAAATAGACTGCCAGCAGTCAGCAAAAGTTCACTCTTAGTAGCGCTAGTTGCATAAAGCCATTTCTCCTATGACCATCTACTCCACTTTTGCACAGTACAAAACAGCATGCTACACAACCCCACAACCTCACCATGAGGCCTGTAAAAGTGTCACGGTGCAGTTGACAACTAGGTGTAAATGTGCCAGTAAAGCGAATGGGTGGCAATGCAGCCCTCGTTTCATGTCACTATGATAAGAGATCAGGCACGCAAGTGATGCTGTGGTTTTGCAGTAAATGCTTTCAGCGTTAACAGTGGAAATTAATTTCTTGTGCTGAAAAATATCCCTCGAAGCTAGCCTGTGCAAATCAGCACATACATTCTGATGAAATTTGATGGTCATCACTTCAGGCTTAACCTACACAGATTAAACTGCTCCAAAGCAGTCTATTTTTCCTAAGACAGCTGAAAAGATGCAATAGGTGCACTGAAAGGCACTGGTTGCAGCCACTGGGGAAAGACTGTGCTTAGTGAGCTTGCCAATAGAGGCACCACATCATGCCACGTCTTAGTGTGGACGAAACCATTCACCTTGCATCAACTGTGCACTTGAGAGGTGTGCAGATGTTAGAAAATTTCAAATAGTGGTTCACATATCCTACTATTAAATTATTCTAACCAACCAGATAGTGTATTTCAATGATTACTCAAAAAGATTGGAATATTTTTTAGGTAATTGGCGCAAGGTTTGATAACACCTGTCGTGGTATTTATCTTTTATGACTGTTCGAAGAACATGGGCTCGCACTGAGCCACATAGCATCCTGCAGTAATCAGTATGTATACAAGGTTTTATTTATTTATTTAGACATACTGCAGGCCATCACTTTGGCACAAGCAGGAGGAGCATTGCATAAAAAAAAACATATAGCAAGCGAACACACTAGAACAATGTACAACAGAACAATAAAAACAGGCATCCCGTTCACTCTAAAATTGTTTAAAATGGCTTCCCAGAATTTCCATAAAAGCATCCGATTCGAATATACCAACGGGGAGGGAATTCCAGTTTGCAACTGTTCACGGGAAAAACCTGGACTTATAAGCGTTTGTTTTGACGAAAATTGGAGCTAATGAATGGTGATGAGTATGTCTAGTTTTTGTCGCGTTAAGTGCTTTCACACAGTCAGGCAACTAGATATTAATTTTACCTGAGAGGCTGTTGTGAAGCAACACAAGACGGCTGATTTTCCTCCTTATCTCTAATGTTTAGATACTATTTTTTTGCATTAACTGAGTTGTTGAATCAGCCCTTTTATAACTGCCTAAAATATATCGGATCGTTTTTCTTTGTACTTGCTCTAATTGACTGATATCTTTCTTGGTATAAGGGTCCCACACTACAGTTGCATATTCCAGTCTGAATCTTACAAGAGAATTGTAGGCTATCATCTTAGTATTTACTGGAGCGCTGCACCTTTAAGCTTTCTTCTAATGTACCACAGCTTCCTTACAGCCGTTGAACAGATATCAGAAATGTGTGCTGACCATGTAAGATTGTTAGTAAGAGTAATGCCTAGATATTTGAACTAATCAACCTCTAAAACAGATTTACTGCAAATTATGTAAGGGAATGCAATAGGATATTTTTTTCTGGTAATGCAGAGCAGTACAGTTTTTTTCCTGTTCAGTTCCATCCCCCCTTTAATGCACCAACAAGTCACTGCTTCGGTAAATTTCTGCAACGAATCATGATCTATTAGAGACTATATTTCCCGAAAAATTACGCAGTCATCCACGAACAATTTTATGGACAGATGTTCTGGAATAACATCTACTAAATCATTGATATAAATTAAAAATAAAAGTGGCCCTAGCACACTTCCCGGCAGAACACCAGAAATAACATGGCGAACACTAGAACAACGATTTCTGACCACAACAAATTGTTTTCTGTTTCTAATGTAATCACATATCCATTGAATAATGTCAAAAGGGAGACCTACACACTCTAATTTTTGTACTAACTTTCCATGTGGTGCCTCCTTGCTACGGTCTAAAAACACAACATCGATTTGTCCTGACATATCTAATATTTGTGCAAATTCATGTACTGTAGTCACGAGTCGTGTTACAGTAGAAAGCCCTCTCCTGAAGTCTTGCTGATGCTCAGATAATTCGTTGTGATCACTGATGAAGTCATGAATAAATCTTGCAACAATGTGCTCTAAATGTTTCGAACAAGTACTTGTGATTGATACTGGACGGTAGTTTGGTACTAGTGAACGGTCTCCTTATTTGTGAATTGGCACAACTTGTGCTTTCCTCTAATCAGAGTGTATTCTTCCTGTTAATAATGATATCGTAAAAAACTTTGTAAGAAATTCAGCTATGGTATTTAGCGTAACGCCTCAAAAATTCATTTAGAATACTGTCAGGCCCGGCGTTGTTTTTTTTATATATATATATATATATATATATATATATATATATATATATATATATATATATATATATATGTCAATATTTAAAAGCATTCCTAAAATACCCTCCTGGGTAATTACAAGGTCGTTGATCGACGCTCTGTTCCTGCCACTAGGTTCGAACTCTTCAGGATGTGAATAAACACTCTGAAAGTAAATGTTGAACTGCTCCGCAGTGCTATGTGCATTGGATATAATTACATCATTAACTTTTATCTTTTCTATTTCTTGTTTTAGTTTCACTTAAATGCAACCAAAATTACTGCAGGTCACTTGAAATAAAATCTGCAAGACTGTGATTAAAGTATTCATCTCTAGCAAGTTTCACTTTAGCTAGTAAATCTCGTTTTAGTTCTGCGAATTGTGGTTTCATTGTTTTATGCCTTTTCCCAATTCTCTTGATTTTACGTTTAGCGTGAATAACATCTCTGGTAATCCATGGATTTATTCGCCGCTTTCTGAGCTGCTTTAGAGGGAAAAAGGTTTCAGTACAGAGTTTAATGACCTTGCAAAACATTTGCCAACAAATGTCAACATCATCACTGGTTATATGGAGGTGCATATCAAGGTAATCAATTATTGCAACGTCATCTGCTTGGCTGAAGTCTCTAACTATTTTATTACTGAAAAATTTATCAGCTCCGCCGGAAGACATGTTCTAACTGAAGGATATCATTTTGTGGTCAGGAATACCTGGTTCAACCTGTACCCTTCCCTCTGTAAATATGTCACTAATTCTAGTATATTACCTCCTCTGGTACAATCGTTCACAACTTGTTGGAGGCTCATAGTCAGCATCATGTCTGAAACCGTGTTACAAGAAGCAGTGTCCATAAATAAGTTGATTCCAGTTCATAGTGGGAAGATTAAAGTTGCCTGTAATAATTACATTTTTTCCCTGCAGCTTCAAAAAAAAATCATACAGCTTATATATATCAACTATCAAGTCAACTATCTTTGAATGCTGCATTTGAAGGCCCACTGTCCACCCTCCGGTCGAAGATATTTTCTTCCCCTGTGACTGTCAGACTTCGCCCCCAGTACGCAAGGCCGCAAAATGTTTTGGAAAAGAGCAATTAATAACACATTTACAGCCACTGCAATCACCCGATTCTGTCATGTTTCTCTCCTCCCGTTTCCTCACAAAGGTTTTTCACTCTCCTGCCCGGTCGCCTGGCCTCCGCAAGCTAAATTCCCCTTCCTTCTCCGCGTTTGATGGGAGGTGGGGCGTGGTACCCTGCTTACGCAGGGGGAAAAAAAAATAGGCGCAGGAGCGCGCGCCGCTGCATTCAGTCCGACCGTGGCGAGGGAAAGGTGCACAGAAAGCGGTGGACACAATTAGTGGTGTACGCGCATCCTTCACCTGTCGGTCAACGAGACGGACCAATGGATGTCGTTTTCTACTCCGACGTCAGCCTTATGGCTTGTAGAGAACGGGGAAGCTGGTTTCCCGATGGAGAGGATGAGAGAGCTTTGATTTGTGTATATTTGTGTCTGTGGAACTATTGTGATATGAGGAGGTGGTGACAGCATTCGCCTTTTTTTTTTTTGAGCGAGCAAATGTGCCCAATTTTACCTGTGCCCATTTAGATGGACATTTATTTAGTTGACACTGCTCAAATACGGACCCGGGCAAGCACTGCAGTGCAGATGTAGAAGTGTCGCAGGGAAAGTCTGTTGCACAAGCTTTACAGTGCCTTCCCGAATTAGGAACCATTTTGCGACTTCTCCTCTTCCTTGCCAACAGGGGACAAGCACATGTGTTTGCTCACCAAGACAGTCCGGTACGAGGGCCTTCCAGCACCTCTCGCAGAACATGTTTCACGGCATGCTCTGGGGGAGAGCCACCAGGCAGCTGCCAGGGAGGCCCTTGCCCAGGTGCATCTCTATGACTGCACACAAATAAAGCTGCCCAAAAAGCTCGACCTAAGCCAGCCCCACATTCGGTTTCCACGACAGTTTGGCGTGCCAGTTCAGCGCAAGGTGTAAGTTCGCTGTACTTCGCCTATGTCATTCCTTCATTGCAGAAAAAACTGAGCTGCAGTCTGAGAATGTGCTTGACTGCAATTAATCTCGCCCTTCTTTGTCCTCATGGATTTGCATATGCTTGTATAGAAAACCCAAGCAACCATGTAGTCTTCTTTGAACCCCAAGATCATCCGTGGTGTGTGTGTAGCCTTCATCACCAAATCAAAAACAGTGGTACTGCATTCACTCAACTGTCACAGAAAGTGAAATGGCTTTGCCTGAACTTTTGTATTGGTGACAGAGCCAAACACATGCAGAAGGCTGCTGCTTGACTTGTGGCTCATATAGCAGGTTCAGAAAAATGTTCATCGCACCCTTACCCTCTCCTGGAACATTAAACCCCACAAACAAACCTTGCCCTATCCCTTTCTCTCTCCCTACACTTGTGGGCCAGCCATAGTGCCTCAGTGCAGCTACTTGTAGTTTTTGGCATTGTCATGTATCCGCTGGAGTATTGCAGTGAATACTCCATTATTCGCTTATACTATTAGAGTCAAATGCGAAAGATAAGCTTCAATGCAAACCCAAGAATACAGAAATCTGCTGAGGAAGAAGTACAGGCAAGTTTCATGAACAGCTCTATGTGGCGGTCTCTGTGGCAAGTTTCATGAACAGCTCTATGTGGCGGTCTCTGTGCCACTGAAATAAAAATAAAGTGCTCTAGCATCCAGTTGCCCCTATTGAAATCTCATTTCGCTGTTTTCGTTTTAAGTTATATAATATAATTGGTTCACAGGAAAGGAAAGATGCTGTATCTGTCACTTGTTCTGTGGACATCTGAACCACGGGGTAGGGGAAGGGAGGAAGGTGGGAGTGAAAGCGAAAACTCACTCTCATTTCATTTCACAATATCAGAATGTGTCCCATTGTAAAGCTCAATGCACTGGACTGTAATCCTGACATCAACAAAAAATAAAAGAAAAATTAATTTAATTTATGGGGTTTAACGTTCCAAAGCGGCTCAACCTATGAAAGACGTCCAAAAGAAGAAAAAAATGGCACTGGCCATAAAGTGCACCTTTCCTCGTACCCTCCATTGGTGGAAAGAGCGTATCCATGCTGCTCTTGGCATGTAGTACTGGAAGTGGTATTGCCGACAAACGGTGGTTCTAAGCCACAACCCCAGCTTCAAGCTTTCATGAAAGTCGGCCCCTTGCTTTTCTTGGCTTGCAGCTCTAACGTGCTTGCCAGCTATCATCACCTGTGCGACAGGCTGACGACCGGGCTTCCAGAGGTCATGGATCGAACCCGCTTCTCCAAAGTGATCAGCAATGCTTGCTTCCAAAAGGCAGGTGTGTTCTCAGTGAAGCTGTGCTCTTTCTCTGTCTCTTTTGTTTGTTGATTTTGTTGTTTGGGGACTCGGTCATCTTCACTGCTGCGTGAACGACTTCGTTAGTGCTTTGTAATGAAAACCGGCTTATTTTTGGATATCTTTCAAAGCAAGTACGGTCATATACTGGGCTATGGCCGCCTTACAACAAACATGAAACGCTGGCTGGAGCGTCTGTGGCATCTGCTTTGACATTCCCGTCTGCACCAGTGTCACTCTATAGTGCATGTACTAAAACGGTATGGTGCAAGTACTTTTTCAGCTTTTGGAGTCAGCATTTGGATGCTAAAGTTCAAATTGAGGAAAGTAAGGCCGTGTGAATGTCAAATTAGAGCATGTGAAATGATTAAAATGGTTTTAAATATAGTTTGAGCATATAAATAACAATAAACAAACAGTTTACTAAACAGCATTTTCACAGAATAACAGCCATAAAAGAGTAGTATTTTGCAAAGTTATTACCGTGAAAAACACAAGTAGAACTTGTGTACGCTTGCTTTCTTGTCTATGCTCATGTCTTAAAATGTATTACTCTGCACTCCATCTCAGAGAGGCAAAAGAAGAGGGAATCCTCTGGCAGCTTTGTTATGCCTTAGTCATGCTAGTGAATATTATTAAAATTTCTGATGCCTCATGTATGGTTCGCAAGATTTTGCATAACATCTTAGTCCGTGACACTGCTTGAAGGTAGCTTGAGCTGTTGAAAAGTCATCTTATACTTTGTTTCTCGACTGATCCACCGGCATTCTATAGCCTCCAAACAAATTTTCTAGCAATTCCGTAATTAGCCTGACTGTGGCTTATCAACACAAATCAAATTTATTGAATGTGTTCATTGATTTAAAGTAATTTGCTTACTTACACTTCACACTTTCATGGAGGTAGTGTGGTGCATGTTCAGCTGGTTCATTAATCACCCTACATTTTGTACCATGTGTTAGTGCTGGCAATGTTCAACACTCAGTTCCTTTTGTATGGAGAGAGTTTAGTTAAGAGGAAGAGGGAACAACTGGCGCATACAACTTTCCTTGGCTGGCAGATGGGAACACGTTGGTGTTTAATAGTGAAATTGACACCTTGACTACGAGCAAGGCGCCTCTGCCAGCCTTCAGCAGCCCGCAGGAGGTCCAGACCACCACTGATCATGTGATGCCTGACCTCTACCCTGCCAAGTACACGCTTGACCTGGACAAAAAAAACATCTACTGGATGGACGACATTTATCGTAAGTTTATTATTTCAGAGCTCTGTATGTCAGTGTGACCTGTTGCACTAATGGATAGCATATTTTTACTGCACCCTATTTCCAGTGCACTTTTAACTCCTTGGCAGAAAAGTATGCTGCACATTTGCGCCCTCTTCTCCCTTCTGCAGTTGTGGAGTAAAGAATTTCAAGTGTAACTGAAGCAACGTTTCACAGTGGAATGTTTTTGTTGAATCCACCAATCGCATACCATTATAACAGACATTCAGAAAGTGATAATTTTCACACGCTTGTTGATCTGCTCTACCTCTCTTACTAAGCAGACCTCTTTTTGCAGACATTGGGTGCAGAAAACCTTCGGTAGTAAAGTACAAGTTATGTTTGAATTTTGATATGCAGTCTTACTTTCAAGTGACAGAGCACGAGGAAAGCCATTCCTTCTCGTCAGACAGCACAGGCTATAAACACCTTATCAAGACGATTGTGCGATTAGATCAGACATGCTCTTCATCAGCCATGTTTCATGTGTTGCCGTGCCTCTACACTGAGCACAGAAGGGATCAAAAAAGCGAGTTTTTCACGACATTTTTAAATTTTCGGTTTTTTACTGCAAAATTATCTTTGGGCATTCAGCTACAATCCCCCCAAAAATCAAGGCAAAATTCGAACGCGAAGTTAATAAAAAATCCATTTTATTGAGCCAAGGTGACTCGAGAAACTGCAATTTTTCGCACACATCGTCAACTTTCGCGCGTCTGCCTCTCGAGAACGCGGGAGCGCCCGCCATTGCCGTCTGCTTGGAGAGGAAGAGTAAGCCTTCTTCTCTCCGACAGCATCTCCTGCAGTTTCGTATTCGGGCTGTAAATAATAAAAAAAACACGTTTACGGCGCCTGTTTCAAGCGTTTCTACTGGTCCTTTAAATCACGTGGTGCTGTAGCGTAGCCGCCATTGGCCGAGACCGATGCGCAACTGCGGTGAAGCCCTCTCTTTTGCTATCCCTGCTTTCGCTCTGTGCTGCTTCTACATCGATCCCTCCGGCGTTTGTTTTTTCAATTGGTTCGAAATGAACGACAAGACAACGAAGCGCGATTTCCGAGCCCGGAAATCTCACACGAAAAAAGCGTACAGAGGACGCCGTCGCAAGCCGCGACAGAAAGCGACAGCGGAAGACATTCGCCTGACGCCAGCTAGCCCTAATCAGGGCAACGGCCACTTCGGCGAAATTGACGCCGCAGTGAACTTTGTGAGTGCCTCGGAGATGAAGATTGGACTCTTCGAAAGCGATACAGCTGTGAGCAGTCATTCCACGAGTGCCGCGATATGCGACATCAGCTCGCTTACGTTATTGGTAAGCGGGGCTGTTTGCCCAACGTGCCGTACTTGCAACCTTGCGGTGCGTGAACCGGCCGAAAAACGCAAAGGCCTCTCGGCATTTCTTGAACTTCACTGCAAAAATAGCGAGTGCCCTGCATCGCTACTTTCTTCTACATACACGTCGAGCCGTGCTGTGCCTGGTGGACTCGCGAATGGTGCCAGTGGAAGCCGGAGCTTTCAGAGCGGGAGCTCCCGCGACAGCTTCGCCGTGAACGTCAAGGTCGCCGTGGCTGCGTGCGCGATAGGCATCAGGCACGAGCAGCTGTCCCATTTTTGTGCGATTCTCGGCTTTCCGACGCCGTTGCGTCACAAGAACTTCGTGGCTATCGGCAAGAAAGTTCATGCTGCGGCCATGAAAGCTGTGGCTGAAAATCTGGAGACAGCTAGAGCCCTCACAAAAGAGAAGGTGGGCGACACCGATGTTGCCGTTATGTTTGACGGCACCTGGCAAAAGCGGGGCCACAAAAGCCATAACGGCGTTGGCACAGCTGTGTCGGTAGACACTGGTTTGTGCCTAGATTTTGAGGTTCTCTCGAACTTCTGCCTTGCGTGCAGTCGACACCAGGACCTCGGAAGCGAGGATGAAATATGGCAGACGTACCATGGCCCAGTTTGTGAGAGGAACACTGAGTGTTCCTCTCATGCAATGGAAACAGAGGCAGCAATACGTATATGGACGAGGACATCCTCACAGAAGACACCATTGCGCTTCACCAAGTTCCTCAGTGATGGGGACAGCAAAGCTTTTACTGCTGTTTCCGATGCAAAGGTGTATGGTGGAACCCCAGTCGAGAAAGAAGACTGCACAAATCATGTAGCCAAGCGTCTCGGCACTGCACTCCGGAAACTAAAAACACCTCTTCCACGTGGCGAGAAGTTGAAGGATGGAGCAATCCAAAAGTTACAAAACTACTACCGCATAGCTATTACCAGCAACAGGGGCAGCATCCAGAAAATGTATCGTGCCAATTGGGCGTCATACTTTCACTCCTGCTCAACAGATACTGCTCACAGCCATAAATACTGCCCTGAAGGAGCGGAATCTTGGTGCAAGCACCAGCGAGCCAAAGGACTAGGAGAGCCCACACCAGACCACACTCCGCTTCTCACCAAGGCGCAAGGGCTGGCAGTGCTACCCATCTACAAACGGCTGACTGATGAAAAGTTGCTTACCCGGTGCCTACAGGGAAAGACTCAAAACGCAGCAGAGTCCCTGAATAGTAAGGTCTGGCTGCTATGCCCAAAAACTAGGTTTGCTTCAAGAACTGCTGTGGAGACAGCAACTGCCATTGCTGTGTTATGGTATAACAGGGGACACAGTAGCTTTCAGCAAGTTCTCGAGGAGCTTGGTGTGCTACAATCGGAAGAGCTTGTTGTGCTGGGAACCTCTCGTGACCAGAGAAGAATGAAGATGATGTCAGTCCGCCAAACAGCTGAAGCCCGAGCACATCGCCGTAACATGGCAAAGAGGGCACGTCTGACAGACTCGGTTCGCGAAGATCATGAGGGCCCAATGTATGGGGCAGGAGAATTCTGATCAACATGACTGTGTCTGAGACTTATTTTTGTATTTTGTGAATAAATTTCATGTGCTTGTGTCATGTTTTTCAAGAATGCAGATGTTTCAAACTTTCAGATGCGTTTTTCTCCAATTCTAATTTTCAGCATTTTTTACATTTTGTGCACAAACTTTCAAGTGCGTAGAATTCTCAGATTTGGATAAAATTTTGCACACAGCTTCTTCAAAGTATGCAGAATGGGCATATCTATCTGGATTGTCAATATCTCTTCTACATTTTTTGGCAAAAATTCAAAATGTTGACTAGCAGCACCCAGAATGTACACTTTTGATGTTAGTGAATTTTTTTGCAAATACAGGATATTGTAATCAAATTTCAAGTAGTTTTGCTCATACTACTAAACCTAAGATGCAAAATGAGCTATTGCAAGCTACTCTAAACATAAATTTAATCCTCAAAAAAGTGTGCACAAAAAGCCCTATATTTTACTTTTGAAGACTCTATTACACAAAAACTATGCATGCTACATAAAAACTAAGACCATATTTGGAATCTGCATTAAAATCCTTATCAATGATTAAGTTTCATAATCATAGGTTGAACATTAAGAAAAAAGTATCTTCGAGGAGCATCTCCCCTTCAGTGGTGGAGAAATGCAAAAGACATACGAGTGCTTTGCAGTATCGCTGCACAAGAAAGAAACCTATGTATTGCTTTGGGAAGCTAAAAGCTCACGTGTCATACCATACCTTTTATCTGGAATGATCGAGGGCTTGATCTGCGTTAAAGAGTTTGCTCTGCAAAATTGTTTTAGGCAGAACTTTACACATTTATACCGTGAAGCTGCATCTCTTAAGGTTTAAGGGGGTCTCGTGGGACAACCAGTGAGGCAAGAGGAATGACGACACGATCGATGGTTGAAGCTGCTCCAGAGCGAGAGTGGGAGCGCGCCATCGCTGAAGGCACTTGTAGACGCATATCTTTTCTATGTTTGGCACTGGAAAAGTTCAAAACAAACCCTGCAGGGCAAATTTATTGCTTCTTTTTCGCCTCGGCAACGATCCACCTTCTTAGATGTGTGTGTCTCAGTGCATCCCCTAACGACTGCACGACCGGTCTGTACTAATCCTCAATCCAGTGCGAGCTCACAATTTACACACAAGTAGGAAAAAGAGGAGAGACCCAAAACGTGCGAGAAAAGGGGGGTGCCTGCACCAGGCTGAAGAAATGTGCTTTTTTTTCAATGCCTAAGAGGTCACATATTTACATTGTGCCTTGTTGTAGAAGAGGACCAACAACACAAACGGCCTGCTTTCTTTGGAGCTAACACACTTCCTGAACATGGCTGGGGTTGCAGTGTTCCTTTGCCCTCCCCCTTATCAGTCCTCAGGACAGAGGGTTCCTGGAAGATCTATTTTCAATTTTCACAAGTTGCTTAGGGCTAACTGCCAACACATGTAAGTGGCAGTGCAGTGGAAAAGCTCACTGAAACGCCATGTGTCAAGCAGATGAAATTAAATAGCTACTTGTGCAAGAGCCTTCTATAGAAGCCTTCTTTTGTGAAACACTCGGTCACTGGGAACACCAGAAAATACTGAAAACATGGAGCCCAGCTCAAAAGAGACAGAAGGGTTCAACTGTATTAATGCCTGGTATATGTATTCAGCTCAGAGAAGCTTCACTTAGATATAGTCCCCATTCTTCTTGCCTTTCTAGACTGGAATGAGCGAGGTGTGATTCTGTGGTTCTCTTGTCTGTCTGCACTGCCGACTGCTGGGCCGCCCGAGTTCGCAGCTGTTCTATCAAACTTGCAGCTGTACCGAAGGTGGCACTGAACCAGCACCCCCACACACTTAATGTGACGCACCCGCACTACTACTTCTGGTTTCCCAAGGAGAAACTGGCCCGGGCTATCCTGGCCTGCTTCACTTTTGCAGCCTCCAGGGCCAGGCAGTTATATGGGGTAAGTGATCCTTTCTCCTTTCACCAGTGGCCACAGCAGTGCAAGGCCGCGCGCAACACTCACACTAGGCAGGTAGATTGTTGTGCATGTATATTTTTCTCCAGCGTAAAGTCCCCATTGTTTAAAAGAATACATACATAATTGACACTTGCTACCGTCAGTCGTCAATGGTTCCTGTTAGTCAGTTGCTAATTACTGTGAATGACGGGTAAAAAAGTTGTTATATTGAGCAGTTTGACCTGAACAGCAGTTATGTGAATTGGCTTGCATCAGTGTCTTCCTTTTGGTACTCCTATATTAATGAATGGCCGTGAGTAATGTGTCTTTCATAAAGCAGTTCGTTCACTGATACGAACTTGGGTACTTAGTGCAGTGTCGTCTTGCATGTCGGCTTTTGGCCTTTGGGTGGCTCTTGCAGGAGACAGCACATTTGTGTCTGTGTGTTAAAATGATGTTAGTCTGAAAGTCAGCTGCTTTTTCTGCTTCATACTTCAGTCAGCGGAGAAGCCGCGTCTGAAAAATGAGCTCCAGCCGAATTTGAGTTGGATCCAGGCATCTCTTTCATATTATAGTACGATTCAGGACATTGGCAAGGCATGTAGTGGACTGGTAACCATTTCTTCCTTGGGATAACAAAATTGATTCCAAGAGAATATAAATGTATCAGTTTGCAGGGACTACAAATGGCACAGAACAGGGTCAGTTGGAGACCATTTGGAGATTGGTGGGAGTGGCTTCTGCCCTTTAGCAGACATAAGTGGATTTATGGTGAATAATAACATGATCTTAAACCCAGCTCTCATTTTATGCTCGCTATTATATACACAGGACTGTAATTTATACTTCTGCACCGAAATTGAAAATTGGATCAAGGGAAAGACTATTTATGCAGTAAGAGTACAAGGCCATAAGCACAGTTGCATATCTGTCGGCGTGTAAGTGTCTCTAATACACATTCACATTTGCGTAGCTTTCATCATTTTTGTCTGTACATCCTTCTATTTAATGTCGGTCGCAAAATCTCTACTTAACCTGGAGTGAACCTGAGTTGGATGAGAGAATGCGTTTAATTTTAATGTGTGTTTGCGCTGTTCTCAATAAATGGAATGCAGATATTGCACTCCAAACGCTAGACACAAGATTGTAGCTGAAGACGACTAAATGCTAATGCAGTTGATTTTTACTTCGGAGCTCCAATGACATCTCTGTGGAAGTGTAGATGAAGCCCGCGTGTGTGTCCTGTCTAGCTGCAGGTATTTCTGCTTCGGTTTCCTGCATTTTCTTTTGTCCTCATTGCATTTCTTTTGATGTGTCTGCATTAAAAAGCCCATGAATCTTCACCATTGGCCTCTCAGTATTGAACTCAGTATTGAACTCTCAGTATTGACGCCATCAGATGAGTATGTGGCTGTGTTGTGTCTGCGTGCACGCGCGCGCGCTACTTCGGAGTATATCACCGCCTTTATAGCTGAGCTGGCTTTCGCGCCCGCTCCGCTCAGCGAGCTACCAGGAGCACTACTGCACATGCGCGATACGCTCAGACGGAAGCGCACAAGCGGAACGTCTCCTCGTTCCCGCTCCTGCGTGAGTCATACGGAGCCTAGAGCGGCACGACGAGCAGGCCCTGTAAAGCCTTTTGGTCTCGCGTTTGCCAAGCTGGAGACGAACCACGACCAGCTTTAGGCCAAACATACACAAATATGGCAGCCGCCAGCGCGACTTGTGTAACTTCTGCAGCCACCTCCGCTGAAGGCACGGACTCTATTCAGACTCGAAATCCTCGACAAAAGTTTCGACGACGCGTAGCAGCTCCGAGAAAAGGCTTGCGAGCGAGGTCAGGTAGATTCTTGGCTTGACTCACACTGGCACTTTTTTTACATACAGAAAATCATCATTGCTAACATAAGTGCACAGTTATTATCAAACAGTGCATACTAAATATTGGAGAACATTATTCATATATACAAATGTGGAAACTGAGTCTTACGCATTATTTTTTTTCTAGTAGGTCCGATTATGAATACTAAGTGGTGTAGTGCGACGCCTCGCTTGCGCGGACGTATAGCAGACAGTAGATACACGCCGCTAGAAGTCTTGTCTACCGTGACGTTCCGCTGAGGACTGGGAGCGGAGTGAAATGTAAACCCACTCTGCTAAAGGTCTCTAATAGCCAGCTGGACTTCTAAAGTGTGCGACAGCAACAGCATATAACACAT
Source organism: Amblyomma maculatum (assembly GCF_055883805.1). Lineage (NCBI taxonomy): Eukaryota > Metazoa > Arthropoda > Arachnida > Ixodida > Ixodidae > Amblyomma > Amblyomma maculatum. Next base: position 33,821,262 of record NC_139349.1, on the reverse strand, counting down.
CACAGCCACCAAACACAAAGGCACCGACGACCATCTGCGTCATTGGCCGGCGCCAACACGTGCTTGCACAACGATCACTGCGGCTGGTCTCAAAACAGATAGCTAGTTGTAGCAAACTGTTCACGCACGCCAGAACATGGAAACACAAGGCCTCACGTTCACATTTTCTGATGCACTCTGCAGCATAAAAACCTGATGAACACAGCATGAAAACAGCATCGAAAGCTGTGGTCGGTGCGCATTGTACTATAGAAGGCGAACACAATCTATGCGCACTCTGCTCCGCGTCGAGAGGTTAGTGTCATCACCTAAATATTTTTACAGCGTGGCTGCACAGGATAGCCAGTCTGTGACATGTGAACTTACCAGTGCAAGGATCGCAGACGCATTCAAACCCTGCATTGTGTTTTGATCAGGCTCATTTTGTCACGTGTTTTGTACAGTAGAGTGGTCTGCACAATTTGGAAAATCTTCTTTTTTAATATTTATTATCATCTTCATTTGCACATAGATATTTATCTACTCAGCTATCATCATATCCCTTTCTTTTGGCAAGAACGAAGGCACGGCGCTTAGCTCGGACACATTCCAAGTGTGGGGCCATCTTCTGACAGCAAAATGGCACTTTTCTCACAGGCGGACACGCTGACCCTCCCGGAGCCTCTGGCACTGCAGTGCACGTACAGTGATGCTGAAACTTTTGGCTTCTTGGCATACCAGCTGAACACACTCGACCTCTCCAATGATGAAGGCATCAAGAACCAGGTCTGGGTGGAAGAGGAACCACACAAGCTCTTCGAAGAGTGCAGCTACAGCACAGGCATGACGGGGCACAATCCTGCTGTCTTCCAGCGCTTCCTGGCATTCTACACCAACGGGTTTAGTCAGCTTCCCTCCACTGAGTCATAGTATGAAAGTCCACATCATGCTAGGGCACCTAATAAAGTATAGCACCACATGGATTCAGCGTGTACGCCTAAGAAGCGTGTACGCTACCAGTTTCAGTTTGAGCAAGTAGTCCCACACTGAATGCTGGTGACAGATCACCGTCCATCTACAGATGATGTCAGGTATATTGAATTGTTGCTTACTATATTTAGGCCGTTTACTTTTCGATGTTTAGATTTAGAATACTTAGCTCATGTTTGTTTGTGTTTACATACTTTTTTTAAGTCTGTGTTTTTCTGCTAGCTGCGCGGTGCAAACAGTAAAACGTGTTGATTGTTGGTGAAAAAAGTTCTCAAAACACAAAAGATTATAGAAGCAGAAAGGCACAAATTTTGACCTTTTAGCAAATGCTGATTGTAAATGTAGATACAAGCATACTTAGACTGCCATCAGCCATGCCAGCACGCTCCTTTGTGTTGACAGCATGTAATTTTGAGTACACTCGTTGAACATTAGTGCTTGACACAAAGAAAGCTAAAATGTTCAAAAGATGCTTGCGGTAGTGTTGGCCAGTCACACGCCTGTCGTTTCCAAAACAAAGGAAGGTCGACAACAGTGTTCGCAATGTACTGGCAGTAACTGTAGAACTTTCACTCGAGCTCATTCCTTTTGCACTTATCCTGCATTGTGAGTTTGTAGGTCTGTTCATATCGACCGAGTTTATCTGGCAGCTCTCCTGGCAGGTCTCTCACTGCTACTACTTCCACTAAGAATGCTGAAGTATCGTCTGGGAAAGAGTTCTTTTGGTTGGAAGAAGCTGAATTACAAATTTTTACAAATGGTCCATTGCTACAACAACGGTAATACCAGCAGATGTGTTTCGGCAGTCGACGCGGCAGAACCTTGAGCATCTCCACTCCTTGAACTGTTTTTTTTTTAGTGTCTGCTGGCTCATTTCTGTACTCTGAAGGTAAGGGAAGTAAAGTTCTTCACTGGGAATGGGTCCTAGGCTAACATGAGCATGCCAAAAGTTGTTTTTGGTTAAAGCTGTAAGTTACACTGCCTACTTATATTGAGCCCTTGGGGTATCCCTTTGAAAATACCACGCAAAAAGTATAGCAGTGTTTCCCTTTTTTAACTCGCGTTCATTGGAACATTCAATGAAATAAACTGTGTGCCATGCCCCTACAATGGGCACTTCTAGTGGCTCTTCCACAATCACATAATGTGCCGGTAACAGAATTAGACCTTTTATGGTCAGCAGTGGCTTTACCCAAAGCGCCTTTCACTGCAGCTTTTATGCTCATGCCGTGCACCCACGAAGCGACATGTGAAAGTTCTCCCAGTCACTACCAAGCTAGCCGAGTACAGCCTACACTCCTCTTGCGATTGGCCTTGGCCCAGTGCTTGCCCTTTCAAACACTTGGTGCACTGGCGATGAGCTTTAGCTTTAGGATGATTAAGGCAATTTGGGTACACATGTCCTTTCCACGGAGTGGTTAAGGGACGTACTCATGGAGGCACCCTAGTGTGTTGACAGTTGTTACGAAAATGGAAACAGTTTAAAAAAAAAAAATGTTTTTCTTGAATTGCTCAGAGTAAGATACTATAACAAACATTACAAAGCAGCAATCAGATCAAGGTTCATAAGGTTTGACGTCCCTAAATGATTTGGACAATCAGTGGAGGGCTTGAAAAATTTCGACCATCTGGAATTTTTTAATGCGCACTGACACGACACGCAACAGAGGTGCCTGTCTTTTTGCCTATATTGAACCACAATCCAAATAATCCAAGGCAATCACAGTGGCATTGCAATGCACTGTTGTTAGTAAAGGGTGCCTACTTTGTAAGCAGCTCTTCAAATCTGCGAGAAATTTACAGATGGTAACATATAGGCACTAACCAAGCACTTATTTGAGAAAAGGAGCAGCCCTCATGTTAATTCATTTTCATTTTCTGATACTCGGATATTTAGTATTGTTAGTGATAACAGCCATTTTCTGCATCCACGTGATATTTGCTTGGCTGGTGTGATGATACATACAGTAGTGAACAAAATGCTACGATATTGTCAACTTTAACGCGACGGCATTAAAGGCCCCGTTCTTCAGAAAATCCAGCATTAGCATTGTGAGTGAAGAAATCATGAGTATGCCTTTGACAGGTGACATGGCCTGGCATTGATAGGTTCGTGCATTGTGTAATGTTATGAAACCGTTAACTTCGTCTAGTTGGCGAGAGCTGCCAACTTGGGTTGCTCCTTTGAGATGTACAGATTAGATCAGAATCGAATGTGGCACCCTTGGATGCCGAGTCAGACATGTTAACACTAAGCCACGCAGACGCTTTTGTATGCCTTGGTTAAAGCAGGCCTTTATGTCAATGTTTAATGGTCTTTCGCACAGTGTGGTAGCTTAAAACTGTATGTTAATACGTATGTGTCAAATAATAGAGGTGGACATTGATAGATTAGCAGTATGCAATTGCATGTACTATCAGGGGCAAAGGTTTCCAGGACTTATCATCAGGCATCGTAGCCAATAGCTCTGTTGCTAGCTGGTGTCCAGAGACCAGACTTGATGATCTGAAAGTTGGACTCTGTTGTTGTGTGACATCAGCTAGTGAAATCAAGAGACCACGAAAGGAAAGAATGTGGAGCTTGTGCTCCAGGTTTGTTTTTCTCGTGTCCTGGAAACTTTTGTCCCCAATAGTACATGAACACTGATCCGTAAGAGCAGCTGCAGACAGGAGCCGTTAACAAAGTCATGAACCATAAGAACAAAGGAGACAGCAGCCTCATCTGGGACGACAGTGGTTAGGTCGTCTGCGTAGGCAGAAATGGCAGCTGGCGGAGAACCTGGTGGTAAGGGAAAACGAGCTATTCCGAGAGAGCCTTTGTAATAGGCAAACACGAGCACATAGAGAGCAGGAGATAGGGGACATCCCTGCCAAACTCCACAGCTCACTTCGAAAACCTCTGATGTATGACCTAACACAATAACGGCTGAAACTGACCTAGAATATAGAACTCTGACCACGCGCTGGAAATCAGTCTAGTATACTAGCTTCCTCCAGGATTTGAAACAAATATGGATAGCTAACCACATTGAATGCCTTTTCCTGATCGTAGGAACAGAGAATACCTGAAAGATTTCTGTGTTGAGCCCAAAGGAAGAAGTCCCGAAACCGTGGAGTTGGGTAGAGCGACCCGGAACACAACAAGGCTGATAAAGACCTATAATATCTGAAGGAACGAGGTTAGTCAAGAGGACAGGCACTTGGCTATGACCTTGTAGTCGACGTTCAGAAGCGTGATGGGATGCCAGGCTCGCAGGTCAGTGCATCTTGACTCATCCTTACAAAGGAGAGTGATCAGCCCTTCCCTTTGAGTATCTGAAAGCATCCCCTCACCCAGGAGCCTGTTCACAAGGGTGGTGAAAGGCTTCCCGAGCTGCCCCCAAAACTTGACATGAAACTCGATAGTCAAGCCATCTGAACCTGGGCTACGATTTCTATGGAAAGACTTAAGCGCTGCGTCTCATCCAAAGGAGCTCCTGATAAGTGAAGTGGATTGGAGGGAGTTTCAAAGGGGAAAGTAGCTTTGCTTGGAAGGGGAGCTTGATAGAGAGTGGAATAGAACTGCCGTGCTGCTTCAAGAACAGCGTCCGGCGTGCTTGCGACAGAACCCGTGGTCTACCAATTCAGTGAGAAGTTGAGAAGTCTCCGTGCGCACTCAGCGGCGTCGAAAGAGGTGCCTGCTGCACCATTGTTCCTTCTACCACTTCGAAACTATCCCGGCGATGTTGCAATAATTTCCGGAGTCAGATTGTGAGGCAAGTGCTTCGGTGACTCCCCGGCCCGCAGAAAGGTTGAGAAAGCAGGAGGATGATGTCACAGACGATGGTAATCTGTCGCTCCTCACGTGCCCGCCTCATTCCCGCCACCATGAAACAGTCACGCATTTCAGCCTCAATGCTGTCCCATCCAGCACCGTCTGAGGCCTCATTCTCACAGCCGGTTTTTCCCTCCTCCGTCGCGCCGGCGTCTGACGAAGGAGGGGAGTTAATGGTGCCAGTACTCCCCGAAATCTGGTGGCCGGTGCCGTGGGGTTTTGCTCTACGGTGCCGCCGTCCGGCAAACGACGGACTCCGCTCTTCACGGCTTGCGTGTCGCGGGCTGGTATGCAGACGGCGGTGCGCGAGCACAGAGAGAGAGAAAAAAAAAAAAAAAGCGTGGATTGCGCTCCTGTCTGCTTCCCCGCGAAGCGCACGCTGACAAGAAATAACAGATGCCGTTTTTTTTTTTGCAGCTAGACATAACATCCAGCAAAACTTTATGATGTTTCAGTTGTATGTTTGAATGGGTGTATCAAAAGAAATCTTGCAGGCTGGCGGCCCATACCTTTATTGATGGCAGTTTTTTTTTTATTACGCAAGCTGCCATAAGGCAAATTATAAAAATCCATGTAAGCAGAGTTAACTATATATGTTCCTATAAATTTCTTTGATTTCGCTGACTGTCATTAATAATGTTATAAAGTGCGCATTTAGGCTGAGCTTGGATACTGGCTTGATATATATTCGTATCCATTTGTTGTTCCGCGCGGTGTTTGTACCGTTACCGAAGCGGAGATGAAAACGCGTTCTAGCTCCAAACTGCTACTAGAGCACGTGAGACACCACGTTTCTTTTTTTTTTCTTTTTTTTTTTTCAGTACAGACGCGGAGCACACGACTTTCACCGCTGCATGAAAAGCAGCCGCCACCTCGGAATTTTCTTTTTTTCCTTGCAGAAGAAAAAAAATAAGCGCTCTCACGTACAGTCACTTGGGAGCAGCGAGGCTCTGCCCGAACAGGTTTGACGGCGTCCGGCGTCCCTTTCTGCTTGAACATCGCGCCACTCTATCCGTCGTGCGGTGTCCCCTTCCTCTGCCGCCGCGGCGAAGAGGAGATAGGATATAAACGCCGTAGCGCCGGCGTTTGACGGAGGAGGGGAGTTTCCCCGAAATCCGGCGCCGTGGGGTTTTGCTCCACGGTGTCGTCGTCCGGCAAACGACGGACTCCGCCCCACGAAAGACGGACCAGTGAGCGCGCTCGCTTCTCTCACGTGACTACGTCACGGCTTGCGTGTCGCGAGCGCCGGCGGAGCGGCCCTCGCGGGCTGGTATGCAGACGGCAGTTACTGATTTATTTATAGGAAGGGAAAGGCGCGGTAACTGTCTCACTTGTTTTCTGTGGACACCGCAACAGCGCCGTAAGGGAAGGGAGGAAGGTGGGAGTGAAAGTGAAAAGAGAGAAAGAGGAGCCGTAGTGGAGAGCTACGGAGTAATTTCGACCACCTGGGGATCTTTAACGTGCGCTGACATCGCACAGCACACGGACGCCTCTTCGTTTCGCCTCCATCGAAACGCAGCCGCCGAGGTCGGGTTCGGGTACTCCGGCACAGTGCTCGGGCGTCTTACCACTGCACCACCCCGGCGGGGCGCAGACGGCGGTGCGCGAGCACAGAGAGATAGAGAGATAAAAAAAAAAAAAAAAAACAACGTGCGTTGCGCTCCTGTCTGGTGTCCCACGAAGCTGCTGCTGTTGTGGCTGTACGTAAAAGTACAGTGAACTAGGATATTCTAGTTCACTGTAGTAAAAGGAAAAGAAAATGCACGGGCCTGCTACTGGCTCTGTAGCTGAGCCACCTCCGCTGAGACAGAAGAGAAAATAAAGAAAAGAGGAGGGAAAGAAAGACGCGCGCCGCAACAACAGCCGTCGTCCACCACCGAAGCGGTGGCGGGTGCAATGACAGCCTATAACATAAAAATTCAGTGTCAGTCTAGCCCCCGCCGCAAGCGGCGGTGACCTACCTGCCCCAGCCGCTGACAAGAGAACAGATATATATATATATATATATATATATATATATATATATATATATATATATATATATATATATATATATATATATATATATATATATATATATATATATATATATATATATATATATATGTATATATATATATATTTCCATTCTTCAATGTGGGTGTCGCGCCTGAACACGACCTCCCGCAAAACTTTACGATGTTTCAGTAGATGTGTTATTTGTATGTTTGAATGGGTGTATCAAAAGAAATCTTGCAAGTTCTGGCGACCCATTCCTTTATTAATGATAGTTGATTATGTTCCTATAGATTTGTTCGATTTCGTTGACTGCCATGAATTATATTATATAAGTGCATTTATACTGCGCTTGAGACCGCCTTAGATATATGTATTCGTACCCGTTTGTACGTGTTGTTCCGTAGTACGCACAGTGTTTGTACTTAGGCTGATATAAGAAGGCGTTCCAACTCCAAACTGCTGCGAGTGGTGGCGACACGGGATGTTTTTTTTTTTTTTTTTTTTTTTTAATCTGGGGTGCTGTACTATTCTCAAGTAGTAGATTTGAAATTTCACTCCCTTTCATTTCGGAGCTACGCAAACGGTACCTCGTTACAAACAGTTACGTTGGTAGTTTTTCTCGCAAACGTGTTGACCAGCTACACCAGGAAATCTCCTATACCTACGTACAATGGATTTTTGCTGAACTGATGTAGGTTAAACAAATGACGCTAGTAGTGACAAAAATAGCGCACAACGTTGAATAGCGCATGCATAGTATGCGGTTAATCCCGAGTGCACATGCGCAAAGGGCACCACGGAGACCAGGTTGCGGGTCTGCGAGTACAGGCACATAGCAGCGTTTAACTAAGTGATAAAAAATACATGCAAAAAAAAAAAAAAAAAAAAAAAAAAAATTGTTTCCGCCCGGGATCGAACCGGGGACCTTGCGCGTGTGAGGCGCACGTGATAACCACTACACCACGGAAACAAGCTTGACATGGCGGTCTTGTAGTTATCTTTTCTAATTAATGCATTTTGTCTAAATGCAGAATATTTTTTTTAGTTCAGTCAGTTACCAAACTTCTAAACGCACACCTTATCACCTGTGGGCATTCACAACACGTTTCTTAAGCACACAAGAGCCCAGCTGAGCTGAGAATATGATTATAGAAATGGTTCCTACTCTACCACGGATGCGCTGTTTAGCCGTTTTTGAGCCTCTTGAAAATTCGTGAAACCTCTGCTAGAGTGAACAGAGGTAGTTCACTCTACCTCTGTACAGCTCTGACAAAGAAAACATGAACCGAACGATGTGATCACAACGCCAGTTATGCGTGGATTTCCGTAGCTGTTAACTTCACTCGCGCGAGTAAAAGCGAACCGCCAACAAAGCAACGAACCAAGGTACATACATAAGACATCACTGTGGAGCCTTATACAGCGACGAAGCAGTGCTAAATGTTCCGGATACAGGCTTGCAAATTTTATGCACTGTGATCTGAGCATGCACAGTGCACTTCATATGAAATGGGTGCGCGGTATGTGCGCGGCCATGACAGTCATGCAATGGTTTCGGTTTTGTTTTCCTACTACTGCAAGCAGCAGGGGTCGCTATCTGCTATTTTGTTCTGCGATAGTGGAAAAGAAATGGCATTCTAACTACGCGTACCAACTTTTATCGCTTCTATTAGTTGTATTTAGACTTACGGTAAACTACAAAAGCTCTTTTATTTTTTTAGACGTATATATTCACACTTTAAGACCCTTACGGGCAACTTCGCCGCTGTGTTGAGCAGACCGCGTAAGCCTAACTGTTTGTGTAAGAGTGCTTGTGTGATCTAGCGGCGAATGAGCGAGCGTAGGTGGATCAAACCTGCGCAATTTGGTCTGTAATGAAATGAACAAAGGGACGAGAACTGGGTAGTTTTACGGTGAGTACTGAAATCTCTGGACATCTGAGTGCCATGATGTTCTTTCTTTTCATATGTGGTGAATTTTCATCGCGTAGTACCGCTGCAACTAGACGCCGTGGCAGATCGTTTTTCTAGAGCTAAGAAGCCACATTCGACCTCATGTTACCTCGCATAGAATTATATCAAGCAGCTTCAAAGTTTTCTGTAATTCAGCTTGTGGATAGCTATTATGACTTACATAACAGCGGCTTTGCATGTGCGGTACCCACAAGGCAACAATCGCGCGCAGTGATTGGTAGCTGGTGTGCGTAGCTCGACCCTGTATTGCCGTTACTTTTATTAGATAAGGTGTGCTTTTGCAGACGGAGCTGTAAAATGCGTGCACGCCCACACCGATCCGAAACATTGGTTTTCTTTCTGAGATCACCAGCGACAACCTCGAAAGATAACGGCTCGGCACCTACCTTCGGTGTTTGTAAACAACCGTTACGTCACGCCAAAAGCGGTTTTAGTTGCCGAGTCGTTCAACACCGGCATGGCGTAATTGTATAAGTGATAAAATAATCGATTATTAGGCGCGAAATTCATTTGCTTTTAGCGCGCTCAAAACCAAGTAACGCGCGGTCCAAGGTTACATTCTAGGGAGCTTCCTCGTTTGGTGGAGAAGCCGCTTGGGCGTTTTGGAGTTTACTCTCGTGTTGTCACTCAGGATGTAGTAACTGTACACGAACGCTTATATTTGAGCTCTCTTTGGACAAATCTATTTTGCCTTTCAACCATCTTTGAGCTATACCTGTTAACGTCTTCTGTTCATACTATCGTGTTGCTATTTTGTAACTCATTGCAGTTTTAATTGTGGTGAATGTTTTATAGCAGGAACGGGATATTTGACGTTCATTATTCGATTATGCATATGCAAAATTGTTATTGCTTGTTCGACAAACCACGGCACGAAATCAATGCTCAGTTTTCCCTGCCCACTTATGAAGATCGTTAAATGTCGCCTTCAAAAACCTTTTTGCATGGCCCAGGGTCATGGCAGAGCTTTTAAGGTAGTAGTGGTTATTTCAGTTTATATGGAAGCTTGACGTAACAAATTTAAATTATTTCGGATAGTCAAGAACTTTGTGCGTCTTTGTCTCAGCTGAAAGTTGCTCAAAACAACATGAAAACCTGCTTACTGCTGCCATTTTTTTACTTGTGCAGAGGTCACATGTAACTTGGAAGACTTGTCATCAACAAGATAATCATGCCAAAGAGAAGAGTAAGTTTTCTTCACCACTGTTTGTCTCTGCAAGTTTTACCTATGAAAAATGCCAACACCTGATAGCACCCATCAACAGCTTGATAGTTTTGAATTTTTACTTTGGTTTGGTACTGCTTGGGCAGACTCCAACACACAGCAGAATATTTTTGCTCTGAAATGACAAAAACCTTTTTAGTTTGCTTGTGCATATCACCTCTTATCTGCTGTTGGCATTATAAAACTCTGGAGAAGCTTTTATGTTTGAGGTATTTGCTGATTCTCTTTTCAGATTCATAATTTTAGTACTCATTTAGTTGATGGTTACAGATTTCTTTCATTACCATGCCTACTCAAATTGATCACTGGTGATCGATGCTTTAAATCACGGATTTTGACATGTTGGAATAGTTACTCGGGCACCTAGCGCCACCGAGTGGTTAGTCTAGGCACTACACTTGTAGAACCAGTTAAAATTTTCCCGCTCTGACGATGTTCTGATTTTTGATAGACATTTTTGAGAACTAATGTGCATGTGTTGTTGTGAAATGGGGCGTGGTGGCCTAGCTTGTAAAAAAAAAAAACCTCCCACTCGTGGTAAGGCAGCATTAACATCAATTTTTTGTGATCAAAAGGCTTCCTGCAAGTCAAATATCGAATCATATTGCCGGCTTTATTATCAAATGGTGTTGAGTGGTGATACTTACCTGAAAATGGCAGCAGCTATTCAGTAGTGAGCTTTGACTCTCAGTCCGAGTGGCTTTATTCCGCGAAAACGCATTCATGAAGGTCCGCTGCATGTCTAACATATATACCCGGCCTTTACAGCAGTTTTGGTTTGGGGCCTCACGAAAACTAGGGACTGCTTCACCGCATAGCATGAGAAATAAATGAGATTGTTTCCACCATTAGCATTTTTTTTTATATAACTAAAGAACGGTGCTGTACAGATAGTAGATAGTTTATTTCTTTTTACGCAATGTTCCTGGGTCATTGATCCTCAAAATTTATATTCTAAATTTTATTTGTTAATAATGCGTCTGTAGATATCGTGCCTTTTCTATCTTATTTTTATCAACTCACCACAAAAAGGGCAATTTCCCAATTTTTTTGTTTGTTTCCTAATAAATATTTTGCATTTTAACTTATGTTTTTAGACGGAGCATTCCATTTCGTGCAATTTTGTGTGCTGCAGTATTATTTGTGCTGGCAAAAAAATATATTCATAGACCAATGAAAAACGCCCATTTTCTCGTGGTAACGAGAGTTAATATGCAGAAGGAGGTCCTTAAGTCAACAACTGAGAGGGCATGCAGGCACTAGCAGTACAAACTGTGAAAGAATGGGCTGTGCTCATTTTTAGAAGCAAAATGTTTTGCTTCTGCATTGAGTGGGAAGATGCAATGTGGGGATCACTGATCACAAAAAATAAAAAATAAACTTTAGATTCGAAGTGTAATTTTTGACTGCATGAGGATCAAATTTTAACTTCAGTATTGCTTCAACTTATGCTTTATACATCTGAGTGCAGCCACAGTGACGTGTAATGTGTAAATGACCATGGTGGTCATAATGTGTAAAAGACTAAAGGCTCAAGTCTGAGTATTTGTCATCTGGACAGTAAACACACCCCTTTGTCGGAAAACTGATACTGCATCTTTTTGATTCTGGTCTTGGGATGAATGTAGTAAGCAAAGTACAGTACTTCAGTCCATGACAGGCCCTTCCTTTCATATTTTACAGTGTAGCTCGTAACTAGTGATGCCATCTTTATCTTGTTTGCATTTGTCAAGGTGTTCTTTAAGGCTTCTGGTTGGACACTCTGTATAGAGCACGTAGTTTGAAATGACATTTAATTTCTCTATCTTTTTTGCGCATTAAATTTGTTGGTTCCTATCAAACATTTCCAGCGCCAACTGAAGAGCACTAGCTCGGAGGGGTCTCGCTCGGATGAGAGTGAAATGGAGCTGCCCCATGTAGTCACACGGGGCCAGTCGCGCAAGACTTCGGTCACCAGCTCTACTGGGGGTCCCGCTGCCAAGCCCGCTATGGGTACTGCTGCTGCCTCTGCTCCTGCTGCTCCATCATCTGCTGCCTCCAGCAACGGCTCTGTGCCTGTGACACCTGTCACACCACCTCAGACTCCGTTTAAAGAGCCTTCTGAAGGTAAGGAGCACATATATTTGTGTGTGCACAATCATTTTGCTGACACCTAAGCAACCTGCAGAGCCTTATATTGGCATAGCTGCTGAGAAAAAAAGAAAGAAAATAAGAGAGGCAACAACGTTATAATTAAGGCTGTCGGAGAAGGCTGTACATTCTCATGATATTTTTTTTATACTATAGGTAAATCTCGTTGATGTGATCCCGCCTTATGAGTTTTTCAGCCTAATATGTCTTTTTTTTTCTTCGTTCCCAGCTGACGCTCTATTGAATTTTTGTATGGCGGATGCGATCGCATTTCTGCTTGGGCTTAGATAATATGGTCATAAAAATCTGTGATAAAAACTCGCATGGTTTTGAATTTCGCTCCAAGAGGCAGGATGAGGTCTTAGTGGGAGGCTACAGTAGCCGCAGCAGTGGCAAAGCTCATAGCCTACATTTGATGTGATTTTCGATAGGTGCTACATTTACCGGTGTAATGAGCCCACCCTCTCCACTTTTGTCATTGAAAATTTACTTCTCTTAATTTCTTACCATGTCCGTCAATTTCATGTACTCGTAGTCCAGAGCGCTGTCCTTGGCCATGTGCCAAGATGCTGTGCATCAGTAAAATTTCTGCGTGTTTATCTTTTGATGAGATCTCCTGCTCTCGCTAAAGTTGGCAGAGCGTTAAGCTTTAGACACTGCTCATTGCTTTGTCGCAGGTGCGGAGGGAAGCGATAATAGTGCTACCTGTTTCTATGAGTTTTAGAAGAGCTTTCTTCTGGACATCGAGAAATTCCAGCATAAAGTTACAGATTATTTCAAATATGGTAATGAAGGTTAGTTCTATTCCAAGTTTGCTTCCTTTGTGATTTCTTTGAGCTCATTTGAATAATACGATTTTTGGCTGATACAGTCGAACCTCGCTATAGTGAGCACAGATAGGGTGAATTACCAGATAAAATGAACTAAAATTAAAAGCTTGGTTGGTCAGTGCTTTATTTCTGTGGGAGTTCTTTCTGTATAACGAAACGAACTAAAATTGAAGCTTGGTTGGTCAGTGCATTATTTCTGTGGAAGTTCTTTCTGTATAACGAAACGAAAAATACGAAATTTGACGCTAGATTTGTTATAACGAAACAGTGTTTTTGCATTAAAACGGCAAAAAATGTGTAAAGGAGCCAGAAAAAAACAGCAAAAAATACAATTTTTCAATCGATCGAGTCGCCAGCAGCAGAAATGTGAGTGCTAGGCTGACGCCACTGCAAGCCTAGGTAGTGAAAGCTGCATTCAGTATGTTTCCGAATGAAAGTATAGGCTTCAGATGAAGAGAGAAAGCATCTCCTGTTTGTGGCATCCAATATGTGACAGCACGCTGTTTGAATGTTTGAATGCTGTTCCACTTGCTGTAGAGATAACATAGTGTACTCAGGACTCTTTCTTGCGCAGTGGTAGCAGCGGTAAAATCGGACACTGCTGCTGTCACCACTGTGCAGTTTACTGTGACTGCGTTCACATGCAGCGCACTGACAGGAACTTTTTGCGTGGGCAGGTTTGCCACTGACTGTAGTTAAGCAAACAATTTTGCTGATGTTATACTTTTGCTAGCACTAATCCATTCTCTTTCCCCATTTTGGCTGCATTCCTCACAGACTGTTCCATGCAGTCTTCATGAGCATACCGAGAGATCTGGATCGCTTGAAACAACCAGCAAAACCTCACACTACGAACGTTGCAGGGGAACAAATTTTGTTTTATTTGTCTGTCAAAATATGGTGGACGTCAACGAGATCTAGACATTCTTTTGTGTGTGGAAAGTTGTAAAGCATTCAGGCATGGGAAGCGAGATGTTCATTTTTTGCACGCACGACGGCTCTTGCTTCGTTTGCTCTGGGCTTTGCAGGTGACGCACCTGCATGATAGATTCATGATAGGTTCCGCTTCGTGGTGTTAGGAGGTATCTGTCGAGAAAAATTACCCCATTCGCAGGACTCTGAATTCATTGCGATTGGAGCTGCAGTTTGTTTACCTTTGTGCTTGCGTCCCTGCAACACAGTCTCTTCTCTTCAATGATGAGGTCAACTTGATCAACCTTCCCGTCTGTGTAGGACTTTTTTTCGGCTCAATTTCTTATCAGGCATGCCACTGTTATAAATAGCAACATTTGTCACGCAAAGTAAATGAAGTCTCTGTCATATCTCATCATTACTGGGAACGAAGCCAGATGTTGGTCTTCATGACCATGCCTGTCATACCTTTGTGTAGTCAACCAGCACCAGACTTGTCACTGTCACCATTATTGCTTTACAAGCCATCTATAAATTCTGGATTGTCGCAATCTAAATCGCTTCTAGTGAACAGAAGTGCACCAACTTTAGCATTCATGAAACTCCTGCCTCTCCTCAACCTCATGTTCAACTTGAACATTGGAGGGCTGTAAATATTTTTCTCTGCATACATCCTCAATAGTACTTGCGTGCAGGCTGGTTGGTTAGATGACTCTGAAAACCTCTGGCGCTGCATAGTTACGCTCTCTCTCACACATATATACACACACACACACACACACACACACACACACACACACACACACACACACACACACACACACACACACACACACACAGAGAGAGAGAGACGGACGGACTGTCTGACATGGAAATGGATGGTACCACATAACTAAGGAGCTTAGTATGTGGTACCATCTCTTATTTACCGATAGCAATAATTATTTTTTTCCACCTGATGCCGTTCTGCCATTTTTTTCTTTTGGCCCTTTCACTGCTGGTCTTTGGGAGCGAATGGTTAAAGGGACATGAGGACAAGTAGAAGCTTGTCTGTACAGCATTCTAATGACAAAGAGACAACTCACTGCAAGTGAAGCATTTCTAAGCTACAGGAAGAAGAGAAAAAAAAAACAAAAACAAGATGTGTGTGTTGCCACTACCCGCTGATTGTAAACGGTGTGCATCAGCTTGTAATTTTTCACGTAGATTCCAGATGTTGAACTACACTGCTGTTGACTTCAAAGCGGCCGCAGTCACTCCTTCGCGATGCAGACATCGAGTTAAAGGCACAAGAATTTTTTGATCGCGTTTCGAAGCCATAATTGTGTCTTTTTCTGCTGAGCAAATGTTGCCATACCAGCAATAGCAATCAATTTCGGCTCAGAACAGTTTTTGTTTTCCTTTAAGGTGCGTGTAAGGAACGCTAGGACTAATTGAACTTGTCTGTGTTAATGGTTTGGTTTGGCTTATGGGGTTTAACGTCCCAAAGTGCGCAGGGAGATGTCTTTTGATGTGCTCGCAGTATAGTAGTATGAAACAGGAATGAAACTGCCTGTTTATGTTAAAAACCTAGCTTTAAAATGAAGTTTCGTAAGTATTTTATTGCACTAAATGACATGCCTTTTCAAAATAACAGTACATCCATGTGTTGCTTCACGTGATTTGTGATTGCCATCGGCAGACTTGGTCAGTGTTTGGCTGTGCATTGCAGTAGGGAAAAGCGTGAATTCATTGCGGTTAAGAATGAATTAATAATTACGGTCGACAAATATGAGAATGTGAATGAAATTTGAAGTGAAAAATGGTGCTGTGACCACTTGTTTAGTTTCAGCCTTCTACTGGTTTTGAAAAGCCATTTCATGCAATATTTGGTTGTACTCATCCTGTGCAATGCTTTGGCTGCTATGAGCATTTGTTAAAAAACACACAAAAGACATTTCTGAGGCTGGCACGAGTGACATAGGATTGCACGGCTTTGTATTGGTTGGTTGCAGTGGATCGTGACAACTTTGAAACGTAAATTTCTGGTAACTCGTAGCATATCAAATGTAGCTAAAGCAACACTTGGTCTTATGAGTATAATTCACTAGTGCAGGATAGCTGTCAGTTTATCTGGCAGAAGGCTTTGATGCTCCTTTTTCCTTTCCCCCTGCTTAGCTTTGCAACGGCAGGGCTTTACACGGGACACATCAGTGCGCATTGGAATCGGAACGGCTCGGTACCCATGCTGCTGACACTCGTATTGACACTGTCACTGGTTACTGTCATTACTGGCCTTGAACTGTTTTGTGCCAAGGATATCGGTTGTTCAATCTTACTTACTGTTATTGAGTGAGGCTGTGTTGCCAACTATAGAATGTGTAACTGACAAGAACAAGTTGTGTCACCGAAAAGTTCTTAGTATGGCAGTTGTAGACCTGGCCACTGTGGTATTTACTGTACCTTCACTGCGAGTTGTTATCGTCTCCGCCATGAACGCAGGGGAAGTTCCTAATAAACGGCTCCGGCAGGTACGCTCACGCCTGTCCTCGGAGCCTCTGTGCAGCGTGTGCTCTCAGGCATTGCTCGAGAGCCGCCGCAGCCCCCCTGCGCAACTCATATCATGCTCTCAGTGCGACACCTGTGGTGAGTGTTCTCCCCTCCTGCTACGAATACCTCTGCCTGGGTTTCGAAGTATAGTGTGAGGGAAAATAAACTGTCGCTCTTGTCATTGAGAGTAGCGGGCCCCAAGCGTCAAATGTTTTGCCTCTTACCGGCTGACACGCACACTCTTTTAAAACTGTACCATGGTTGGTGCTGCGGTGATGGAAAGCTCGTCTACCACTGCTGCTTTTGGCCGTTTTAATATTGGCATGCCAAAACTTCTTACCATTTTCATCATTGGTTGAAAAGGTGAATGTACATTCATGATGGAAAATAGCGCGAAAGTACACGAAGGACGGAAGGAAGAAAGACACGGACAAGCGCTAACTCGCAACTGCAGCCATGTTCTCAGTAATATGGAGCGCACTTCGGCAATGAAGCTGCTCGTGTGCCTTTCCTAGTGAAAGGGAAAACCGTGCTGCTCTTGTTACGTACAGAAGACTCGCAATAATTCAAACCTTGGTAAACTGTGTTCACTTTATTCAGACAATGATCAGAAGCTCTGTTTGGGAATTATTTTCAGTGCATATTAAAGGCACCTAATTTGTACTCCGATATCTATATAATTTGCCTAATTCAAACTTTTTCTCCTGCCTAACGCGCATGAAATAGCGGTGGCTGAGGTCAGATAGCCTAGGCCAGGCTTGAGACGCTGCAAGAGCTGAAAATTCGGCCTCTTCAACCGGTTAACTCGGACGCGGTTCGAATGGAGGTCGTGTTGACAATAGATCAGCACTACCCCGGGTGGCGCGCTGCCGCAAAGATTTTTTTTTTCTGTAGTTTACTTCCAGTCTGAGATGATGGAGGCTGTCTGCTGTGCATCTGTGAGTGTAGGCCCAGCTGATTGTTAATTTGTGCATCGCTAGTCATTTTTCTTTTAGAAGGCGTCGCATCATTCCAGCGCAGATGTGGACCTCATCACTTTCTTCCGTGTAGTCCTGTTGTAACACACTTCATTCTAGTTGCTCTGTCTTGTCCACTTGCGACTCGTGCCTGGCCCATATGCAAAACGCGCACGCATGTCATGTCTTGCGTCCGTTCAGTCTGCCTGCTGAGTTGGCCTCCTGCTTCCGCCTCGTTCTCCCATCATGACGTCACTGCCTTGTAATGATGACAGTTGATGTGGCACCGTCTCTGTGAAGAGCCCACTTACTGCTTTCTGACACTGCCGCTCATTCCACGCATTGTATGCCAAAACGCGTGCTCTTTGCGATGTGCTCATTGTGTGTTTTTAGCTGCTTGTGAGGAAGCAGCAATGCTACCTCATTGTTCCTATAAAGGAGTCTGAGAAGGCTTTACTGTTTTGGAAGAAGTTTTGCTTTGATATTCGTGGTAGTGAGTATGCAGGGCAGAATTATGGGATTGCGAGAAATTGTCATGGCCACAGAGTTCTCGCTTGAAAACAGACTGTTGCTCAATTTTTCGTCAAATGAACTTGCTGCATTGCAAAGCAGTTTTTTAAAGTTAGGTATATTTTTATAAGAACGAAAGCTTAGTAAAAGAGCCAAGTATAGGGCGTATAATGGCACGGTCGGTACGACACCTCGGAGCAGCATCACATGTGGAACGTTAAGGAAGAATGAAAGCCTGGGAGAATGCACAGGCTAAACGAGATGGCAAAGCTTGCGCTGGTTGCTACGGCAACGGTTGTAGTTATCACGGCACAGTATGTAGCTCTATGTCATCCAGGGTGGTGCTGCCGCTCGCATTTATTTGCGAGTAGTAGCCGGTGTTGGATCAGAGCTATATAATAACTCGATGGTGTTTAATTAGTGTCTTTCACTTTTGTGTTTCTATGTGCTAACATGATGGATGCCGCTGCCTTGGAACTTTACCAGAAGTTTGCAACTGATGAATGGAAGTGCACGCGTGACTACTTTTTTCTGGAGTGTAGCACTGCCACAAAAGGCACTGTTACTTTGGACGGTAAACAAGGCATAGCTTAACATGCCAGGAAGTATACACACTCTTCTGCTTAGAAAAAAAGGGCGTCATACGATGCTCAAAGATTTGACACCTCAGTAGAGCTCATTATAATGCACAAAAATAAAATGACTGCAAAAGAAGATTCAGTATGCACGTGAGAGTAGAGATGCTAAGAGGGACCTGCGAGACCCACTGCAGGGGCAGTCGCCTTCGAAATAAATGCCAGAACAAGGCTGCTGGCTGCCACTCTAGACATCTCGTCTACTAGTGCCAATGTGCTAATGCAAATCTGCTTTCTGTGAATAGTGTGATGAGCCAAAATGCTTAGCTCTACAAATATTTTGTAGCCATTTGACTTTCAGATAATTCTTCTTCTTTTTTTTTTTTTTTTTCAATCCCTTGAAGTCCCATTTAATGTGCTTTTACTCTTTTGGGAAACCATCACTTTATTGATAATATTAATACATTTTTCAACCACACAACCATTTAGAGACTACTGATTGAGTTGTGGGTACTTTATGGAAACGTAGCTTGTAGTTCATGTGAACACAGCTCACAGCAATGTTTTCATGAAGAACAGGTTCCATTCCATCATGGTGGCTCAGGGATTAGGGTGGCTGGCTGCTAATCCCCTGCATGCAGGTTTGATCTCTGATATGGCGGACATGTTTCGATGGAGGTAGAGTGTAAGGCGCCTGTGTAGGGTGTGACGTCAGTGCATGGCAAAGAGCTCGTGTTGAAATTTCCGGAGCTCTTGTGGGGATACACATCAATCCCCTGTCCCATTGTAACGGCCATGCGTAATTATCACGTGAGGCTACACGCGCTGTTAGGGAGGAGGGTGAGAGGAGGTCACACCAGCCACCCCCAACTGCCTCCCAGTCTCCCGCAGCACCACCCCCACGGCTTGCCCCCTCTCCTCCTCACATAGCAGAGGGAGGGGGGCTCCTCTCCGCTGTCCAAAAGGAGTGTGCCTCCCACAATTTCCTCTTGTATTTTGGCAAGTGAATGCACACTCTCGCGTTTCACACTTTCTGACGAGGAGACTGCCACCGTCCCCTGAATCGCCCGGTTATCGTACGCGCTTACCGCTGCGGGCTGTGAGTGCTTGGTGAACGGAACATTTCCCTTCCCTTTTTGCGTGCACTTCCACTTTTCTGTGGTTTTCTTTTACTCCCAGTTGCTTGCTGCGGGGGTTGTCTCTTGAGTGCTATGTCTTTCCGTGCATAAAAACTCGGGCAGAATAAAGCCAGCTTCGAGTAGGCAACTCGGGTTTGTTCCTTCTGGCCCAAATCCACCGCAGTGGCGACTTCTCGCACCGCATGTTGGGGCTCACAGCTCTGATTGTTAGGGCTGGCTTGCTAGAGCTAGAAGGCAACTTCTGCGACTAGCTCTTTGGCGCATTATTGCAAGAATAGCCCCCATACCCTTTTCCGTGGTGCCTCTACTAGCCGGTGTCGCTTTAGGGATCTTTCCTAGTAGAGTGCCCTAGTTTTTCATTCATCTTGCAGCATAAAATGGCATCTGTATCCTTGACAGTGCTTTTCTGTTATAAGGGGGCCAGTGAATGCAAGTTCAACGGTGCAGATGCACAGCATTCCTTTACTTCTTTGTTGGGTTTTATGCAGTGATGTTTCACGTATTTTATAAATGCAGCATATCGTATATTGCCACGTTAAGCTGGCTACCCTTGTGGCTGTTACTACTATCTGAAAAAAGTTGGCTCCAAGTATAATAAGTCTGGTGTCACCCTACTGCCCACGACAGCCAAAACAGGAATTCACGTGTCGTGTTTCTTGGAAGACGAATTTGTGCACACACAACTTTGTGCCACGCACAAGTTCCAATTTAAGGCATGGAAAAACGCTCTGGAGGTTGTCGGAACTCTGCTTTCACACTAGTATCTATCACACAAGGCAAAGGCCATTCTGTTTACATTTTACTAACAAGAGCGGGCACCTGTGTAGGGCATATAGTACTACCTATGGCTTGGTAAGGACTACCTTAGCTACGGTGAATACCGTAGGTCAGCTCGACATTAGAGATGGTCATTTTTGTATATGGTAGTTTGAAGTAAATACCAAGTTAGAAACTGGGAATAAGGGGTTTCAACAAGCATTCTGGGTAAAGCAAGGGCAACATATTTGATTTTCAGCACACCCCTTCTGCCTGGGGCTATCAGAGGAGGCAGCCAAGGTAGTCACCACTTATGAATGGAAGTGCCACAAATGCAGAGTATGCGAGACATGCCACCAGCCGGAGTCCACCAATGTGAGTAGGGCTCAGCCATAGTTTTGCTTATTTGCATTGTGTACAGGGTGAAAAACCAACAACTAATTAGTACTTTATGATGTAGCAGTGCTACAACCGCAATACTGGATTCTCTTCTTTTTTTTAAAGGCATTGGTCTAATCATAGTCATTAAAGTACACACAGAGCAATGACTAATTTATATGTGTAGTCATTGCACATTCGTCAAGGTCAGCAAGTAGTATATTGCTGGCTGCGTCACTCTCATGCTGTTGTTGATGTGTGCTAGGGGAAGTAACATGAAAAAATATACAATAAAATCTCAGTGATACATAGGACCCTCACTGGATTGCAAAAAAAAAAAAAAAATGTTCATGTCATCCAAATTTTCATACCATGAAAACGAACAGAATTTGTATGCAAAAGCATGGAATATTCATTTACTCAGATCTGTTTTTGGCCGAAAGGATTTATGTGCGGCCATGCGCCATCTCAAATTACTCGTGGCATGTACAGTGCGGCTAGCAATTATCACTGCTGATTGTGATGTCAGTGTTTTGTGGGGCACACAGCGTCTGCAGATTCCTCACAGTGCATGCATTGAG
This sequence comes from Amblyomma maculatum, assembly GCF_055883805.1. Lineage (NCBI taxonomy): Eukaryota > Metazoa > Arthropoda > Arachnida > Ixodida > Ixodidae > Amblyomma > Amblyomma maculatum. The sequence goes on along the minus strand of NC_139349.1, from coordinate 33,799,987 downwards.
GCTGACAGTTGTGGCACAAGCAACGTGCAGGCTGCTGCAAACAGCTCCCTGCGTGTACATCCCGACTGGCAGTCTTATGAGTCAGTGATGTGGGAGCTATGTGTCATCACAAACTACTTCCTGTGTGCAGAGTGTGAATGATGGTCATGTTAAAAGTGTGCAGTGAGTGCATAATACTTCTGTTTGCGGTTGGTACTGGTAATATGTGTCATTGGTAATGGGGGGGAGTGGTATAGGAGCGTCTGAAATTCTGTACGTCCTGCAGAATGCACTCCAACAGGCAAATTTAACGAATTCATATCACCTCAACGTTTGTCTCAACTTGGTTTGCATCACCATTATTCTGCTGTAAATATGGGTTGAAAGTAATAGTTTTAACTTGAAATTAATAGTTCTTTCTGTGTTGACGGACATCCCAGAGGGACCTTCAATTTCCCATCTGCAGTTCTTTGCATATGAGGCACTTAGAAAAAGTGATAAGGGCAATCTTCTGCATTTTGAATCTCCGCTCCTGTGGAAGGCATTAGGGCCCCAACCAATTAATGAGGTGTCTGTGTATCGATTGAAAGCGTTATGCTCCCTTTGGGTTTTTTAGCACAATCGCTGCAGTTCTTGAAGTCCAGCTCGAACGTCCGTGGGGCAGAAACGTAACTTCCCACTCAAATAAAATGCACTGCACTCATTTGACCTTCTTATGACGTTTAGTGCAATGTAATAACTTATTAGCAACTGGGTGAGGGGACTACTTGATGGAGCTACACATAGGGGGAAAAAAGTGAATTTGGGAGTACTTATGCATACTAATGAACTGCAGCCTGAACCTGGTAGCTTGCATATGTTCAGAAGAGTGCAATGTTGTGAAGTCATTTGTGACCTCTGTAATTTTCAAAATGTGCATATTTCTTTGTCAAACCATCTCAAACATCTTAGTGAGGCCCCTTAAAGGGCCTTACGAGTTGTTAACACGAAAGCATTCAAGCTCATTTGTGTCTCAAATATTCTTTTTTTCAAAGCTCTTTTAGCTGTAATGAAGTTTTGTTTCAAGGGTGTGAGGAAAGCGGGGATTTCCTTTTCTGCACTGTGCCACCTGCTTAGTTGACGCGATTATGTCAGGTGGATGTTGGCCGGCGGTTGTATGACGCAACTTTTTGATTGATGCCGCTCTTCCTCCGTGTGGGGCTTCTAATGCTTTTGAAATAATAGTTGTTTGAAGCTTGAAACTTAGTCGTTTCTTGTATGCACTGATTGCTGTCTATGTCGGTCGTTCTTTTGCTGGTGACAGCTGGAGCTAGTTCTGCCTTTTTCTTTCTTTCTTTGTTAGGCCCTTTTCATACTGTGCAAGAACTGCGATCGTTGCTTCCATCAGAGCTGCCTACCTTCCCAAGCTGTCAGCAGGTCATACCTAGGTGAGCGTGACCTTCTGTGTCAAACATGTGGAAAGGTGATCTAAACACTGCTTTCAGCATATACAACATCACAAGACATCTCTGTATAGTGTGGCGGCCGTGCTCTGAATCACACATGGTTTGTCCTGACATTCGAATCATGCATTGATAAGTAGTTGTGACATTGTAGACATATTTTGCACTGTTGTTTCGTTTTATAAGTAAAAGGAGCTGCTTGTATGGCACCTCTGCATTATTTTGCTGTAGGTATCATGCTGTATGTGGGGATTTTGCACATTTAGACTTTATTTATTTATTTATTTAATTTATTCACTTATCACATTACCCCAGCGCTGTAGATGGCAGTATAGTGATGGGGGAAGGGCAATTTTACTAGGTGCCTACTACCCTGAGTTTCTATTAATAGAGTAGAGTAGTAAGCAGAAGACGAAGGTAATGTTCAACAGCCTCGGAAAGCAACAGCAGTTTACAATAGGCAGCGAAGCACTAGAAATGGTAGGCTAATATGTCTAGTTAGGACAGGTAGTAACTGCAGATCCGGACCACAATAGGGAAATAAATAAGGGAATAAGATTGAGATGGAACACATATGTCAAGTACTCGCAGACTGGCGGCTTATCAGTATTGCTCAAGAGGAAAGTATACAACTGTTGCATCTTACCTGTACTTACCTATGGGGCTGAAATTGGGAGGCTAACAAAAGAGTTATACTTAAGGACCATGCAGAGAGCTATGCAACAGAAAATGGTAGGTGTAACATTAAAGGGGTCAATTTTGGAATGAGAACTGTGTGTTGCATCTTATTCCTGATGTGCCGAGCAACTAAACCTCAAAGTGTCAGCTTCCTCGGAGCTGCAGATATTTTTAAAGCTAGTATTTTCGTTTCTTCATGAACAGCTTGTTGATCTGGCAACTGGCACAGTGGGTGACGACACAAATAGACGCCACGTCATCTGCCGCATGTTCTGTGAACCTCCAATGTGCGCGAGTAGCATCAACCGTGTTACCGCAAAGCTGTGGTTAGTCGATGTGGTGGACCAAACAGCAGTCATGCCGCTTACCGCAGTTACCGCACACTGAGCTTTTCGATCTCTATTAGTGCCTTTAATGTGGGAAATGTAGAGGTGTCTATATGCGGGACTTAGATGTATGTAGAAAGGTGCTTGAGCTAGCCTGCTTGAACATTTTATGCATTGTACACTGAAACACGTCTCAAACGCAACACATAAAATGCACAGTGTTGTCCGATGGCGCTTTTGTGCAATCTTCGAGTACCATCCAATAGAGCAGCAGCGTAGTGTATAAGATGCGACGCACTACATCAAGGCACCCAATACACCGTCTCGTCTTAGCAACATCGTTTATGCTGCTCTTTGTCAGGCCCGAGTCTGGTCCCAGCCACATCATGAAAGTAGACAATAAGCTCATGAGGCTTACAGCACAGGATGTTGCAAGTTTACAGCAACTGTGCTGCCCGTGAGCGTGGCGGACGACAGCGCTCTGGCCTGGCACCCTGATTGTCAGCAGGCCTAAATTGCCTCAATAAGGCGGAAACTTGGGTGAGTTGGAAAGCATTTGAACTCATCTTTTCTAGCGCTTCTTTAGCACACAAGGGACATTAGATGAAGGAGGAACACATAAGAACAGGACGGACGCTAGTCTTCAACTGTCGTTTATTGAAGCTACATGTCATATATATGCTTAAGGTACGATGTCCCTTGTGTGTTAAAGAAGCGCTAGAAAAGATAAGTTCTAAATTGCCTCGCATTGAAGCCACAGCAGGTAATTGATCAGTAAGGCATTATAGTTAATGGGCCACTCGATCATGAAATTTCCTTGCTCTCAACCTCACTGTTTCGTAGTGAAGGAAATTATTATTTTTCGTGCCGTGTTAGGATCTGAGCGAGCGTACAATAACACGGGCACCTCTCCAGTGGATGCTGCTATTCGACCGTGAACACAAATTCCCGCCGTATACGTCAACATTTCTCACGAAACATTAATTTCTGAAATTTCTTTTTTCAGGGCCAATTATTATTACGAGAAAAACAAATTTCAGCAAGCTTTTCTGACTTGGCTGACTTGGGACAGGCTGTAACACTGGCGCGGCTGGTTTGCTGCGGAAGGCACGGCCGGTGCAGCGGTGTTTACGGGGGTCCGAGGCGGCGGTCACGCTGAGGGTGGATGTGTGTGGCTAGAACTAAATCATGCTTTCTCTACAGTCTGGGTTCTGTTTTCAGAAACATGCTGAGTACACTCATTGGGACTCTCGCTGGTCTTTGAGTAAGTGTGAACACAGTACAGTGTATCGGCAGCTTATCGGCGATGGCTCATCAGCAGGCGACGTGGTGGCCGATGTCGGTCTGTGACGTCAGCAAGAATTTCAATATGGCGATCGCTGTTGGTGGGAGGAGCTTCGTGGTCTCAACTTCAGTCACTTATTTCGAAATAAAAAATGCGTCTGTCGAGCTCAAATTTCGGAAATACAGTCGTGCCCCGTTAATATGACCCCCGTTAATATGACCCCCGTTAATATGGACGACCCGAATTATGGACAGTTTTTCTGGGGACGAAGCCTTTTCAATGTATATATGCCTTGTTAATATGGAAACTCGCTGTTTGGACAATGGACGGGGGAAGAATGCACGCGCCCCACTTGGGCCCATGTATTTTTGTCTTGTTAATATGGACAGTGCTTGAAAAAAAGCAGAGGAGTCCAAACGCAAGTTAAAGAAAGGCGCGCCGCCTGCGAACCTACGCGATAGCCGATACGGCGGGATGCTTGAAGGAGTCCTGTGGGGTTGGAAAGAACCAAAGACGTTTTAGGAGGGGGGGGCAAGGGTCAGTGTAAGAAAGACCCCGAAAAAGGGGAACCAGGAGATTTCTGGGTGCAGCGGAAGTGCCTCCGCAGTCGGGAAAACAGCAACATGCGGTAGCAATAAATTCTGCTGAACGTGAACAGAGAGGCCGGTAAAAGCGTAAGAAAGAAATGGCAGGAAGAAAGACAAGCGCCAAAAGTGGCGGTGGGAACTGAAGCTTTCTTTCCCAAAGCGCAATGTGTGTTCCATGAAGCCGTTAACGCTTTTCGGTGAGAGTTAAGACACACTCACAAAGTAGAGCGACAAAAGAAAGGCGACGTACGAACACGCAACCAGGACCGGGCGTCCCGTCCTGGACGCGCTTCCCTCTCATGCTCCTGGTTTTCGTCCCTGTTGCGCTGCCGAACTGCTACATTTTGCACACAAGGCAGTCCGCATGTCGGCTTCGCTTTGAGTCAACGATGCAGCCTTTAGTGTTTTCTTGCTATTTACTTTTCCTTGTATACATTAGTTCTGTGAAGCAAACTACAGGCTAGAAGGAAATGTAATGGCATGCATTTTGTTACTTGGCCCCATTGTGCTGGCTCTGTAGTTAGAGTGCTTGGCTGCTGAACCCATAGATGCAGATTTGGTTGACAAGGTCTGAGCTCTTCGTAGTCGGCTAGCCGTCGTTCTAAACTGTACTTCAGCTTGCAGTGTTTGTTTTATAGGAACACATAAAAACGCCGCCAAGAAGATGGGATGTTCGATAGCCCTCTGCATAGCAGCTTGCCAACTTGACTCCCTTGCTTCCTTACAGAAACAGTACAAGGCAAAAAAAGAAAATCAGAAGACCGGAAAGGCAGAAAGGTTAACTAGGCAAAAAAGTGCAAAGCATCAGGAGCTTATAACCCTCAACTTGAGTCTGGCTTTTGGCATGGCGGGAGTTAAACGCAAAAGAACAGAGCTGAATGTAGGCGCAAAGAAATCTGTGAATACAAGCGGCAAAAGCCATCTCAGTCATTCAAGCCGTGAGGGACTAGTATCGACAGCTCAGCTGTCTCCTCGCCTCAGGAGAATCTCAGCAGCTACTTAGCGTACTTTGCTCAGTGACGAGGCCATTTTGGAAGTGGCGGTGAGTAGAGAATCAGACGCTGATTCATCGGCCAGTGAGGAGTTCGTACTCGAAGGTTCGACCAACACAAAGCCCACCATCACGGGTGTCATGGTAAGCGAGTCGCTTCAGACTGACCTACCATTTTTCGAAGACAACAGTGACAAGGATAATGCACTCAAAATTGCCGGTGTTTTGTGAAATTTTGAGTCCAGTGCACATCGTTATGTACAAAAGCAGTCGTTAATTACAATTTCTTTTTCTCAATAAAATTCTTTGTTTTTATTCATGACTCGTTATTATGGATGACTCGCTTTATGGACAGTTTTGGTCGGAAACCAAAGTGTCCATATTAACGAGGCACGACTGTAAAATAATAAGGTCCAGTATTATCTTCCAGACTACAAAACTGTAACATATTCGATGACCATGGCATGACCCCTTTAAAAGGTACAAAGCATGCAGACAGAGTGAGTCAGAGAAATAAATCGAGTTAATGAGAATCTGAAGGAAATGACGAAGCAAAAAAATGGGCATTGCGAAGGGAGGATAACAAATAATCACTAAGGGTAAAAAATTGGATTTCAAAGGAAGGAAAGCTTAGTAAGGGGCAGCACAAAGTTAGATAGATGGATGTGGTTAGGAAGTTCTCAGGGGTCAAGTGGATGCAGCTAGCACATGACCGGGTTAATTGGAGGAAAATGGGAGAGACCTTTGTCCTGCAGTGGGCATAGTCCGGCTGATGATGATGATGTTTTAATAAGTGTTTTATGTTAAAGGGAGCATCTAAAGCTTTTAAAGTATGTTTCAGCAAAGCCATCTACTCATTTTTGACACTACAGTATCCTCATGTAAGACGAATAAACAATGTGAGACAATTCAGATAGTTTCTCACAGAATTCGACGTAAAAAAAAAATGTTAGTGCTGGAATTTCACGCGCAACTTTTCATTCAGGCTTTGTCTTCGCTTTCATTTTGGCTCTGTTGTATTTATTTTAAAATGAGATTTAGAACTCTGCCATTAGCATCGCAAAACTTCACAGAGATTCTTCTTGGTCAAGCAATATTCTTTTAACTTTTAAGACTAATATATTCCTTCAGCTTTCAAGCTTCTATGAAAGCTGCACTCAGACGAATGTTTGTAATGATTTGTGTCGTTAAAGCTCTCCAAGAGATGGGAGTTCCAATTCACCTCATCTGTCTCCTCAGGAACCTTTATGAAGGGCAAGAGGCCACAGTCAGAACTGGGCATGGTCTTACTGATTGGTTTCCGATTGAGAAAGGGGTGAGGCAAGGCTGCATACTGTCGCCCTGCCTATTTAACCTATATGCAGAGTGCATCATGAGGAAGGCTGGTCTGGACGAGTCTTCAGCTGGAGTGAAGATTGCTGGAAAACGTATCAACAACCTTAGATATGCGGATGATACCACTTTAATGGCAGAAAGTGAAGTGGAACTCAAGAGACTTCTGATGCGCGTACAAGAAGAGAGTGAGAAGTTTGGGCTTAAACTGAACATTAAAAAGACGAAGATCATGGCGTCTTGCCCTATCAAGTCCTGGAGCATCAATGGACAAGAAGTGGAAGCTGTGACAGATTTTCTATTCTTGGGCGCCAAGATTACCTCGGAAGGAGACTGCAGCCATGAAATTAGGAGACGCCTGCTTCTGGGAAAGAGAGCAATGGTTAGCCTTGACCGCCTAGTAAAGAGCAGAGACATTAGTCTACCAACCAAGATCCGTATAACCCGTGCTATGGTCTTTCCAGTTGTGATGTATGGATGCGAGAGTTGGACTGTGAAAAAGGCTGACCGCCGAAGAATTGACGCGTTTGAATTGTGGTGCTGGCGAAGACTCTTAAGAGTTCCTTGGACTGCCAGAAGATCAAATCAGTCGATATTGTCGACCATAAACCCTGACTGCTCATTGGAGGGTCAAATTCTAAAGTTAAAGCTCAGCTACTTTGGTCATCTGATGAGAAGAGAGGAGTCGCTGGAGAAAGATTTGATGTTGGGAAAGGTTGAGGGTCGCCGGAGAAGGGGTAGGCAGCGAACGCGATGGTTAGATGGCATTCTCGAGGCATTGCAGATGAAGCTATGTGATGTTAAGAAGATAGTGAGAGACCGGAAAGCGTGGCGTGACATGGTCCATAGGGTCACGAAGAGTCGGACACGACTGAACGCCTGAACTGAACTGATCATGGGGAATTACTCCGCCAAAAAAAAAAAATCTTTTCCTTTGCGACTATACTACTAGTATCGCACTGCAGTGGATTGCTGTTATTAATTTTAATTGGCGCCTTAATCCCAGCTACTTTGAGGGTATTAAAAGAAAAAGGTTCTGTTTATTTGAGTTGATGTATTTGATCAAACTTTTAGCCACTTTCCAGAAAATAGCATAAACCTGGCTTTATCTCAAAAGTCTCATTGTAGATTGAGTGTGGACATATGCACTGTATCATTTCCGTATGCCCAGAAAAGTGTTCCCGTTGTACCGAGACCAGTGCCGAGCAGGCAGTGACCAATGGCATGGCTCCCGAAGCTGCAGAGAAAGAAAAGAGCGGGGACGAGAGCCCTCATCCGTCAACACCAAAGCGGCCGAGAATGACACGGCATGCGCAGCGCAACAACCTTCAAAACGTATGTCAGGCTGGTCCTTTCTCATTGTGCCAAGAATGCCCTGTGGGGTTCTTACTGCACTTGAGTTCTTACTGCACTTGAATGCAGCTTGTGGCAGATCACCGGGAGCTGATATAAGACACATGAAAGAAGGAGAATGCTCCATACAAAAAAAGGAGCTAGAAATGCTTAGGGCGAGCACTGCAGTATTTTCTGCGTTTTAGGTTAGCCAGCATCGTGTAGTATTGAGCGTTAAAAGCATGATTCTTCTGGCATGATTTTGGAACGAAATTCTTCTGGCAGATTAAATTATGATTTAGTTAACTTCTGTGGTTCTGCGAAAATAGTGTTTATTTTACCAATAGAGTGATGGGAGGTTTTTCTGATGCTCTGTTCGTCTCTTGTCAAGTAAGCTTTCAAACAAGCTTTCACCTTCCCCATGTCGTTAAACCGCTTAACCTGAAAGCTTAGAAGCACACAAGGCTCTGAACCGGAAGTTTGCTGGGTAAATTCTAGCGGGGACGCTCCAGTGTACATCACTTACGTGGTCCAAATGTCATGCGTCCCTCCTGTGAAAGATTCTGTTGTTAAATGCAAACATAAATAGACATTCATGCATGAAAAGGAGCATTACTATAAAACCTAAAAATTAAGAAGCAGAAAAAAAGCAAGACGACTAAAACAGGGAAATATTTTTTGATACGTGAAAACCAGAGCTAACAGTCTTTTTTTTACCAAAATGCTCAGAGGGTTGCAAACTTGTTTGCCTTTGGAATGGTTTAATTCAAAAGTAGAATTTTTCTGCTGTTATTTAAAAATGATTATATAAATTGATGAAATAAAATTTAAAAAGATTAGTCTGCAAGTTCATCAACTCGCAACCTACGTGGTCAAATATATGCATCCCCCTTGTGATCATTTTTGTCGTTAAATGCAAACAAAAATAGAAATACATGCTTTGAAGCAATTATTATGATCGAAATATTTCGAAGAAAGAAAAGCAAGGCCATGAAAACATGAAAAAATATTTTGGAATGTGGAAACCGAAGCTGTTTGTTTTGCAAAATGCGCAGAGAGTTACAAATTTGGCGGTATCTTTTAAATAACTTAGTTAAAAGCATAATTTTTTGCTAGTCATTCAGAATTTATTGTGCAGTTTAATTATATAAAGTTTGAAAAAATTGATTTTTTTTTTTCTTCAAAAATAATGAGTTTTCAAAGTGGCCTCCTACCTTAAGTGAAGTAGTTCTGCTCTGCATTTACATGTACAGGTTGCGCAGACATCCACAGGATGTCTGCGTAACCATAACCATCTATTAATGGTACCTTAGAAGTCATGGTCACTTTTTGTCAGAGGCAAAAGAGGCATAGAAGGTTTTTTAGCAGGGCATTACAAGCAGACAGGTGTTGTTCATCTGTTTGACAATTTCTGGTTTGCACTTTTTGGTGAATAGGTCTACAGAGTTTTCAAAGTATGGAGACTCGTCCTTTTCTTTTTTTGTTTGTTTCATAATTTGTTTAGGCAAATTATGACATAAAAGAATGCTTTGCAAGAGGTGTTCTGGGTTGAGTACCTGTCGTTATAGTTGAGAATTTCATATCAGTTTAAACTGAAGGCTAGTAGTCCAGTCATACTTTCCCAGATGAAAGAAACACCTGACAGCCTTCTCATGCCCTTTCTGCAGCAGAACCAATGCCAGAATGAGCCAATGCATCAGGATGTAGTGGCACCCTGCACACCACAGAAGGCCTCCGGTCCTCACAGCCCTGGTCTCAAGGTTCCCGATGCCAAGAGCAGCGGCAATGTGACACCCTCAAGGCGAGGGCGACAGAAAGGTCTGTTCTGGCTTGGCCTTCAGCATTTGACGTGACAGAGTTAAAGAATGTTGCGCGAAAAAATCGCGAGCATGGCTCTGGCAGCTGATATGGCTGAGCACTGATTCTTCGATGATTTGTGCACCTTAATTCAGGAGATTCTTCTACTCCTGTCGACATCAGTGTAGTAATGCTGAAGACGAACTCAAAAAAAAAGACCCCACAGCCAAGATTATCACTGCAATGTTTTGTTTTCTTTTTCATTGAGTGCAGAGGGTTTGGCCTTGAGCACCTGGGTATTCAGGCAGTCAACTCGATTCTTGGAAAGCTTTTTCTCATTAGTAGCAAATTTTACTAGTCAGTGCGTGGAACCATATTTTTTTTTTTTTATCTACGGCGGAAAAAAAAAAGCTACGATTTAGCCAAGCTCATGGGCTACAGCATTGACTGCCTCAGTGGAGAGCACTGGATTATGGCTGTCACAAACGGCTTCCAGGAGTGACAACTTCGAGACTCTTTGTCATTTATTATGTCTTGAACAAGACGTAATAAATGACAAAGCCATAATAAGTAACAAGCTCTTGGTGAGCCCCCATAATGAGTTCTTACTGGGCTTCTGCCAATTTTCTCAAGCATTAATGTCCATTTCAGTTTTGCATTTTTTTGACACCACTGACACTGTCACTGAAAGGCCAAAAGGTGAAAACCCTTGTGTTAACTCCAGGATATTTGTAAAAGTCTGTGAGAATGACGCTTTTTTTCAGTCGGAGAAGAATCTCATATGCGAATTGTTCTCTTTATTATGTAAAATATGCTGCCCTACCAAAAACCAAAAAAATTACAATCGAGGTAATCAGTAATATTAAAAGCTGCACGCATGTGACTGGCCTGTATTGTCCTAAGGTCCTTTAACATATCATGTGCTAATGCTGAATGAGTATCTTCAAAGTGAGACGCTCTGAAACAAGCATCAATCAACACGCTTATTACTACAATCAACTTCGTGTAGCGCGTGTACCAGGGGAAGCAAAAAACCTGATGCTCTTTGCTTCTCTCGTCCTTTCTGTAAACCGTGAGAAAATGTTTGCAGTCAGTTGCCGCTTTTTTGCCCCATACAGCTAACTGAAAGAGACCGATTTCCCTAAAAGAAGAAAATGGCTAAAAACATCTGCCATTTTTCCTTGTTTTAGAAAGGAACATTGAAAAAGTTCGCTGCCAACGTATGGTGCACACTTGAATGCTGTTGGTGGAATGCTTGGCAGTGAGACTTGTGGGCCGGTTTGGAAAGGGTCCCTGCTTTGGGGTGCAAGGTGCCATTTTGCAGCTCTCCTTTCTTCATGGTGCAAGCAGGGGCCATGGTAACTGTTTGCTTATAGCTGACTGGACACTTACCTCTCTCATTGAAGTTTTTTTAAGTACAGATGCAGTGTTGTAATTCTCACAAAACTAATTTCACTACTGGCCTACAGAACAGTGTGTGCATAACATGTGAAGTAATCAAGGAAATTAAAAGCCTGGCATATTTAGGCATTTTGATCTCTCGTGGAGTCACCTATGTGTGTGTCACATGCGGCAGACTGACTTCAGGCTTACAAACTCTGGGGCCGCATTTTTATCTGATGTGGTGTCACAACATACATTATCATGATGCAAGAGATGGCTAGATATTGGTGCTATATGTATTGCGTGCACCGTACAGAAAGGCGGTGGGGTAGATGGAGCGAGCTGAGACGCATGACTGCCTGCTGCACACAAGCATCTAGAGCAGGATGCAAAGTGAAAGTAAGGAAAAAAGCAACCACATAAATAGCAACCACAGTGTGGGCTGCAGCGAGAAAGATGAGACAGAAAACCCAGCTCACATAATCCTGTTAGCAAATGGCTGTTCTATGCTCTTTCTTCAGCTGAGGTTATGCATAGTGCAGAAAGTGCTGTTCCAAATATTTTCTCTGTGGAAGGTGTTTTATCCACATTTTTTCATGTAACATATATTTGGAGACACCAGCATGCTCACATGCCTTTTTTTTTTAGGGGCACTTCTCCTAAGACGAACGAACGACGATATGAACAGTTTTTCTGGTCCCTTCAAGTTCACCTTAAATGCAGTCTACTGCATATTTTTTTTTTTGCTGTTGTTTTGCTGCTCTTGCTGAGCCTCTGGTTTGTTGGAATTCCTGAAGCATGAAAGGGCACGCTGTTGCACGCAGGAAAGGCAGGCGGCAAGGATTCTTCTGTCGCCGAGCTTCCAGCGGTAGCAAGTACAGAGAGCACTCCACGGCGTCGTGCCGCCAAGGGTCGCCTGCCAGCCAAGAATGGTAGGGGCGGTGCACGAAGCATTCTGCGTGAAATGCCTGCTGCCAACGGCCAGTCTCCCAGGGAAGGGGATGAACCCCACTGCACCCTTGCCGGCTGTGATTCCAAGGGTCAGTGGTATTCTTAGTTGATGTGTGCACTTTGTGTAGGTGATGGTATGCTAGTACCGTGTACAGTGGTTAAACGTGTTTGAAGCCATAGCAAACAGTCAAAGCATTTGGTTCCGTGAAACATGTCGTGCACAATGATTCGATGGTTTTTTTCCCTGTCCCTCATTGACATGAGTGGCTGAGCAGCGAAAAATTTCTTTGTGAAGCTTTTTAGAGATAGAATTGCCTCTATTTTTAACATGAGAATGTCCTGTGTGCTTGTAGTGTTATGGAATTTTGAAATGCACCCATTGTAGTCGATGGCTGGTGCAGGGGACCATAAAGCAATCTGCAGCATCAGGCTGACATCATTCAGTTTATTTTTTGTTTGGAATTATGTCCACCGTAGGCAATAATAAAATATCTATTCGTCCAATTGGACTTTATAACTACTACTTACTGTGGCATGTAGCTGGCTTTTTTTTTAATTGAACACTGTTTCCTGCAACAGGATTCTCTCTCCATAGTTGAAAGGGATGCTAGGATTTTCTGCAAACCCTGTGACATGGTACTTATTTGCAGTGCATATGAGGTGCTTTTTTTAACACTAAGCCCCGAGAATACTGAGGCTGCCATTATTGCCGTTTGTGAAGTATTTGTACTATGCTGCAGCACAGAATTGAAAACTTATTCCTGTGCTCAGCATCATAGTGCAGCTGAGATGCTTTGATCAGCATAATTTAAAACATGAAATGCCAACTAATTGGAACAAGGAGATAAAGATCAACTACAAGCACTAGTTTTGACCACCACTGGGTTCTTCGCTTTCTGATCTGATCTTGAGCATTGCAAAATATAAAAATAAAGCTACTAGTCGCATTTTGGCCTGCTTTAACTACTGTGGTGTATATATCTATGATTAGGGGTTAACCCTTTTGCTGTCATGAACGTACTAGTACGTTCCGGTACGTACCGACATACCGGTACGCTCTCTATCATGCATTCAAAACTTCGCTACTGTGCGCGAAGCTGGTACACTTGGACAGGCTGAGCCATCTGTCAAATTTTTCTACAAGTTTGTATTTTCGCCCCGCGTTGTGTTGGTACGTATTTACTGAAGAGTATGGAGCGACCGCGCCCACCCCTGCCACCTTCTTTAATGGGGGTGCAGTCGCTTCGCGCACGCTACTCTATCGCGCTAAGGGATCATGTGGCGCTCGTTTCGCGGCACGTGCGTTCGGCTACGGGTTCAAGGGTTGTTCTGCTATCTGCCGCAGGTTTTCAGGTTTTTATTTTTATTCTGTTGGCGTGTCTGCTATGACGCGTCACGTTCAGGGGCTCGCGCCGTTGCCTCTCCAATAGGTCGACACATGACTCGATCGCTGCTTTCGCTCTTTTTGCCGCTTCCTTGCTTGCAGCTAGCAGCAGCAAAGGAGGTTGTTCTAGCCTCTTTCAATCTCCTTCTGTCATCTTGATTTTGCAACGTGCCATATATCTTCATTGTGCGGGCCACTGAAAGTGCACCCTCCGTGCGTGCAGTTACTTTCGGATGGCTGACCGCGCAGGACTTTCGACTGCATACCGGAGCGATGGCTCTTTTTATTATAAATACAAGTTGAGCTCGCATTCAGTCTCTCAAGAAGTATTAAGCAGTTTTTTTTCTTATCTTCATTTATCTAATCTATAATCAGGCTAATAATGATGATGATGTTAATTAACACCTGCAGAACACTGAAATGTGCATGTTCTGTTGACTATGTTATTTGTATAGCAATCATAATAAAAAATAAATCGCTATGCTCGTTCCCCAAAACTAAGCCGACACTGGGGGTGCGTCACGGACAGAAACGCCCGACAGCGAAAGGGTTAAAGGATTGTACGTGGGTTTTTTAGTCAAAGTTACTCTGAGAGATGCGTCATGGAACAAGTTGAGGGATGTACTTTGCTTGGTATAGGTAGTTTGGTATTCCATGAGGTGTATGAGTCATTTTGTGGGCCATCATCATTTTCCCAGGACACCTGAGTGGCAGGTTTCCATCGCACGCCACGCTGGAGTGCTGTCCGCTGTACCACAGCACCACGGCTGCCGACTGTGAGGTATGTGCCGGTCGTGCATGCCTCCCTGCTGTGGGCCTCTTGAAGGAATGGTTAACACACCAGCTATGTTAACATATTAACAGTTACAGCATGGTGTCAGTCTCGCTTGTACGCAAAAATGGATAATTTGTAATCGAAGGCTAGATGCATAGGTGTTCAGTTTTGTATAGTCCCTGTGTTGAATGCAGAGCAATCTTATTCTCTAATTGCACTGTGTGCGAAATGGTGAAAAGTTTATTGTTTGTCATGGTTTTATTAGTACATGGAGTATGTTGTAAGCAGGCGTCTTTTTTTGCGTGCTAAGCCGAGGTGTTGGTTACATTTGTATGTACAAACCAAGCACAGGATGAATACCTTTTCTCCAGGGTAGTGTCCTGTAGCAGAGACTAGTTCCGGAATTTGTTAGAGAATGTGAAAATGCTAATATGTTCTTCTGGCCATTTCAGAATTCTTAGAAGGCACGCAATGTCACAGTAAGTTCGATGCTTGAAGCTAAAGCTTCTGAAAGCAGTGTACATAATAAGAGAGAGGTGTATAGATTGGCGTAATTCTTTTTTTCTTTCTGTGTTACTTGCCTTAATGCCAAGGCATATATCAACACGTCACCTTTCGTTCCCAGCTTTTATGATTGCTCATCATTTCCATTGTTCCCAAGTAGATGCAGTGTACTAGTAATGACATTTGGTCTTGTAGCTATTTGCATGGTGCAGAAAGTACAGTCAAACCTTGATATAACAAACACGCATATAACGAATTATTAAATATTTTGAACTCTTCCGAAATATGTTTGTCAAACGCATGTATTTTTAACTTCCCATAGCGAACATGGTGCGGCATAATAGGGATATAACGAATCTCGCGACGCTAAGCACTACCTCACTTTAATAGCAGGAGGTAGGCTTCGTTGCACTGCAAGTGTGTTGTGCAGCGCAGCAAACGTTCTGGACTGACCTCGCATTTGCTGACAGCGCCACAGATGCCACGTCGACATCGAGAGTTGACAGCCAAAGAAATTGTTCGCATCTCACAATCGCTGACAATGCCGCTTCAGCAGTGGCGGCAGCGGCGCAATCGAATGTTGTTTTTGCCCTTTTGCGTCTTTTGCGTTTTAGCGTTAGTAGCGGCGTCAGGCGTGGCCGTCTTAGCGGTCTGTGGAGGCTGTGTTAGTGGTCGTGTCGAGTCTGCTGCGTGGGTGTGCGTAGGGCTGTGATAGCGGTGGAACGTGAAAAAGAGCAGCACTGACGTTAAAGACCAAGCTCGAGATAAAATCAGGGCCTTCTAGGCAGTTTACAAGAGGAGACTGATTGACACTCTTCTCGTGAAGCTTTGTATAAAGCAGGACTTGAAGATCGACTTGCTGGGAGCATTAAAGCGGCATGGGACAGCGTGAAAGGCGAAACGATTGCCAACTGCTTTCGGCATGCAGGCTTTGTTCCAGCAGAGGCCCGTGCATCGAGTGACGATGGGGACGATCCCGACGGAGCAGAGCTCTGCGAGCTCGATGAGGCCTGGAACGATTTTTCCCGTCATGTTGGTGACATGCCCGCAACAATGACTGTAGAAGACTTTGTAGGCCCGTGCATCAAGTGACGATGGGGACGATCCCGACGAAGCAGAGCTCTGCGAGCTTGATGAGGCCTGGAACGATTTTTCCCGTCATGTTGGTGACATGCCCGCAACAATGACTGTAGAAGACTTTGTAGGGGCGATGACACTGAGCCAACCATGACT
Organism: Amblyomma maculatum; assembly: GCF_055883805.1. Lineage (NCBI taxonomy): Eukaryota > Metazoa > Arthropoda > Arachnida > Ixodida > Ixodidae > Amblyomma > Amblyomma maculatum. The sequence goes on along the minus strand of NC_139349.1, from coordinate 33,784,008 downwards.
GTACTGACGGACGCCGAAATCGCTGCGGAAGTCTCTGAACATCCCGCAGACGCGGTTTAGGCTGACCCTGCAGACGATGAGAACATTCAGACTTCACAAGAAGCGCTTTCTGCATTAGATCTACTGCAGTGCTATTGAGGGCAGTGGGTTTGCCCTTGTTGAGTGTTCGCAAACAGGGCGTGATACGGAACGTGATCAACACAGAAAAGCAGGCCGCGATAACACAGTTCTGTGCGCGTAAATAAATGGATGTGACCCAAGTAAGCCCCCTCTCAGTTGCTGTGCCTTCTCTGATTGAATTTTGCTGCTCTTGCATGTATTTTCTACAAAATTTTATATCACAAATTATGGATATAGCGAACAATTTTTTAATTTTTTAACTGTTCGTTATAACGAGGTTGCACCGTACTACATTTACATGCATGGAACAGTTTTTTTTCCTATCGGAGCATTGGTTCCAGATCGCACCTTGCATCATATCTCGAAGCGTTTTAAGAACATAACGCACTTTTTTCCCCTTGGTGCTCAAGATTAGAGGTGCGCAAAATTTCGGCCCAAGCCTGGTCCGGGCCATATGCTACTGACCCAAGTGCGGGCTGGCCCGACACTGAAAGGGCATGAGCCTGGCCTGACCCGGTCCAGTGCTGGACCCCTCCCGGCCTGACAGGCTATAATTGTAGTTGAAGCGGTGGTATAGAAAGATATAATTTGAGGATGATGAATTTATCTAAGATTTTGAAATGTTGAGTTCTCATGTTTAAGATGACAAATTTGTGGAATATATAGAGGCACAGCACATACATAGAATTATTGTAACAAGTGATGCATTGATGAAGGCTTGAGGCATTTACGGTGTTCCTGGATCCAGTAGCGCTGAAGTTTCTTTCAGTGCCCTAACTTGTGGTTGAAATGATTACCACCTTCTTAGCAAGGAAAGCAATTTTTTGGTAAGCAGCACTTGTTTTCTTCTAAAGTGCGCTAGCTCTAAATCTGAACAAGGAATTGATTTTGTTGCCAAGTGCTCAGTGAGCTCATCTGTCTCACTGAGAGCCTTCCACGCGTGCTTTTCACGGTGCCGGAAGAGCGCTTCCACATTGTCTGCGCCGAGAAACAAGAGGAAATTCAACCACCGCGGATGCTTTCAGCTATGTCACACTTCAACTGAGACCAAGTCGAGGCAGGAGCAAGCCACAACAAGAGCAAGCCACAACAAATCTAAAAATAATACCTAACCTAAAAATAATACCTAAAAATAATACCTAAAAATAATACCTAATCGGTAACGCCAGCACAGATGTGCTGGCGTTACCGAAGCAGAGCTGTGAAACATGAAACTCAATAGCTCACAAGGGCCCCCTCTGTTCGGTCATTGAGGGTTATGATGAGGAGGAATGGAGGAAAGGCATGTCGACACCAGGATATAACTCAAAAGCTCTCGCGTGAGAACGCGGGAAAGTGCTGTGCATTCTAGACTCCTATTGCACCATGGCCATATTTGCGCTTCGCAAAAGTTGCATGTGCTCGGTATTGGGGTATCCAGCTTGGCCCGGCCCGCCCGAAGCACGTATACCTTGCAAAGGTATACATATTTGTTTTGGGCTTCTATACCGTGCAAAGGTCATTGCAAAAGGTGCTTAAAACTTGACACCCTATTAACTTTGCCAAGAGGGTCACGCTCCCTCCCTCCCTTCTCATAGGTGATCTGTTCAACATAGTCGTTATCGGGGCACCTGCAAGCATCTTGGCAAGTTGCTCAAGGTCACAGGGTCAGCACTGCATGCAGTGACGAGGGCGGAACTGAGGAGCCTGCTACAAATATATATAAAAAAAGTAAATTCTTAATAACAGAAGCAGGAAAGGAGGTTCATTATGAAAACATAAAGTACTGAAACATTAGCTATAAGTGGTTTCTTAACTGCGACTATTATTCCCGCCCCCTCCCTAGCACTTTTTCACTGCCTCTTGGAGGGGGGAAGTTCGAAACAAGGCAAGCTTTGAATATATTTTTGCGGTCGTATTATCTGAACCCATGTGAAGATGCGACTGTACAGTTGAACGATCCAAAGTTCTTAGTAAGTGGATGGCTCCCATTTCAGCCAAAAAAAAATGCAAAGGCCCGCAAAATTAAGTAGCTTATGGGCACCGTTTTCTTGCAGCAGACACTACCTTTCCACTTCCCAGAGACAGCTAGCATGATCATATTCTCGTGGCCAAAGTACTTTCTGGGTACAAGCCGCATTATGAATGCAATAATATGATTGAAGCAGTCATGGTATCTGGTGACCGGTTGCCATCCGCATCTTCAATTTTCTGCTTAGAAGCAATGGTGGTGCTACCATAGGGCATTGTGCGCGGCATGTACTACATGTCTGCTGCCTTTGCACCGCCTCCACACTGCAGCAGCACAGAAGGGGCAGATCCGACTCGACCGGCGATGTACGCTTTGGGCTTTATGGCCAAGGAAGGTTTACCTCAGAAATGGTATCCAGACATTGTATCGGTGGAGGCGGTCGATCACTGGCCATGTGCAGCAGTTTCTCCTTCAACTCTGCATCTTTCTCTCTCACACTTACCACTCTTTTTTCTTCTACATTAGGCACTTTACTCAACTGGGTTGCACCGATGGCCTTGTAACCTGTTTATGCGACGAGGGTCGACAGGCTGTTTGGCAGTGGGGTATGGCCCCTGTGGGATGCTTTTAATGGAGGTTTGCATGGGCCGAAATTTGGAGCCCGAGCCCTGCCCTGGCCGTAGGCTGCAGGCCGAGTCCGACCTAGCCCTGTGCTCGGGCTGAAGGCCCAGGCCCGGCCTGACTTGCTGTATTTGCAGTTGAAGCAGAAAGAATATCATTTGAGCTTATTAAAGGTCTTGAAATATTTATTTCTCACATTTAAGGTGACAAATTTGTCGAATATATAGAGATGCAGCACATACACAGGACTATCATCCTAATTATTCTGCAAAAACAAAAAGCTACGCATTGGTGAAGACTTGAGGCATTTTCGGCACTCCTGGATGATTAATCTGGCAGCGTTGAAGTTTCTTTTGCTGCTTTAACTTGTGGCTGGAATGTGTCCTTAGCAAGGGGAGCAAATTTTGGGTACAAAGCTTCCTTGCTCCTCCAAAAGATAGCTAGCTCACACTGTAAGCAGGGGGCTGATTCTGTGACCAAGAAATCGACGAGCTCATCTCGCTCACCGGTCGTCGTTTGCGGCGTCGGTAAGGCACCGCCACTGCATTGCATTTTTCTAGAAACCAGGAAACTCGTAATGACCATGGACGTTTTGACTGGATACGTGCTATGTCCCGTTTCTGTCGAGGCTATGTCAAAACCAGGAGGAAGCCGCAACGTAAATACGCTCGAGAGGCGACAGCATGGCGTGAATCTCGCAACAGATATCTAAACATCTGCGCCGGTGTGACCGAAGTGGGATCCACGCCCACAAGTGGCCCTTCTGTTCGGCCGTTGACAGCTAGCAAAGATCCGTTCATGGTGAGGGTGCATGGAGGAAATGTGGATCGACGTCACTAGAAAACTCGGACGCTGTCGCTTGGGGAGGACGCAAAAAAAAAACACTTATTGCTCTGCATATGAGATGCCTAGCGCACTGTGGCCATATTCGCTCTTTCGCTAAAGTTGTGTGTACTCTCAATCAGTGTATCTGGCTCGGCCTGTGGGCTGGGCCGGGCACGGGCTGTTGGGCAGAGGCTTTTGGGCCGGCTCAAGCCCGGGCACGCCTCTAGCTCTGCTCGTTACAGCCGAGTGGTGCGACCACAGTTGCTCGCTTTATCCGTGAGGCAGTGCCATAGCCCTAATACATATTTTGGCGATAGCTGTCCCTCGTTCACAATAAACGAGCGTTTGTTGTAACTGCGTCCATTATAAGTAGGCTCGACTGTATTAGCTGAATGAAAATGCATTGCCTCTGTAGGAAGTCGGGCAGGAATGAAAAAAAAAAATAAAAAATTCACATTATGCACATAGCACGCGATGGCTGAGAAAGCATATATAGTCAAGTCCTATTGCCCTAACCTGAATAAATTGAAGTGCGTCTTATATATCAATTCTTTTGTTAAAAGCCTCAAAATATAAAAGGTGCGTCCTATAAACCGGAAAAGACGGTAGTTAGGTAACTGAATTTGTTACTTTAGAACAGTAAATCTGCCACACCACATTAAACACATCTGATGCATCTGTTCTGTGCATCTGACTCAAAAGAAATTACTAAAATTTGTAAGCATTTTAGTGTTCTGGCAGTGGCAGATATGTCACTAGCATCAGCGGATAATTCTAGGTTGATAAGCTTCCCTGCGTTTTTGGGGTATGGCAGCTGTGGTAGTGTTAATGTGACATTGGGGCAGCTATGCCGTGATTGATTTATGCATTCGGTTCATTGATTTGTGCATTATGTGATATATTCGTACTCGGGCTTTGTCCCACGCAGGAGCAGTACAAGGCAAGAACCAAGAAGAAGGCAGAGCGCCATCAGCAGATTGGCCGGTTGTCACTTAAGAAGCCTGTGAGTATCGAGTGTTTCACAGTTTGCCTGATCCTTGAAGGGAAGGTAAGAGTAGGAAGTGGAGGGTGGAACAGTGCTGTAGGGACCTCTCCTTTTATGAATTAATTAATAAATTTTAGAGGCTTTCAGCTCTCAGGTCAGCGTTCTTCTTCAAACTGTGTCTCGCACCGAAGCATTCTTTGATGATTGTCTGTCTTCATCCCAACATATTTCGAGACAGCATTGAAGCAACTCAATGTTATTGCTTCCAGGAAAAAGAAGGGGCGATTTTGCACCTTTACTTTAACTCGGCGCAAATAATGAATGTATGTTGTGTCAACTTTTCGTAAAAAAATTGTCTGAAACAAATCACTTCCACAATCATGTCGCTGTGTTACTCAGCAGATAAAGATATCACTTTTCAATTTTAGGTGAAGCCTGGCTTTTCTCTACAGTCATTTTTCAAAGAACCTGTGCACATCCTGGTTAGATCCAGTTCTTTACCAAAAGCTGCCGTCTTAAAATGTAGTTTGCCAGCATAAAAAGCTAGCAAACTAGCAGCTGGCATCACCAGTTTGAGAAAGCTATTATTTCCAGTGAATTCTTGATGACTAAATGCATGTTTTTAATACTTGTGCAGAGATGGGTAGAAAAATGAGAGGCTCGTTGTGGCATAGCGCGTATAAAGGAAGCCAACAGTCGCCAAAACCAACGAAAGTGCGTTGACATCTACTTCCTTTCTTATTTTTTTAACTTTTTGTGTTATCGGTGGTAAATTAGTAGTGTAACCACTTTGTGCCTTCAAGGTAATCATTTAGAATGTAGAAAAAAAGAAGAACCGCATGGCCACTAGTGCAATTTGAGTTTATGACCTTCATGTGTTGTGTACATTGCTGTCTCAGTGGTTAGAGTCATTGACTGCTGAATCTAAGGACGTGGGATTCAATCCTGGCCGCGGCGGCCGCGTTAAGATGGAGGCGAAAAGCAAGGTGCCCATATTCTGTGTAGTGTCAATGCATGCTAAAGAACGCCAAGCGGTCGAAATTTCCAGAGCCGTCCACCGCAGTGTTCCCCATAGCTTGAGTCGCTTCGAGGTGTCGGACGCTGGAAGCATGCACTGGTGTCACATTTGTTCACGGTAGTGTTCACGGCACGTCCCATATTACCGCAAGTGCCACATGGGGCTTGATCTAACGGTGAAGTAGACAGATGTGTGAGAAACCCCCGTTGGGCTACTTTGGGACCAAAACTGCCAAAATGAGGCCCTCATGAAGCTATTCAGGAGACAAGGGTAGGGAAACTAAGGGCTTGCTTCATGTTTCTTTAACATTCGTTGTTAAATCTGGACATTCATCTCGGGGTGATATATATGCGTTTTGTGAATTGTGTTTGTCAGATGTGATAGCTGCTACAATGAAGTTACAAGAAAAAGATACAATGTGGCATAGGCATCATCCGTAGCCTATTTTTGAAAAGTAAAGTATTTTGTTTCTTAGGAAAATGAGGGCAAAAGAACAACTTGAATTGTAATGGGGTTTGAAAAAAGAAAAATATAAATGTGCTTCCAATGTCTATCTAAAATGTAGCATGTGATTTCTACCGTCCCAAATTTCGAAAAGTCTAAAGCTGGAATACGTATAGAGGGCCCAAAGTGTAAACCGCGGAGCTTCAAGAAGAGGGCAAGTCACAGAATTTTATTGTCAGGGCAGCTACCACTTTCAAGCGCATACTGTTAAGGGGGGACCCGGGTCTTTGCAGCCGAAAATCGGTCAGAAAATCGGATTTTCAATCTTCTCGTTTTCGCGATTCTGGGATCTTTCCGCAGCTATCTCCGAAGTTTCGTTGAAAAATATCGCCTAATTTGCGTGTTACAGCGTTCCAAAGACGAGAATCTGCGCGTATGGCCCTTTAAACTGAGGTCAAATCGCGCTGAATTTCGATCTCCCGCAGTTCGAGAAATACGCGATCTGCGGGCATAACCTTGATGTCGTTCGAAAGATCGCGATTCAAGGCATTTCAATATCTCGGTTGGTGACCATATGCGAGCCCACCGAAGCGGAAAACAAAGGAATAAAATTGCGTGAAACACGCCCTGCTATTGGACTTCCATCGCACGTGAGCAAGAGGCGAGCTTTGGTTGGCTGGCGGCGTCGACTGCTCGCGGTACGGCGCCATTTTGAAAAGGTCTCTCCTTTAGGCCTAGCGCCGTTCCCTCATCGTAACCACAACGCGAAATGCGCAATATTGAGATTCACGCTTCGTTGTTAGCCTAAACAAAGTAGCGAGAGGAGATAAACGCACCGGGGATGCTGCATCGCCGCATCTGGTTATCTGCAATCAATGATGAAGCGCCGACGCTCCGCGTCGAGTCCGCGATGGCCTGATAACGGCGTAGCATAGCCGGTCGTGCTCAGTGCGATAGCGAGGAGCGGCACGATCTGCCGCGTACGGAACCGTGAGGGTGCAGATGAGCAAGTGCAGCTTTCAACGCGGGATAGATCGCCCTGTGAGGCAGTGCCGCGACCAGCCGCAGTGGCAGTCGCAAAGCAGCGTCCCGCGACACGCGGAACATAGAAAAGATTGCGCGGAATCCCAAATCTTGTCGAAATAAACTTTCTTCTGAATGCTACGCGGTGCAAGACGAGCAGCGGTCGCTTATCACTAGTTGCAGGCCTACTGCGTTTATACTGCATGAACGTGAGAATCGCGATCGCGCGCCAGCACTTGGCACTAACTTTTGCAGAGGTCACGATGCAAACACACTCGTCTTGGTGGCGGCCTCCGGACCATGCGTTCCGTTCGCCGGAAATTTCATTCGTTGAGGGCGAATTATATCGATGGGAAATGATGCATTGGCATCAGAAGCTAGTCAGAACCAACTTTAATGAGTTACTGTTAGCTTTGGTGCTTCAAAAATTTGTCAACACGTTTTTCCTCAATTTCTAAAAATCAAAATATTGAGGACGGTACATGTTTGGAGGTACGATATCTCTGGTACTACTTATGATATTGCTATAATTCCTTTTGCACCAGAAAGGTAAACTCATGTACAGTGCAAAAATATAAATGAATTTGTAGTACTTAATGTGGAAAGTTTTTAAAAATTTCATGTTTTCTGGAGTGTCAAGGTGGCTTTTTGGTCTGTGAACTTTGACAAGCTGTAACTTTGGTTAAAATGGAACCAGGACATTCAATCTTGATTTTTGCATTCTCTGTGTGTTCTAAATTGATTTAATACGTCAGGTTTTATTATAGCTCCTGTAGTTTTACTGACAGCTCACCTCCAAACAAAGAACATAAAGTGCTCAATATCTTCAGAACTAAATGGCTTACATAAAATTAATGTGCATATTTGAAATCAGCACAAAAAGCTGCAAACACAGTGCAACATTAATCAAAATCTACCAGTAAATAAAAAATATTGTCTTAAGACCAGGGTCCCCCCTTAAGTCTTTGTAGAGTAAAGTTAGTCTCAGGTTGTCGCCCTTTTTGCTTTTGTTTTGGCAACACACCTTCGTGATACAAAAAGTGCAGTACAGGCTATCCCCATACCAGACATTCATTTTAATGCATAGCACATTTTCCGTGTGTATCCAGCTTTTCCAGCTCAGTGGGGTTACTTTGGTAATTGAACTTTTGGCCCTTAATGGTTGTTGGTTAGGTGGTCAAAATTTCCGTAGCTTCCCACTGTGGTGTCCCTTATAGCGAGTGTTTCTATAGGGCTCAGGACATCAAACCATGAAAACCAAACCAAACAGATTGATCACTTGTGATCAATTGTTCACTTGTAGGCTCTGCAGACTCCTGAGCAGAAGGAGCGCTACCAAAAGCTGTTGGAGCAGCGAAGGGAGAAGCTGTCACCGAGGACTCGTTCCCGGGGAATGCTGTGAGTGGATGTTTACTTTTATGTTAAGGCATAATATATGTGTATATTTAACCAATGGAACCTGCATTGTATTTGTGTGACTCTCACATGTGTACTGGTATAGAAACATTACCCTTTGTTTTTTGCCAGCCTACCAATACAGTGAAAGCTCGTTAATTCAGAACTCGTTAATTCGAAATTTTGGATAATTCGAAATAGTCATCGTGGTCCGGTCCGCAGTGCATAGAAGTCTATGCGCGTAACAGCTCGTTAATTCACTCAAAAATTGGCGCCGCCACCCATAATTCGAACTGCGCGCCGCCAAGCGGCGCTGTTAAAAACCATCGTTGGAAGCTTTCACGGCAGAACGATAGATGGCACAACCATCGGGGCGCCGCTAGAGTGCTGGAACAAGTACTAAACAGTCTTTCCTGCCGCGACTCCTTCGAGGAACGACGTTTTAGTGTTATCGACCACGGTTTCGTGTTGCATTTCGTGAGCCCTCGTTTTGCACGCCGCTTGTTGTGAGCTTGTGTCCGCGAGATGTGTTCGCGTGGGAAATACTGTGCCAAGACGGTGAAGGAGAAAGTGGCTATTTTACGCGAGGTGGATGAACGGAAGGCCAGCAAAGTGGAAATCGCGAAAAAGCACGGGATTCCACCAAGCACGTTGTCGACGTACGTCCGAAATAGGAAGGCCATCGAGGATGCCTATGAAGCCGAAGATTTCGCCAGCAACAGAAAAAGGCTTCGGTTAGCCAAGTATCCGGAAATTGAGACCGCTGTGATCACGTGGGTGAAAGAAATGAGAAGCGCTGACATTCCACTGAGCGGCCCAATTATCATGGCGAAGGCGGCCGATTTCGCCCTGCGCTTGAATGTGGAAGATTTTGTCGCCTCCGAAGGATGGTTTCACCGCTTTAGAGACAGACATAATCTTGTCTTCCGGGTGTTGTCTGGAGAAGCCAAAGAAGTGGATGCAGAAACTTGTGCCACGTGGCGAAGCGGTGCTCTGCAGCAGTACTTAGAAAGCTACTCGGCACATGATATATTCAATGCTGATGAGACGGCTTTGTTTTATAAGCTCCAGCCCGACAGAACAGTAACATTTAAAGGGGACAGCTGCGCTGGCGGCAAGCGAAGCAAAGAGCGGATTACTGTTCTGGTCGCCGATAATATGACCGGGACGGAGAAGGTCCCTCTTTTTGTTGTCGGCAAGGCACATAAGCCTAGATGTTTCAAGAACATTAGGACGCTGCCGACGGAATACTCCGCCAACAGCAAGGCGTGGATGACGGGCGAATTGTTTAAAAAATGGCTCTTGAAATTCGATTGGAGGATGGAGCTAGGGAAGCGTCAAGTTCTCCTCATTGTGGATAACTGCTCGGCACACAAAGTCGACGCCGAGCTGAAAGCCACAAGGCTCGTCTTTTTGCCCGCCAACACGATTGCGGCCTTGCAGCCGATGGATCAGGGGGTGATCAGAAACATCAAATGTTTCTATAGGCACCACATGATCGAGCGCATGACTTTGTGCACTGGAAACCAGAAGACCAGCACCATCACATTGCTCACAGCAATGCACATGTTGGTGCGTGCATGGGAGCAGGTCACGCCGTCCACAATTGCAAACTGCTTCCACCACTGTGGCTTTGCTGCCGGAAGTATGAAAGAAAGTGGCGACGATGGGAGTCCGGAGCCTCTGCCTGCGGCTGTGCGTGCTGTGCTGCAGGACGTCAGTTTTGATGATTACGTTGGAGTAGACAGCGATGCAGCAGTGTGCGGTGCCCTAAGTGATGAGGACATTGTCGCTGAAATTGTTGGGGAGCAGTCTGTCCCAGAAGAGGCAGAAGACGAGGACGACGACGAGGAGCAAGAGCCCGTGCGTCCATCCGCGGCAGAAGTTATGGGAGCGCTGAATGTCGCGCGCCTTTTCTTCAGCTTTGAAGAGGGGGAAGAAGACTCCCTGCGTCGCATTCGCATGCTAGAAGACCGAGTGAGTACGGTAGCCCTCAGAGAGAAGAAGCAGAAGATGGTAACAGACTTTTTTGCTAAATAAATGTTTTTCGTGCCCTCCGGGCATCAAACGCCTTCATTTTTGCTCACTTTCATTAGTTCGAATTTTGGTTAATTCGAACTGGCCTGGCGGCCCCGTGGAATTTGAATTAACGAGCTTTTACTGTACATCTGTTTTATGTCATTTACTAGCTGTTGTGTCTGTCCAGCCAGATTGATTTTGGCATCCTTAATTTCTTTGTGTATTTGTTCCCAGAGCAGAAATAGAACATTGTGTGTGTATGTGTGTGCGGAGGGAGGCCTCTAAGGAGTGAACTTAATTTGGTGATGTCTTAGCTGAAGTAAAGAGGAGGCAGGGGAATTGGATGGTGTGATGAGAAAAATAAAATAATTTGACTGTTTAGATAGTAGGGAGTGCCTGAAGGCAAGGAAGGGAAGCACAGCCAGATGATACCAGGTAAAGAGAGGTAGGGGGGGGGGGGGGGGGGGGCTAAAAGCAATGTTGCCAATTCAAAAATAGAAAGCCTGCAGCAGGAAGTGCTGAAACCCGCTGAAGTCACTAAATTTGAAATTTGCATCAAAAGGGTAATTTTTCCGCATTTTATTCTGTTATTTTATCTATAAGTAATATCACCTGATGTTGTAAATACATATACTTAAAACCAGTTTTTTCTCTTTTAACTAGAAACTTCAGACTACAAATAATTTCATTCTCTGGATTATCCCAGCTGCCTTTGGTCGGTTAAAATTGAGCTTGCAAATTCACACCTTTCTTTCCTGGCTATAAGCTGCCATCTTAAGGTACTTCCACTCTCAAAAAGATGTCATCTGCTTCATCTTCGTTTGCCGACCACTTTGTGGGAAATTGTTCGTTCTTACCACTGGTCCGAGGTGGAATTTGAGCACAACGAAAACATTCATATAATGCCGACCTTTTGGCTTCCATTTGTGAGCAGCTTCTAGTTTGAGAAGCAGTTACCGTAAAAACCCGCATATGATACCAACCCGAGTATAATACGAGGTGTAATTTCGGAAGAGCAAAAACGGAAACAAAAAGTTTTCATTTGCGTATAATATGAGCGAGGAAAGATCAGCAAAAGTATTTATTTGAACTACATTTCACAGTTGCCCTGCGAATCATACATGCTCTGCGCTTTCGCGTCTACCGCAAGCCTGCATCAGAGGTCAAATAGTCTGCGAACCTTCATGTACCGGTGCTGGTTCGCTCTCGTTCGCGCACCGACATGCTTAATCGAAAAGTTTCACGCACCGTGAGAAGAGCAGCTCAATTTGCCCCATCAATCGGGGAAACTACATGATGTCCTCCGGCTGTCCTAAAACCAGTAGCCCACTTCCACCTCAAATGCAGAATGGCAGCGTACGAGCGTCTGGTCATTGTGCGCCATGCTCGCACTTTTTTAGCGTATAGCACCACGTGCAGATGCGCGGCACGTGCACCGAGGAAGTGTTCTCAGATTTGTGGTTTTTGCGATCCTCGCCGTCCGGTATGTGCATTGTCTGCCTTCTAGAGTCATCTCTCAGTAGAAAGTATTTTTGGTACCTCTAAACACGTTCGGTATCCTGTATTTCTCGAAAGCGTGACCGACGCGCTCCATGTGAATGCGGATCAAGTGTCCGCTGTCCGGCTATGGCGGGTATGTCCAGTGTGGCTGCAGAGGCCCATGACAGACCCATGCAAAGTGACCTTTGCCAAGTGATCTTTCTCTACATTGTGCGAGGTGCGGTAAACCTCCTTCCGGTAGCGGGCACCATGGTCGCGAGGGTCACGGGGTCTACTAGTATGGTGAAAACTAAAACATCGAAACAGTCAGCAGATGGCACCGCTAGGTAGCTCTTCCTTTCACTTGAAGCGTGGAAGGTTGGCTAGGATAGGGTCAGTGGCTGGCACAGGATAGGACTAATTGGGGCCTAATAGGGAAGTGGTGTGATAATTATGATTTTTTTACCTTTTCACTTTTCAGTTCTTTGTTGATTAGAGTGCAGCAAACGTTGTTCATTGCTGGCATCGCTGAAGCATTCACAATGCTGACTTTGGGAATTGCTCACGTAGGTGTTGCTTTCTTCCATGCGATAATTAGGAACCCTGACCGTGAGCCTGACTTGAGCAGCTTGACTCCTGTCTATGATCTGGACATGTTCCGGGAAGCCCAAGCCAGAGCAGCTGAGGAAATGGTGAGCATCGAGCAGAGACTTTAATGTTAGAGCTTGCCTTACAGGCTTCTGAATAGCATACCGTACTCTTCTTCCCAAGCTTCATACTTTTCTGCACTGCACATTATACAACACCCACATTTTTTAGTGTTCTAGCTGAAAGGATTTAAGTAGTATGTGTTTACTATGGCTTATTTTTAGCTTTGGGTGCCATTTGCACAAAACTGTAGGTTGCCACAGCTTGACACTACAAATCAGGTGCAGTTTCTGGCAAGCTCTTCAGCTTCTGTAGTGTTGTCAGTGGTAGTGATTCCGGCTGCCTAGGCAACTTTCATTTAACGTTGCTCAATTTGCTGAAATTCAGTTTTAAGATTTACCCCGTAGGAGTAGTGAGGTGCGGGAGACGTACAGTGCCATTCAGTCACCTCAGTTCCTTTGGTGCTTTAAATGCTCAATTAATTAATGCTGCTCGGTTAGAAGCACCTTACTCGTTTCGTTTGCGGCTAGAATGTGATGTGCTGCGCTGTTTACGCCGTGATGCACACTGCCCCTCTTTTACTATTATTTTCTTTGTGGACTGTCAGAGCTTAGCTTTATGCTAATTGTTACTGCTTTGGTACGGTGTGTCTTAGTGAGAGCTTGCCATCTACTTGGAGGCTCTTGCACAATACGAAAATGCACCTTTTTGCAATAAGCGTATGATGTAGAGACACTAGTAACGTGCACAAACACCCATATTTTCTGAGAACATGTGCACAGCGCTTGAGCTTACAGTACTGCCTTTCAGTGTAAAACATCACCTGTGTTTCATGTATCATCATGATTTTGCAGCTGTAACAGTGCTCAATAATTCCTGAGGTGTCAAGTGCATTTATATTGTATTGAGTGCATTTAGCCACTGACTAGCATGGAGTGGTCATTAACCACTCTGGAGGAAACTAGCATGTTTATACAGCAGACTCATGGGCAGCACGCCAAATTACGGTGGCTTACCCGGCAAATTTGGTTACATGTTAACCATTTGCAGAGGTGCTGGTTGTGGCACGTGCTTCTGAAAATCGTTTGCTTTTGTGCCACAGTTGGCTCTCAAACATTCAGCATTACGCAGTCGTGACCATCCTGTGAGCCCTTTAGAAGGCGTCTTGCAGTTTGCGCTCCGAAAATATGCAGTTATCACAAGTTGCTTGTTTTGAGTGTGGTACTAAACCCTCCTTACATGGATACCACTGTAAGGAAGCTGCTCACTGTTTAGGAGCAATTTTTCTTCGATATTCTCGACAACAGGCGTGCAGTACAGCAAAACAGAATTGTCAAAAAATTATTGTCACAGCAGACTGCCATTGCTTATCTTTTTCTTCATTTAAAGTAGCTGTGGCATGAAGCAGTTGCTTTGAGATTTTTTTAAATACCCATTCAGTGATCCTGTAATCAGATAATTTGAACCTTTTTCCAGTTCGTTAAGGTCCTGAATACTACGGTTGCACACTATGTGCTTGTGCTCGCACACTTCGGTTGCTTTCCACTACAGTGACTCTCAATCTGCCCTACCTTGCACTATCTCTTCCCCTCTTTTGTCATGGCGCAGCCCAGGGGCTTAGGCTAGCGGCTGTTACTGTTCACCTCGATTTATGGGCTGTGTCATGCGCAGGAGGTCCAGCGGGCAGCTACGCTGGTGTCGCCACCTCCGTCGCGAGCATCCAGCAGTGGCCATGGCCGGCAGCACCACCACAACCACCATGGCATCCGTGTGCTGGAGATGGGCCGGTACGAGATGGACGTGTGGTACAGCTCGCCTTACCCTGAGGAGTACCAGGCGCTGCCCAAACTCTATCTGTGCCAGTTCTGCCTCAAGTACATGGGAAGCCCCACCATTCTGCGCCGACACACCGTGAGTAGGGCTGGCCTTGCTTTGACCCTGCTCTGGCCTTGTCAGTGAGGTGTGTATGCTTTTATTAGCTGAGCTTACAGACTGTGAGTGACTAGCACGCAAAAAAAAAAGCTTAAAGTAGGACACAATGATCAAGTACAAGAGTAGATATGTGCACCCTTTATGAAAAGTCAAAAAGAGAGAGTGAAGCTCTTTGATGGAGTATAGACACATACATTTTCTGTTTCAATATTTTTGCTTTAATCGATCCCCGATGGTCCAAAACATGGACTGCAACCCGAAAAGCTTCAGCACAGCTTAGTTAATTAATTATTGGGGCATTTATGAAAACCAGTTTCAGTTTCGATCTCTCCGAACATGAGTGCGTGATGATGTCAAAGATGCAAGAATGCCACACGAGCACCCCCTACTGGCAAGACTGGTGATCATGTGGGCACGGAATCTAATGGCGCGTACTGGTAGGGTTTTTCGTCTACTTGCGATCGCACGTGCAAGGAAATATCGTTGCCGAGGCGTGTCCGCGTAGCTTCGGACATCAACATTATTTTCCCGTTGACGCGGATGTTGCCAACATTGCCAGGCACTTTGATTTTGACCTGCTCACCAGCTACTCAATTGTTGAAGCATGAAGCAGCAGCGACGAAAGCTCGGTCGGTTGGCATGCTGGGAATGTCAGCTGGTAAGACATGTTGAACAAAGGAAGGTGCTGCTTCCTCAGCCCTGTTTGTAAGCGCTGTCAGCTAAGCCAGCGTCAGAAAAAGTGCTTTAGTACATTTTTTTTTAGTACTTTAGTACCACCATAGTGCGATCCGCCCGCGCTCAGCCACCATGACCTGCTACATTGCACGGCTACTGTGTACAGGTCCTGTGCTCACGAGCTGATTGGTCCTAAAGCGGTTGGCCTGCATGCTGCCGTCCAAGTATGTGGCGCCTTCTGGTGCCGTCAATGCGATCTGGGCTTGCAAAGCCATAGCCTCTGCTATCTCTAATGTATGGATCGCTGTTCATTCGTGAACGTAACAATCCCTTCTAGAGGACTTTAAATAACGAATAATTTTGCTTGGCCAATACTGGGATGCTCAGGCAGAAGTGATTACAGCAATATGAGTGAGCTTTTTTCCCTCAGCCACCAAATCAAGAAATTTTATTATGAGATGTGCTTTCCAGTAAAGCGATGTGAAATACCAGTGGTTTGTTTTCAACGTTAGCGCGTTCTGATGTGTCTATGTCTGCTGCCGCTTAGATGGGAAATCGGCCCGGCCTAGCAACATCTAGGGCATGCGGGTCGCAGCTCAGTTCTGCACTGTTGCTGAAAGCTCCGCATGTGTGCAGGCATGGCATTATTGTCTGAGTATAATATGTCAGTCATCATGTACAGTAGGTTCAAGTTGTATGATTTCAGCGTGAAGTGAAACGGCCAAATCCTAAATTCTGCTTTTCCTTTGCGAGGTTTGCGCGCACAAAGTATACCTAAGCCTTGCGTTCACTAAACACAACCACAAAATCAGCGCCAGGTGAACTAATTGTAACATGCACCAACACAGACAGCGTGAAAGGCGATCGAGTCAAGCGAGCAGAAGCGCAGAAGTTACCAAAGATGCGCAATCTACACAGACATGGCAAGCTATCCTGTGCCGTCGCTTTTTTTTGCTCTGATGACTCTGCGTCACAGCTCTTCGATGACGTCATGATGTTTACCAATGTACACTTTTTCATCATGAAGATGTCACTCTCGATAGGTTTTGAAAAACGAGATCTTTGCCTGGCTTGTAATTAAAATCAAGTTAAAATGTCTTCGGGGCGATGTGAGAGGTTGGGATAGCTTGGGGAGCATCTCTGTATAACCAGGAAGGCAGTTGTATTCCTTTTGGTGTTTCGGAAATTGGTGTCTATACTCCTGTAATGAAAAAGCAGACAATTGAGCCATCAATTCAATCTGCTAATTTGCTGCTCTGCTTGAGGAAAGGATTTGGGAGGGGAAAGATGGAAGGGCAGAGATGCAGGGAATGGTTAAGGCTTAAAAAAGAAA
The DNA here is from genome assembly GCF_055883805.1 of Amblyomma maculatum. Lineage (NCBI taxonomy): Eukaryota > Metazoa > Arthropoda > Arachnida > Ixodida > Ixodidae > Amblyomma > Amblyomma maculatum. The sequence goes on along the minus strand of NC_139349.1, from coordinate 33,767,540 downwards.
AGTATAGACAAACAAATGTGATTGGGGAGTTTGAGTTGAGATGCAATAAAGTGGCGTGCTAGAGAGGAAAAAAAAAATAAAAGGGTTGAAATGCTACGTTCTACATGAAAAGTCAACATCACACAGCTCACACAGATCACTCGGCAGATCAAGCTGAAGGTTTAGACGTGATGATTAGATAATGATGAGATAATTCAATGGCTACTGGCTTAGCACGAGCGCTCTTTCCTGTGCCATGGCCTGCTTCGTCTCGTTTTTGTCGGTCACAATATTTTTAAAATGCTCTGATCTACGTGTGTCCTCTCACCCGTGAGTGTAAACTGAAATCCTCAGTGACATGATATTCTGCTATCATTGCATCATGTTTTGAAATGCACGCTTTTTTTTTTGTATTTAACTAGCCATTCAAGGGGTGGCTGTTATGGAATAGTAGTGGTAGTAATCATTGCAATTGCATTTGGTGGTTTAGCAGGAACTGGGATAGTCACTAAACACTACGCAGTTCAGTAATGTAGCATTACTTCACTTGCTTTATTATGACTGTGAAAAACGAATTGTGTGACTGTTTGTTTCTTCTTTTTTTTTTTAGACATTCTGCTTTTAGCTGTTTTATTTGAGTCTTACAAATAGTACGGCCTTTACCCTGTACTAATTTAACTTGTGCTGGAATTCAAGTAAAACTCATTTCTTTTTGTGGTAATCTCAAAAAGATCAGCACAGGTCTTACACATTCTGTATAAAAGTAGCACTTGGTAGGACCTCTGCTGGGAGCAGGGTTTTTGCTGAGGGGGACCGCGATTAAATTGATCCGTAGTCCTGCCACATGACAGTATATGGCTACATAGAGGCGAAAGGATAGGCAATCCAATTTTCAATCCAGGTGTCTGGAAGTACAGGAAGTATAGTAGTAGGCAGCCGCGGTAGAATTCTGGAGCATTTATAAGCACTTCTAAATGACTTTCTGCAGCAGTTCTTCCCACTCTCTACCTCCCTCCCTCTTTGTTTTCTCTCTCCATTCAGGCCAAGTGTGTGTGGAGGCACCCTCCTGGAGATGAAATCTACCGCAAGGGCAACATCTCCTTCTTTGAAGTGGATGGTGCCAAGAACAAGGTGTGCATTCATTATTATTGATGCAAGCAATGCTATGACACTGGGTGTCTGAAGAAGGGGCTTGCTGCTGGCTTGTGCCCAAGCTCACGTTTTGTGAAATCATAGCACGTATTTGTGTGGTTTAGCGTTCTTCAAAGGGCTACTGAACAGTGGAGTTTCTTCTGGAATTCCTAGTAGTTTCTCTTGAGATGTTGGGAACTAGCATGTTTTTCTATGTACTATAAGACACGCTCCACATATTCAGAGCTTTAAAAAAGAATTTGCTTTATAAGGCACACCCGTCCGTAGGACGCACCGAAATTTATCCATTTATGGCAACAAGACTTAACCATACATGCTTACACGGCCATCACGAAATGCTCTGCGCTTTACGCGGCGTGAAATGATTAAAAAAATAAAAAATGAGGTGACAAGCATGTCCAAAAATGCTCTTGCACAGGTAGAACAGTAATGCTTTGGTTTTACTCGGAGACTTCAAAGGTTCAATAAGTTCATTGATTCTCTTTGCAATTAGAATTTTGATTGTGCCTTGCTCGGGGCATCGGGCGCAGTACACGCAGAAGGTCTAAACCACACGTGCGGTAACCACCAAACAAAGTTAAAAATAACGACTGTAAAAGTCGCCTGTCTTGGCAGTGTGGGCGGGTGATCAGTGTGATTGTCGCAATCATTTGGCGTTTCATGTTATCATTGCTCAGGCCCGTGATACGACCATAGGTATCATAATTGTAGAGGTCCTAATTGCCGTCATTTCACAATAAGGTTCACCTAGAAATATTGTGAAAAACATAAGATGCACCGTTGCATAGGACGCGCTAGCAAAACATTTGTAAAAAAAATTATATAACCATTCTGTACACCAGAAAATATGGCAAACATAGCATACAAGGCCAGACGGAGAGATGCAGAGGGGGTCAGTGGAAGCAGCGGCAGCTGCCTGATCTCCGGGACTTGCAACTCACTGTTGCTGGTTAATGATGAGCTTAAAGGCTTCACTACTCCAGTGTTCTAGGTTTTTGTGGTTAAAAATGGTTGCCGTGCCCAGCGCCAAGACACAGTGAAAGCGAATCAGGGAGGTTTTTAATTCGTTCTGGGTCATCGTTCCGCAAGGTTTGCTGGTGCAGTCAGCACATGTTAAGCTTATACAGTGCTGCTGGGCTGGGATTTTGAAATTTGCCAGCAGTAAATTTTATACCAAAGTCTTCAAGAGAAGGCTGGAAACCCGCCTGAACTTGTTGCTGAGCTGTTATTGAAACTTTGCCAAAAAGCATATAACATTGTAAAGCTTGCTGTTGAAAGGTGATCGAAGTAGCGCCATTGATTGACATCGTGATTGTGAGATGGGGTCACAGAACTGAGAGTAAGCACGTGACCGTCTTGTGACCATAGGTTTTAGTAGTGCTGTCACAGCTGGTGTCTTGCCATGTTTTGAAGAAGTGGCGGCTTTCCACAAGATTTAGATCTTGGGATAGATGTTGTCTCTTGCTTTCCAGGAAAAATGCGCTTCCTTAAACGTTGACTTGCAGATGGGTTCAAGTGAGGGGATGAGGAGGAAGTTGACAGGGAGGCGAGGAGTTAGTGTGGCTACACTACAGTTGTTACTGCAGTGGAGGGGAACAGGTGGTATGAAGAGCATATGTGCTAATGCTCCACGTATCAATGAGGTTGTGCACAGGTCCTTACGTCATGCTGACTCGTCTTTAAGCAAACAGGTGGCACAGTTGATTAAAGGGAGACGCTAGTGTACAACTCATGAACCAGTGCAAAGTGGTGTGGATAGGACAGAATAATGATGTCACGATTTGGATATAAAAGTGGTGTGAGGCATTATAGACAATAAGGGGCACTGCACGTTAGCACTTTTTATGCAATGCAGCAAACTTACTTGAAGCAGCCGACTTACTTTTTGGATTTGATGGGACCCAAGAAAGCATATAAACAACTGAACCGCGCGAAAAGTTTTTGAACTTCAAGAAGATCGTTTTGCTGCAAAAAAATTGGCCTCAGAAATCACAAACTTTGTGCTAAATATGCTTTTCTCTGTGGTAAAGGGCAAGTTGCTTGTGACAGTGTAGTCTGTTTTTACCTGGCTTAGGAAAAAAATCAACTCATGTCAAAAAAACAATCCTCACAGTATTATTGGCATCTGTTTCAGTCCAAAAAATCAATCTTGGACTAAAAAAAAAGTGAAATATTGGTCGTCAGTGTGTACATGTTCCCATGACGTATACCCGACCGGTTCTTTAACAGTACTACGCGATTGTCGACTGCCCTGTGCAGCGGAGTACGAAAAATCAAGTCAGTGTGCCATAATTTTTTATGAAATTTTGCTCCCCCCCCTCTCTGTCTTCTACCCATATCACAGGCTTACTGCCAGAACCTGTGCCTGCTTGCAAAGCTTTTCCTTGACCACAAGACCCTCTACTTTGATGTTGAGCCATTTCTGTTCTACGTGATGACCGACGCCGACTCAGAAGGATGCCACATAGTGGGATACTTCTCAAAGGCAAGTTTGGTTCCCACATGCCTGCTGTAGCTCTACGTTTTCTCTGTCTCTATTAATTGACTCATCTCAGATGGTAGGCAGCCCGGTGAACAGGGATTGGTAGTTGTGCCTGGAGACTTAAGGGCCATTTTTTTAAGCTACACCAGTGCAGCAAAAATCCATTGTAGGTATAGATTTCCTACACTGGTGTAGCTGGTGTAGGTTAAACAAATGGTTCTTTAGTCTGCACATTTGGCTAAGTCGAGTGCTCGTCTTTTCCGCAGAGGCCTGATTTTGACTTAATTCGGTCATTGGAATAATTCCCACACTGTCCCAATTCCTTCCTAACTCCCATAACACATACCCAACAACTCAATCCCTTCCCCAAATTTTCACCTCCTCCTGCTACATCTTAGGTGTTTTCCCTGGGCTTGCTCCCAGTTGTGGGCCACTACAGTAGCCAACCCCCTTTTATTTTTACTTCCAGACTTCGAGTGATAAAACTGTTTTGTCCTCTTGGGCCAAATCATTTACTGTAAAACCTCGTTGTTGCGTTTTTAAAGAAATGCGGGAAAAAAACGTATCATCTGGTGAAACAATCCAAACTGCCTAATACTAAAAAAAATTAACTGCTGATTGAGGTACAAAGGCATTTAGAATTGAGACTTTCACTGCATAAAAGCGTAGATTAGCATATATGAACATGAAGTATGCATAGGTCCTTTTCTAGCTCTCGCAGATTTCAGTCCTTATTTGCATTGTCCTAAGCGTGGAAGATATTCAGTTTAAAAAATCCGGTTCGTAGAAGGCAACAAGCCTTGGTTGTTTCGGGATGCTTCGCCCCCATACACCAGTGACATGTGGAGAAGCCATCAGTGGCTTACAGTCGCCACATTTTTGTTCATGCTGTGTCTTCCAGATCCAGCCCGTTCATACGAAAGCGGTTAGCTGTAGTTATGAAATGGTTCATCCCTATGTCCCTAAGGCAATGCAAAAAAGCCACCGTGTTTCTTCTCATGAAGTCATGCTTCCGCGGGAACCGGCGCATATGTTGGATCGTTTTTTTTTTTCTGCTTTGCCCCGTTGCATCTAGGCACCGCAGGGAAGCAACTATAGCGGTTAAGCGCTACTGATTACTTTGTCATGTCGTGAGCATTCGCTAGCACATGTCCGGTTGATCACAAAACATATTAAAAGACCACAATTTGTTGAAATTTCTAACATAGTGACTAGGAAATCGTGTTTTCCGGGAACATACTAATCAGTAGAAAAATAGTGTAACTCTATTGAAGGTGTTTTACTGCCCGCTATTCTGAGTGTATCAAAAGAGAATGTATCATTGAAGTTCTACTCTATATCATGCAGAGAGCTGCACTACATAAATAGGCTCACTCACAGTCTGTATGCAGAGTTCATCAGGACACAAGAAAAAATAAGTTGGTCGATTTCAGCTATCCTTGCAACCCGGACTTTAAAGGTTCTCATGCGACTTGAAACATCACGAAATTGCCACATCTTTGTTCTGCCAGTTTGTCATTGTGTAGGGACACTAAAGTGCATGTTGGTGTTATATTCAGTAAATCAATAGTTGTTTCACTTCCATGTCTCTGTTTCAAGGAAAGCCCATCTTTTATTTTGACTGAAGCAGGCATATATAAGACTCCTTTCTGTGGCGAAAAAAAAAAATTTGAATTCTGTGAATCGAGAACGAGGAATACGAGAAACTTCGTGAAGACATCATGCAGTACTTAAGAATGCACCTCGTGTTACGTTGGAATCGGGGTATGAATATAGCATGAATTTCTTTTTTCCGTTTCCTTACAAGCTTGAGGGCCACTGGGAAGGAGCCAGTTTTTGTTATGGTCGCGTATTTGGTGTGTAGTGGACTCATTGCAGTGCCAGGCATAAACACTTTGAGATTGCATTATAATTGTAATAATGTTTGCTTTAATATCCCATAGAATTTTCAATGCTCTTTTACGATCATGTGATATTCGTTCAGGCAAGGTAATACATGTGTAGTCATTGCCTCATCATACTGTCATTCCTATTGAAGTCTGTAGCAGCATCAGCATCAGAAAAGAGAACATGAATGTTAACTCATAATTCCTCAAAAAATGCATAAATCTGTGAGCCGAATTGCCGGTAACTACATAGGTGCCTTTGATGTAAATAATGCAATATTCTCTATTTACGGCTATTATATGCAAAACATCACTGTGAGCCTATCTGGAGTCCTAATGAAAGACAGAACATTAAGCGTTACTTTTTCTGCATTAGTTCTGTTTTCTTGTTTCTAAAATCTGTGCGCTGATGTGTCGCTTGTCATTCATCTCGATGACATCATCAGAAAAATTATTTTCCGAGATCACTGTAGAATCTGCACTGGAGAAATGCATAAGCCTACGCTTTGCTGTGTTGTCTGCGGGATGTGTAGGCAGGATTTTGCGAGTGATACTGCGCCTTTCCTTTCCTGTAAACCAATTATAGAGTGCTGGTGAACTTTGATACGTTCAATGGGATGCTGGTTGTGTTCGACAAGGGGTGCGTGGCATAGTACTGTGTGCAGCAGCAACGCTGAGGCTTTTTCATTTCTCCACTGCAGATTTCACAGTGCTCTCGGGATTTTTTTTTTTTCATTACACATTGGTTGTGTCATCAGTTGACCCTTCAAAATTTGATGATTAGTGGGCAGTAGCAAGAACAGGTGGTGGTGATGTTTGTGTGTGTTTCTTATGTTTTGTGTTGTTACCTGCTCTGCTGCCTTCTTCCAAGAGAGAGGTGGTATTTTATCATGACTGACAAGTGCTTTTAAGCTCGTCTCACAGAAGCTAAGAAATCAGCATCAGACATTGAGACTTTAGTTGTGTCTAACACACAGCACTTTGTTTTTGATGTTTTTCCAAAATTTTCTCTGAGTATATTTTTACACTCATCACTCAGTTTTACTGTGCTGGTCTTTCTCTTCTTTTTTTTTTTTTTTTTTTTTTTTTTTTTTTTTATCAGGAGAAGAACTCGTTCCTCAACTACAATGTGTCCTGCATCCTGACATTGCCACCCTACCAGCGGCAGGGTTATGGAAGGATGCTGATTGACTTCAGTAAGTCTTAGTTGCAAATAATGACAGCCTGCTTCTGGAGCGCTGGTGCTGCTGCCATTTTGTGTCGGGTTTCGAAATGCGAGCATCGGCTGGCATATTTTCATAATGTGACATGGGTGACAAAGTGTGACACACGTGTGGCATGCTTTAAAGGGCTACTTGCTCTCTCCTGTTTCTCCTAAAAAGGCAGGGCAAAACTGTCACGCTGGAACCTTTGTTTGTGCAGCATGAACGCGGCATTCACTGATAAACATTTCATTTGTGGACAAAGGGCTTCTTTTGAACTGTCTGTTGTAGTAGCAAGGATTGAGGGCTTGCTGCGTGGTTTGAGTTTGAGTGGGAATGTGTTGAAATGTTTACTACCTTTCTTTTTTGTTTTGAGTTGTGAACACAGCTGACAACGGCATTCCAAGTGTCCGTGGCAGCTTCATTGCTGAATTTTGTTTGTTCAGTGAAATGCTCATTGTATATGTGCAGGCTATCTGCTGAGCAAAGTAGAAGGAAAAGTGGGTTCCCCAGAAAAGCCCCTCTCGGATCTGGGTCTGATCTCATATCGAAGCTACTGGAAGAGTGTGGTCCTTGACTACCTTCGTCGCTTTCAGGGCAAAGAGCTCTCCATCAAGGGTCAGTTCTGTCTTCTCCTTTCTTTGTTGCAGCTGAGATGTTGCGCGTGCACTGCTGGCACGTAATTTTGAGCCAGTGCGATACATCCTTAAGCCACCGTTGCCATGAGGGATTCAATAGGCCATATTGAGTGGGCATGGTGCGAAAAGGATTGGTGGGTGCGCTTGCTCCGCGTGCCACCTTCATTGTGCGAAGTTCTGCGTGCAGTGACATCAACATGTATCTAATGTTACGGACTTTGAGCAGAATACCCTTGCAGCTGTAGATAATTAAACATACTGCCAATGCTGCAAATGATGTGCAGCTGAGGAAGAGTACACATTAAGTGCACTTAGGAGCACTTGACAGTGACAGGCTGCAATACAGGCTGCAAGTGCTGGTCTCCATGCAACTCCTGCCTTGCTCCTCAAATGGGACCTCATCTGTAAGAGACGGGTTGTGGAATCTGTTAAGAATTCCAGCTGAGTGCATTGCGCATGTGACACTGCTCACGTCTCTCCTGCTCTCTCCTCTTGTATACTTTATCACTGACTGCAAGTTATGTCATATACCGCCCACATTTTTGGTGAGCCACAGCGCACTATCGCTCTGGGCATAAAATTGATTCTGTGAAACCGGTCTTTTGTGGGAGAACATAAGTGCTTTGGGGGCAGTTCTGCACGCCAGCGAAAATGTTATTGCGGAGTAAACCACACTCCTTTGCACAGATTGCAGCTTGTGGTCTTTGCCAGGAATGTGCAAACACTAGTATTGAAATTTTAATAGGAATGTAAAGAAAAAAAATGCCTTCACATATGGAATCGAATGTTTGTTCAGCATGAAAACAGTATTTCAGAAGAAGATAGGCATATGTTGTCCCTTCCTCCTTCTTTTTTTTTAATTATAGTTTATGGTATTTGCAACCAGAACATATGAAGCTAGGGTGACTCAGCACCATGCAAAAGAAGAAAAAAGAAATGAACATGGCAAGCTAAGAAGCATACACCGCTTGGTTAGACAGCATACAGTACACAGCCTTTAATGTGTCATCATGCAAAATGAGTGACAAAATACGAGAATAATTAAACGATCATTAATCATAAAATGAGAACATAATTATCAAACCTAATTAAATTGGATTAAGGAATGTTTGAATTATCCAAAGGTTGGGTTATAAAATCTCTCCCCTCATTCCTCCTAAAACGAGAAACTTCCGTAAATGCAGTGGAGCCTTTTAAGGAAGCTATATTGCGCAGCAGTCGTCAAGGAGCATGCAGTTTCGGAGAACTGGAACACAAGCTAGGGGAACGCACATTTGTGCCAGAATGGTGAGACTGCTTTTGAAAGGCTAGCAATATACTGTTCTACATTTAGCTCGGACTGCTGGCAAATGTATGGCGTATAGCTTGGGAACTGAAACTATGCTGCTAGGCTATGCTTTGTCCGTAGCAAATGGGTCCCTTCTTTCGTCATCACAACTACCATTACACATACTTTACATGTGCGTGGGTTACATTACTTCATGCCTACAGTGGGCTGGATTTTTGCGAGACCATTAGCATTGCTCATGAGAGCTCAGCTCAGCCTGCCTTTGGGAGCTTCATGCAAAATCCGACAAGTGGGCTTTCCTGCTTATCATGGCTGACCAAAGGAAATGCTTAAGCTAGAAGCATTGTGAAGGCGACTCAAATGAGTGTTACAGGTGTAGGGCTTCAAGTGTTGGGGAAGTATCTAAGAAAACTCATGCTCTCTTGTTCATGTTGTTCAAAGCGGGCGGCCGTCTTGTTCTCATCACGTGTGATGTGTGGAAAAACACACTTGTGGAAGTTTGTATCGGGGTCATTATTTTTTCAATTTTCTGCCTTGCCTCAGCTTTACCAAAGCGTTTGGCACACTCAGTTTCACTGTGCTTATTGTGTGTCCCACTTATTGGCACTTTCTGCCTCCTCCCATTCTTTATCGATGCAGATCTGAGCCAAGAAACGGCAGTGAGTGCATATGACATTGTCAGCACGCTGCAGTCGCTTGGCATGCTGAAGTACTGGAAGGGGAAGCATCTTGTGCTCAGAAATTATGTCAACACAGTAAGTGCTCCATTTTGTTTCTTTTTTTAGCCACCAACACCTTAGTATTGAATCTTTGTATGTACATTGAACAAATTCGAGTTGGTTCTGTGGCTTTTGACTGTAATGAACCACTTTGTATGTACCATATTTACACATAAATAATGTGAATGCAAATGTAGCGGGAGGAGGAAGTTTGAGACTATAGCAGGTCCTTCGATGCTTAGAATGAGTTGAAAGAGCTAATGCTATAGTCTTGTAGTTACTGTAAATGGGGCTAGGTAAGGAAGACAGCAGTGCCATGCTCCATCGCTGTCATTGGGTCACTCTTGAGCATGACTTGAGCATGAGATGCGGGCACCTACATATCGGGTACCTTCAGAGCAAGCTTGAGTCTCGTGCACGCATGACTGATGATGGCAATGGAACAAAGCCTTGCTTTTTTATCGTCATCTTCATCCTTGCAAAATACATTTAGGAATTATTCATCGTGTATTTATGTAGTCTGTGATTTCATTCAGCTTTCTACAGTGTGCGTTAGGAGACATACCAGTAAACTATGTCTGTGCATTTCATTGACCTTGACGTGGTCTTATTTTGAATTGTTACTCTACTTTCAGTGTTTTCTTGGGTTGGCTTGTTCACAGTTGGAGGATTGAAAGGACATTAAAAAATTTCATTTGTTTTAGGCCTTTTCATACTGAAGCATTTGGACTATACTCAGGGACACTTTTTCTTTGGCAATGGAGCCAAAGCTACAGAGCCGAAACGCATCATCTTCCTACGTAGCTCGATATAGCCCCTAATTACTGAGCAATTTCTGCAAAAAACAAATGGAAATCATAGCGCTAGTTATTTACGGTATATTTTTTATCACAGAACCTAGTTTTCAGAATGCAGCTGTTATGCCTAAAACACTTTTGTTCCACCGGGTTTTCTCGTCTGACGTCTGTTGCGGGTTTTCGAGACACCCCGACTTTGCAGACAAAATGGCGACAGCAGCCCGTTTGGGTCTGTCCGATTGCTCTGTTTCGTCCACTCCACAAAGGTTGGAAGCGTTTTCACCAGACAAGATTCGAATCAAGTTAGAAACGCGGGCTATCGAAGCAACCCAAGGAATTGATCTAAAACGTCTATGAAGATCGAAAGCTGTGCGGTTGAACTACATGGCGGAGTGGCACGTTTAAAGACGCCCCGCCTCCCTACCTTGGTGCTCATTGCTAAGAAAAAGTGTCCCCGAGTATAGTATATAGTAGCTTTTGTGTCCATAGCATTACCATGTCACATCCAGTGTGTTTGTATTACTATATTCAAACCTGGATATTTCGAATTTTGGTTATATTGAACTGATGGAATATCCCTTTGAAAATCCCATGTAAAAGTATAGGAAAGCTACGTCGTATGTCAAACTCCAATTTCATTGGTCGTTCTATATATCGAACTCCGCACCCTGCACTAGAAGGTGCACCTTCCCCAAAGACGATCACATCACCTTCGGCCGTTTGCCATGTGACGTTTACAAGCCACGTGCAGAAGGAATGAGAGATAACAGTGCGGCGACGCCTGGTCTAGAGCAGCGGCGCGCCCTTTCCCCAAAGGCGCACTCATCTGCGGTGATCGTTTGCCGTGCGCCAGCAAGTGAGTTTGTTAGCCATGTGTGTGAAGGAACCAGAGGGAACCAGTTGGACAATGGCTAGTACAGAGCAGGCGCAGCCAATGCAGCCGTGATGTTTGGGAGAGGGGAAACAACGCTATAGAGCAAAGCGCAAGGGTGCGGCCATTCTTCTGCCAAACTTTCTCTCCCCCTTCCTCCTTCTTTCCCGGTCTTCGTCTACAGCAGCACGCACTACACATACGCCGCCAAGCCAGCACAGCACGTGGCAGACAGAACGTCGGAGGCTTTCTCCAATGTGTGTTGTGGACCCTTTGTGCATGGCGGGTGACGTGTGACGCGCGTCTTGTGTTATGCAGAACGTGCGGCATAGCAGGTTTTTTTTTGCGAGTCATTTATTTTTGTCGTCATGCTGAACGTGCAACGTAGCTTAAAGCTATGGTAGCTGCGAACGTTAAGAAGCGGCAGAACATATTTTTTCTTTTTTATGACGGTCGTCCATCCTTGTCGTCATGTTGAACGAGCGTCGTAGTGTAAGCTATATGGCGGCTGCAGACTTTAAGAAGAGGCAGATTTGTTTTTCTTTTCTTTTTCTTTTTTTTGCGAGTCTTCCAACTTTGTCATCGTGCTGAACATGTGGTGTAGCGCTTCGGACGTTAAGAAGCGGCACAGTTTTTTTTTTTTTTTCAGGAGTCGTCCATCTCTGCATCTATGTATCAACAAAAGCACGCAATCAGCTGCGATAACGAAACCGGCTTTTAGCATTGTTCGCTTCAAACGGCATTTGCAGCTAGCACGCTTTCCAATGATTTTGTGGCAGTGGGCTCTGCCCGCCGCATATTGCCATTCCCCGAAAACTGCAGCAACGGAAGTGCCGGGTGCGTCACTCATAAATAAAACACAACCCTATGTTTTGTTCGAGTTTGAAGCGCAGTTCGGAAACTGAAATGCATTATTAATAAAATAGTTTTATAGATTAAAGTTACTGTAAAGAGCGTAATACATTGGTGGCGTCCGTCGCGCCATCTTTGCGATGTTGAAGAAGCTAACTTGAAAATTCGCTATGGCGTAAGAGTGTAAAGCATGTTAAAAGCCGATTGTTGCTGAAAGCCGTCTTTGAACGCAACCTAAAGGTAACATACACTCACTGAATACAGGACTTGTTTACGGTGAAGGTAACTGAATAGAGTAACCGTTGTCATATACCGTCACATCTCGGCTGCATTCGCGGCTGGTTTTGCTGCTGTTAAGAACAAAAAACATGGTTTTATGCAACCTAAAGGGAACATGCCGCAGGAAATATGGTCGTAATTTTTTGTAATGTTATGAATTTAAAAAAAGAGAATAGTACCTACAGGAATCGAACACATGTCTAACAATCAGGAACGTGGTGTTAATCCATTGCGCCACAGAAGCGACGGGTAGTGAGGGTCTCTAAATGCACTCTTATTCGTTTTGACTCAACGTACTAAAGATGGCGCGACGGACGCAACTGGTATGATCAGAGGATTACTGCAAGCAATTTTAATCCAGCAAACTATTTTATTGCAAATGCATTTTAGTTTATCCACTTGAATGTATACTAAAAAAACATATAGCTCTATTGACTTCCTTTTTGTTGTTTTATTTTTTAGTGACGTCACCCGGCACTTCAGTTGCTGCAGAATGACAATTCGCGTGCCCCAAGCGCGGTGTGATAAATCGAACCAGGCTTGTGCAATCAAGCCATCACAGGCACTCTGCCAAGTTCGCTCCCCGCCACTGCAGGAGCTAACATCAAACGTATAGTCAAAAGATAAACACTCCGTGACGTTATCGCTGCGCAGCACCTTGGCGCACTGCCAATAAATGAGCTGTGGATACAACGGCTGAAGCGAAGGGATGTGCCACCGACCAACCTTTTTTGTTTTCAAATTCTCGTGGAGGGTGGGCTCATTATGCGAGTGGGTTGATTACGCTACAAATATGGTATCATTTTTCACGATCGCAAGCAGCGTCTCAAGCCGATTTCTGTATATCGAATTATTGTTATATCAAACTATTTCGCAGTCCCCTTCGAGTTCGATATATCCGGTTTCGACTGTAGTGTCACATGTTTGTTACGATCCCGAAACCAGCAAATGAAGAGACTGGCGTTGGACTCAATAAACTCATTACTGGGCTGACCTGCGCCCGCAAAAGAACTAAGTAACTCGGCGGAAACGATAGCAGGGAGAGTGCTCGTCGGTCGTCAAATAATTAATGGTCACTGCATTTGTCAGTGCTTAGTGGGCAAAGTCAATGGGCAAAGAACCATCTAGATCAAGGGTTCTCAAACTTTTTTGCTTGGAGGAACCCCAAAAGCCTTCAATAAGTTCCAGGAATCCCCCCCCTTTCACTTACCAGCAATGTTGTCGAGTGCATTTTTGCAAAGAGAGAGTTGCAAAAGTTAAATGTTTATTTCACAGATTAATACAAATACTAATGTGATGGGTGGTACTGCTTCCCTTTTAAAAGCAAGTCAAAGCGTGGCTCAGTAGCACTCAGAGCCAGTCTCAAATCAGCTGCCGGGCCAAGACAGCTTCTGTGCTTGTTCTTCAGATAGGCGAGGGCTGAAAATGCCTGTTCACATGCATATGTAGTTGCAAAGAGAAGCAAAATGTCCACTGCCCTTTCAAAGAGGCATGGAAACAGTGGAGCAGTCCCCATCCAAAATGTCACCAAGCCTTCACCATTAAATTTCTCTTTGAGAGCAGTGCTTGCCCTGAGCTCTGAGGGTTCTCGCGGAACACAAGAAGACAGCCCGCGGAACCTGTGTGTTCCGCGGAACCCAGTTTGAGAACCCCTGATCTAGATAACCAGTCAAAGGAACCTGGAAGCATCTCGAACAATACAGAAACAGTTGTATTTCGGAGTGATCACCCTAGGAAAATCTCGGTGCATCTCTCGCTACACAAAATGTGATAAAGCCACGTCTCGCGACAACGAGCATCAACAAACAACAGGGTAATTTTTTAAACCTACGCAATCTACACTGGTGTAGCAAAACACCATTGGAGGTATTGGATCTTTGCTACACTGGTGTAGCTGGTGTAGGTTAAAAAAATGGCCCTAATGAGTACAGTATCGATCCATGCTCTACAATCACAGTGATAAGGCTGCATACTGGCGGCTGTGAAAAGGAACCAATAAAGATAGGAATGATTCGCGGCAATATGTTGTTATGCTCAGGTGTTGTCGCACAAGTTCATGGGAATGAAATCTGTGCAAGTGGAAGAGTAAGCTTTTGGTCTTCTTAAGTTCTTGTCATGCAGCTGCTGAGTTGAAGAACATCGAGTACACAATGTAGTACACTTCACATAGTACAGTAAAACCTCGTTAATTCGAAGTCACCGGGACCGCGAGAAATCTTCGAATTAAGCAGCTTTTCGAATTAATTGAACACACCAAGAAATACAGCGCAGGCAAAAAAATTAATTTCAGGAACGCGCTACCTTTATTCGGCATATTTCAGATTAAGCAATCAGAGATGCAGCCTTGCCGCGTCCGGTAGTTTGCGGCTCCCAAAGGTAATATTGTTGAGTTGGCCAACTTGTTGAAACATTTCAGAACTTCCACCATGGCACTCAACAAAACTGCGGTCAACGTTCAGCGACTCCATAACTTCACTCCGAGCAGGTGCTCGGGGAAGCTCGTCAGTGTCGTCATCGCTATTGTTGCGGTCATTGCATATGTTCACAACAGCAGTAACCTCACTCTCCAAGTCCGAATAGCCTGTCTGCTCATCATTCTCAAAGTGCAGGTGCTCGGCAAAGCCAATTATGTTGGACTCGCCGTCCTCTGCGCAAAGTGCATTGATGCGGTGCATTGATGATACTCTGCTCCTTCGTCAAGCCTTCATTGGTTGTCCGCTTCGGCATCAACAGTACTTTCGCTGGAAAAACCAGCTTGTTCAAAAACTCCACTTATCATTGTGAGCTCCACTTGTTTTCAAGCGTACATCATGAGGTATATGGCTCCGAGGAAGTCGATGGAGTGCTACTCCTTTTCATTTTCGTAGCAAAGAAGCACGCGCTTGAGCAGGTGGTACCGATAAATCTTCCCTGTGTGGTGAACGACACCTTGGTCTATCGGCTGTGAGGTCAAAGTGGTGTTAGGAGGTAGAAATACCATCCTGACGGCCTGGAGATGTGGGATGTCGCCATGTGCCGGGCAGTTGTCGACGGCAAATACAGATAAACCCACTTATAACAATATTGAAGTGCCATGGAAATATTGTTATAACTAGGTTAGGCAAAAAAAAAAAAAAAAAAAAAACAAAGAAAATATAAATTACACATTTAATGAGGACGAGGAAACTTACATGTTTTATTTCGTAGTGGGAAGGAACCCATAATTTGTAACCGTTGTTCGTTTCACGGCAATCTGGCTGATGTTTTTCTGCAGGGCATCCAACTGCCGAACATAGTGCAGTGGAAGGTTCTTAGCAAGTACAAAGTCTCGCAAGGAGTCTATCATTCTCAAAGCCTACTGGTGAGACGCAACCAGGTTGATCGTGCCAGGTTGAGGTATGGGATAGGGAGAAGGGGGAGGTTGGGGTAGGAAGGATGGCAGTTCACATGACGATGACAGACTGGATCATGCTACCCGCTCGCATGGTCTGAACACGTCATTGGCAGTGGGCCCTCCTCCAGAAGAGAGCACTAATGCTAATGCACACACTTCCATATCAGTTGTATTGATTCACTATACTTTTTCCCATGGTCTTTCTGCCTCCATGTTGTTGTTTTGCATCATTTCATTTGCTGTTACTTTGGCAGATACTAAGCAGCTTTTTTTTTTTTACTACAGTAGTGATGAGCAAAGCTGCCTTTAGTTTATGTATATTATGTCAGCATTTGCTGCTTGGATGCACTGTATACTTATTTCAGGCAGGGCCTTCTTGGCTTGCATTTTAAACATGCTCCTTTTCAGTGATGTGCTTTCTTCCAACGGCTTCTTCTCTCTCTGCACTTTGTGTAGGTGAGGCACGTCCTGCACACGAAGGAAGTTGTGCGAGATGAACAACACTTGACTTTTTTTTGTTGTTCTTGTTCTGGTAAAACAGGAGGCACCCGAAAGTTCCTCCAAAGTCAAGAAGGTCCGACACGACCGCACCCTGGACCCCGAGTGCCTGCGGTGGAAGCCATACACCATGCCCAACCGATAGATAGCCTTCGCCATCCAGAACAGAACCTATACCAAAAGCAAAAGGAAGCTTGCCGCGTCAGGCTGTCAGTTCAACTTGCGGTTACCAGTGCTGTCACTGGCCTTAATGTGTTTGTGCAAGTCAAAAGCCCTTGCTTGGAGTTCTACAGTGATATGTCGAAGGGGTGTTCACTATTCAAGCTCGCAGTCTCGGGCTAGTTGAAGCTGACAGCCAGGGCACCCGAGACTAGCGACGACACTGAAAGCAAATTGTATAGGTCAAGGACCATAAGCAGTCAGCTACCAGTGGGTTACTGTATCAGATCAGTACTCTTTTCTCACCCATTGCTGGCTGCACTGCACTTCTGCTGGTGAATTATTTTGAGTTCACTAGTACTGTCAGCTGTCATCCCAATATGGAGTGCTGCCCATACTTTTTTTTTTTCACAGATGTGAATGCCGGTGTGCATGTATTGGCGTGCATGCATTTATGAATGGTGGCTATTCCATTCACAGAAAAACTGATTCCCTTTCTCGGTGAATGCGTTTCTAAGTGTATAAAGGTGGCAGAACAGGATGGTTTTTAGATGTGCAACCGGATATAAAGAGTACATGGGTTAAACTTAGCAGTGGCATGTACTTTTTGTTGCCTGCTGGAAAGCATTCATCAGAAGAAGTTCACTTCTCATTGTTACAGTGCTTTTTATATTCAGAGCAGTAGCCTCTCGCATCTTTCAACGAATTCCTGTTGTGCGAGTGGGAACTAATTTCGGCTCTTCGCGAAGGCATTCAGGCAACGGTAGATGAAGAGCGAGGGTGCGAAGCATCCTCTGTTACTCTTTAGGTTGATGTTGCTTAGTTCTCTTGATGCATATTTCCCGGTCTTTTGAAGCTGGAATGACTAGCATTCATTCTCTTTTAATTTTTTTTTCATCCACTTGCCACAATGAGGCTAGTGAAAGCGGTTGCCAAAGTTTTCTTTTGAAGATTGCTGAGTTGGGCAAGTTGGTAGCTCCATAATTGCATGGTACAGGTACCAAAATGGACAAAGGGCACAATGTGCCGACTTTCAACCACGTGTGTGTGGAAGCGCTGCCGCTGTGTACAGAAATTTAATGCCAGCGGCACACGGGGGCATTATTAGCCAGGCATGCATGTGTGGGGTTTTTGCGCTGTTTTCTGTGCTGTATTTATTGTGTGCTTCCACATACACTTGGTTGTTAGCCACCACATCCTTTAGGTGCTCTTCCTCTTTCTTTTATCTCTTCTGTATGACACGCGATAATGAATGTTCCTACGAAACTACTGGCTGGGCTTAGTTTGTTTTGTTTAATGCTAACTGCAGGTGTTTATTCTTGGACTGTTCGAGGCATGACTGAGTCTTTTTCTAGTGGTTGGTGTGAGCCATTCTTGGAGGCGGTTAACACCGGGTCTTGCTACATCGTCTTCTAAGTGGAGAAGTGTCTGAACAGTGGGCGAGGGTGAAGGTGGAACCCTGAACTCAGTGCATGGAAACACTAGAAAGAATCAATCTCGTAGTGTGTGACACCATTTGGGAAGTGCATACTGCAGGTGGGCTGCATTCACTCTAAAAGTATTGCAGCTAGCTTTCATTCAGGTACTCATGGTCACTTGTTCTGTGACCCCTTCTTACTCTTGGCTTAGC
Organism: Amblyomma maculatum; assembly: GCF_055883805.1. NCBI lineage: Eukaryota > Metazoa > Arthropoda > Arachnida > Ixodida > Ixodidae > Amblyomma > Amblyomma maculatum. The sequence goes on along the minus strand of NC_139349.1, from coordinate 33,749,735 downwards.
TGATCAAATATCTGTGCATTTTTTTTCTTATGCTTTTTTGTTCTCTGGTTTGTGTTATCTGCAAAGAATTTGAGGGCGGGATTCTTGTTGGTGCTTGCTACGCAACCTCTGCAATCTCTCGTCCTGTGAGGCAACAAGCTGTAGCAGTTTACTGTACTGCTTGGTGCTTGATGTATTTTTTTCTATTTCTTGATGTATTCTGTTGCCACTGTCTCTGTTGCTGGGTGGTTGGGGGGGTTACCCATGTCTTCATGTTTACTTTTATCATAAAAGTTAAATTGCATCTAGTAGCAAGTTTTAGCAAGAAGAATATTATGTAAAATCTGAGCTGCAAACACCTGTATAAAAGTGGTTCAGCATTATTAATTATTGCTGTTATGCTCTGAGTGGCCCCATTCCGCTAAAGTCAGCAGTATTGACTGTGAAATGAAAGCATCAAATCGGCTTTTTTTTTTTTTCCATGGCTCATCATAGTTTTAATTTGGCTGTTGCCTTCTTTTTCACTCAGCATTTAATAGCTTACTCCTTTTCCTTGACATCTTTTTAGGTTGGCCATGTTCTATTCTTGGTATGATGAGCTCATGTGGACTGCAACATGCAAAAAAAGTGCCAGGTTTACATGCGTTCTGGTTTTTCGGTGAAGTTTCCTTTCCCTTGTGTTTACTGTTCGCTTTCAGGCTTCAGCTGGAGTGTCCTCTGCGAGTTTCTTTTTTCTCTTGATCTATTTTATAAATGGAACGTAGTTTGTTGTAATGCACTGTACTTTGTTGCCAAATGTCGTAATGCTGCATTTTCAACATAATTTTTTTTTTTCTGATTTTAATGGACTGAATATGGACATTGCACTAGTTCTATTTTAATGGGACAGCCTTGTTCTGAGGGTCATGTGCAATTTGTTCCATTTCTTGTGCATTGCAGGGACCTGCCTTCTTCTCACTAAATGTTGACTGAGCTTGTGTGTTGTACGTATGTGAATGTGTGTCTGTGCCGAAACACGCGTGTTTGTTGAAAGCATAAAAGCACTGTGCTGTATCATTGCTAATTTTATAATTTAGTTGCTCTTTGTTGTTTGTGTTGAAGCAGTTGGAAACACTGCCTTGACCACACAAGCCAGAGCAATTTTTATTCATTCCTGAATGTATTATGTTTTAGAGATGAAATGTTTTAATGAGATGAAATGTTTTAATGAGATGGATGTATTGAATAAATAATGTTTTTTAAACCTAGTCATCGTAATGTTCACATACTAAATTTTTCTGTGTATAACACGCAGCTTTGTGTAAGATACACCCCTCATATTTAGAGGCTTTTGTGCTGAATTAAAAATGTATTATACAAATTTAAATAACTTTAAAGCTGGTCATGTTGCCTGCACGTTTCATGTTTGAACTTTGCACAAAACGAAAAAAAAAAATGCATATAAGATGCACTGTTGTATATGCACTCCTACAATTTATGTAAAAAACGCATCTTCCCCCCTTCTCTTACAGGGCATTCAGGTGTCCACAGAGCAAGTGTGACAGATACTGTGCCTTTCCCTTCCTGTGAACCAATTATTATTATTAACCGCATCTTCTGCACCAAAAAGTAAGGCAATACCTAAATTTTGTTGATAGTGGCAGAAATTGAAGGAAGAATTATTACTTGAGCCCCCGATCCTTGACTATTATTTCGTTCCACGATGAATAAGATGTAATCTATCCTACTGTGATAAGTCAAACACTTTCTTCTTCCAGTGGAACTAAAACTTTTGGGAGAGCAGTGTGCTAATCAGCTAATGTTTTTGTTTGCAGAGAATTCTAAGTGCCATCACTGTTACATTAATTCTAAATGCCATTCTCAGAGCAATGTTTCAACATCAACTTCCACAGAAATGGAAAGTTTGCACGTAGTTCACGCTGGTGCCGGCCATTGGGAAATTAATATGGCTGTTTAGAAAATTTCACACTTTTTTTTAAGTGGGCTAGCCAGGAGCTACAAATGACTCCTTTTTTTTTTTTTCAAGTTTGGAACATTCAATGATTTCACATTAAGGGGTATGGTGTGTGGAACATACTGGTGTATTTTAGAGCTCTCCAATGTCCGGAGAGGGAGAAAGAAAAACTTTATGTAAACGTGAATTTTTTTTTTTGTATTATAGCGTGAGAATGCCATTCTGCTGCTGCTGCATGGAGAAGCTGTTTTTTTTTTTCCATCTGCCTTTACTGCAGTAGGTGCAATGTTTATAAGAGGGTATGTTAGGGTGAATGGGTGGTTTTGGTTTAGTTGTGTGCATCTGAACAACCGCTGAATATTTCAGTGTGCAGTTTTGTGTGTTAATAATGAGTCATAATTTTTTTTGTGCAGGTGTTTTTGCCCTTTTAATACTTGAGTAGAAATTTGAGACAGCTCATAAAATAATATATATCTTTTTTATTAAAAATTAGTATGTTGATTACAGTTTGCATGCATATTCCACATAATAGTGACATTGAACTTAAGTAAAAAGAAACGTGAAGTTTCTATTTGCATTGCTCAGAAAAACTAATATTACTCTCACTTGTTATCATTAACAACAGAGCTTTCAACTCGTTCCTGTTTAAATTATTGCGAATGAAATATATTCTGAGGAAATTTGAGCCTAATGTATAAATAGGCTCCAAGAAAAGGTGCATCTAAGTTTAAAAACTTTAACATATATCATTTTGACAAAAATATTTTGTTTTTACACTTGTTATAATGATTAAAAATACAGCAGTAGATTATACATATATATTTATAAGTGGGATACCACTTGAAGGAATCTCACTTAAACGAAGTATTCAGTTGTACGAGCTTTATTAAATCCCCCCACCAAAGCTCCATTGAACGCTATGCAAACGCCCTTCATTTTAACGAAATCAGTTATTGCTCATTTCTGTTCTATGAACATTTTCCGCGGCACCATTCCCTGGCTGAGCTTGTTGTGGTCATGTATGTTTAGCAATGAGGGACATTGGGTATACACATATCTTTTATTCGTTTTGCTTGACAGTGACGGACTGCCCAATGATGTGTGAAGTAACATGAACGATTTGGCAGTCTCCAAACACAGTCTCGTTTACTCACCGGTGTCAAGTCCATTTGGTGCCACAGTCTCTCGCGCACACTATACGTGTCCAAACGGATTGCTCACAAAGTCTGCTTCAAATGTCCGGGTCGCAGATGCACTTTCGGAAACTCGAATGGAAGGATCAGTCACGTGACATGCCATCAGATCCTGTTCTGTTGGTTCCTGTTGACTGAACACTTCCATATGCCCTGTTTCCGATGTTATGCTCCGTCTATTACGCTCAGCAGTCTTGCATCACCGTTTGGCAAAACGTGGTACAGTGTGGTACAGTGTGGGCGCGTGGTACAGTGTGGTTCGCGTGGTACAGTGTGGGCCAAGCTGCGCATGCGCGAGGAGTCGCGTGATGTCAGAGGAAGTGGTATGTCGGAGCTGGCGTCGCGGCCGAGCACTCCGCCGGTGCCGAAGAAGTGACGGTATGACCACAGCCGGCGCCAGCTGCACATCACTCTCCGTTGGTTGGGTAGAGAAGAGGTGTGTGTGGTTACTGTGTACTAGAATCAAATAGGTTATATATATCAAATCTTCAGTTTTTATATAACCTCCTTGACTAGAATAGTGTGGTATAAGAGCGCGCGCCCAAAATTGACCAACGAGGAGAGCCCGGCCTCTTCTCGCAGAAGAGCGGAGAAAAACTCATCCGATCCCGAGGTGGTTGCCTGGCTGGTGGCTGCCGCGAATAGAGAGAATGAGAGTAAGAGAGCCAATCCTAAGCGTAGCCATGCAGCTGTTGCTTTCGCAACTCAACTAGGTTTAACCGGAGCTAAACCACAGTCTTTTTTTTTTTTTTTTTTTTTTTACGCTCTGCCGGCGGCTGCGTTTCTATGGAGGCAAAACGGAGAGGCGTTGTTGCTACTGTAGGAAGAAGGAAAAGAAAATGCACGGACCTGCTACTGGCTTTGTAGCTGGGCTACCTCCGCTGCCTGCCTGATTTATTTATAGGAAGGGAAAGGCGCGGTAACTGTTTTCTGTGGACACCGCAACCGCACCGTAAGGGAAGGGAGGAAGGGGGGAGTGAAAGTGGAAAGAGAGAAAGAGGAGCCGTAATGCAGGGCTACGGAGTAATTTCGACCACCTGGACATCTTTAACGTGCGCTGACATCGCACAGCACACGTTTGTGCGGACGAAAGAGAAAATAGAGGAGAAAGAAAAAGAAGAGGGAAGAGCCGTCGTCCACTACCAAAGCGGTTAAGGGTGCAATGACGGCCTACAATACATAGAAATCTGATGGCGGGCTAGCCCCCGCCGGGGCCGTATTAGCAAACCATATCCCGTAGGAGCACTCGAGCAGACGACGCTCTGGCGCGTTGATGATGATGATGATTTATTGACTGAGGCGTGATTCCTCTGAGCAGCGCCACCAGGCGACAAATAGTGGATATATTGTCTAAACAAATAAGAACACATTTAAAGCCAACTGTTCCCGTTGTTCTGTCAGCTCGCTTCTCGACAGAATACTTAAGTTCAGTGAAAAAGAAGAACCTGTATAAAGCTGTTTGTGACGACTTCTTCCCTGTACCTGTGTACAGAGCCTTGTATAGCGGCCGTCTAGGTCAAGACGTACTGAAGCGTGTCAAAAGAATGCCAGTTTCTCCTGGGGTAAAGACGTTTTTCTTTAAGTTATATACAGGAACATTATCGGTACAAACTTTTTTTGAAAGCAAGGGCTTTTATCTGCCATGGGGTTCACTTTGCTTAATATGTAAACAGCCAGAGACAATAGACCATGTATTTCTGCACTGTTGGGAGGGCGTCTATTTTTGGGACGTGCTGCAACGAACTGTTAAAAAAGAATTGCCATTAGACTCATACGGGATTAGATTCCTGCCAACTGAAAATGATGGGATTCCACTTGATACGGTTATGCTAATAGGCCTGCACAGTCTATGGCGGTCCAGAATGGCGGGTTTTCACTGTGACCCTGACGCCCGCCCTGCAAGGCTCTACTTCCGCGAGAGTATACACGCATTGGTTGAAATGCACAAATTGAAGACCACTGTGCCAGACTGGATTTTAAGAGTCGAACCACTATGCGAGCTGAAGGAATTTTAACTTGACAAAGGCAACTCGTATGAGCCTGCCGGCTTCTGTATTAAGTGTCATGCTTGTGGTAACCGCTCTGCTGTGAGCATTTGATTGTAGCGCGTTTTTGTTGGTTTTGTTGTGTGTTGGTGATGACCGGCAATAAAGAAAAAAATTTTGGTGGCGCAATGGATTAACACCGCGCATCTCTTCACTGATGCCATGTAACATGCGTTCGACTCCTGCGTTCTATTTTTTTTTCTGAATATTGTTTTTGCAATTGCCTTCACTGTAATTATATCCTGCCTTGAGTGAGTGTATGTTACCTTTAGGTTGCGTTTACAGACACCTTTAAGTAAGAATCGGTATGACAACAGTTACACGAAGCAATTACCTTCCCCACAATCATTTCCTGCCTCAGTGAGTGTATGTCACCTTTAGGTTGCGTTCAGAGACATCAGCAACAATCACCGTTTACATGTGTGTATGTTACCATTACGTTGCGTTCAGAGAGATCTTTCAGCAACAATCGCCGTTTAACTCGCTGAAAGCGTCGTCTGCACCAGTGCGCCTACGGGATATGATATGGCAATACGCCGCCGGGCCAGGAGCAGCCACCAGAGTCGTCCGTGCTCTGTGCGATGTCAGTTGTTTCAGCGCTTGTCCGTTATTCTCTTCCTCTGTTTGTCTCAAGTCGCGGCGCAGTTTTTTTTTTTTTTTTGCGATGTTTATTGCCTCGGGGCATAAAAATGCTATGAATGATGAAGGGTGGGGTCAAAATAAAGTTGTTGTGGCTGCAGGAAGAAGGAAAATAAAATGCTCGGGCCTGCTACTGGCTCTGTAGCTGAGCCACCTCCGCTGCCTCGTACGGACAGAAGAAAAAATAAAGAAAAAATTGTCGACGATTACGTCACTTCCTAATGCAAAATTTGAGCGCAGCTCGTCAGCTGTGTAAAGGAACGACGACGATAAATTTCACCTTTTTCGATAGATTAAGGCAAAGATTTCTAGCAAGGCATGTATATGTACAATTACAGACAACTATTTTATTTTTCACAAATATTCCTTCAAGAAACACTCCACTAACAGTTCTTGACTGTCATGAAGGAAGCTTTGTGATCGGAGAAATGAGAGCAATTAAGTTATCGGGAGGTTGCGGGAGGCAGCGCGTGGGCCCATAAAAACGTTGCGCGGCGAAGAGACTATAATGCCACAAGCTGCTGACGAGAATAAGAACGAACCTTCGCAAATATCTTAAACTGACTTGAAAACGCTATAGCCAAAGTTAGCAAGCGTCTCATCGAATTTCTATAGCAATATACAGCGTTCTTCAACTTTATCGGAATCTTCTTGGAAAATTTTCCCACCGGTCGAGGCGGGAAAATTTTCTAAGACGGTTCCGATAAAGTTGCAGAACATTGTATGTTCTGCAACCCGACTCTATACAGGAAACCTCGCCGCACAGGAAATCTGATTGTTCACGTGTACAGCGCTTAGTGGATTGAATTTGCCGAGATGCTTTTTGCGGCCACTGTCATAGAACGTGATAGTGTATTTACTGCATGCGCCACTAACTGTAAATGATTTCCTGAAACCGAGGAAAGTATAAGGGATTTCTGATGTGTGTGATGTTAATATATAACGGTAAATTAGTAGTGTAATTATTTTGTTTTGCAATGCGCATAAATTTCACCGTGTGAGAGAACTTTTCCACACTTGACAGAATTTACAATAATCAGCGATTAATTTTCAGTAACGTTAAAATGCAAGCTACGAATTACTCGCTGCGAAGACATCCTTATAAACTGCGAATGGGCACTGTCATGTTCTGGGAAGCAATTTTACAGGCTGAAACCTTTATCATTAATTATTTAGCAGTGACTAAATCGTATGCGAAGTAAAATATTCGGGTTGCTTCCAAAACAGATGCCGGATATAAAACTATTCCGAAATAAATGGAGGTCATCTTATCATGCGACTATAAAAATGTATTTATTCCGGAACTAAACACTGATATTTAAGCCCGCATGAAGCTGTTTTACTCCCCTTGTCAGAAATGACGAGTTTGCTCGGAAGACAGCACTTGTACGAAAAGGGATTATAATGATTATAATAAGCTACCAGTAAAGTACATTGATCTAGGTGTATTATGTAATATTTAGGGTAACAATTAGGTGCATGAAATATGTTTTCCAAACATTCGAGCATTTCTCTAAAGTAAAATGTGCTCACTAAAACTTTTACGGATGCACAGAAGCCTTCAACAACAACAAACAAAAAAAAAAAAAAAAGAAAAGAAAATAAATGCATATTGGCCCGGGTTTAACGCATGAAAGCGGCTTCGGCTATGACGGATGATTGCAAAGGCTGGTTTTGGTGTCGTTTTTTTTTTTTTTTTTTTTCATTATTAACACCACATTTAACACGTGGGATTGTTTATTGTGCAGTCAAATCCCACAGCAGAGGAACGTCTTTCGAAACAGTTGTGATTGAATCCCCCGTTCTCGAAATCAGCAGCGGCCTTACCATTGAGACACCGCGACAGAGGTTTAAAAGCAAAAAAGAAAAAAAAAAAAAACCGTTCTCACACGACTCTATCGTGCATACAGACGGCATAGCAGGCATAGAGTGGTCTGTTCAAACTGCATTCTGCTATATGCAGCATTTTGCGGTGGCATATGTTTTAGTAGCTGCGGTATTCCAAACAGAAACGGTAATATGCGATTTCTGAGCATTTGCATTAACTTTTATTGGCGGCAACGACCTGTTTTGCTTTGACACGGCTTTGACATATATATATATATATATATATATATATATATATATATATATATATATATATATATATATATATATATATATATATATATATATATATTTTCAAGGAACTTTATTGACAAAACCAAATAAAATGTACAAACACTGTTTGGACCGATAGCTCAGTAGGCTAGTGGCCGGTCCAAATACAAATATTACTCTCAGGTTCAGCCATAGAGGATCAATGATTGAAAGCAACAGTAATGATATAAACGCGACATTACTGCTACAGTTGCGTACATAGGCAAGAATACAGCAAACAGCAAGTAAAATAAAATACCCACATAATTATGAGTACCAAATAAAATCGATAAGCATAATAGTACTACAATGAAGAAAAGGAAAATTAGAAAGAATATGGTTACAAAGTACAATAAAGTGCAAGCGAAGTACACGATGCACTCACAAAAATTATTGCGCACACGCTATTGCATCTGTGCAACAAAAAATACAAGTGTAAAGCATGTTTCAAAAACTAGGCTACATATGAGAATTTCACTAAGAAAGAAATTCAGGCAGAATTTGATTAGACTGGTAATATAGCTTACATGTCAATTTAAAATTTCTGGCGGCTTTTACCTCGATCGGCAATTCATTCTATATTTTAACACCATTGAACTCCATCAGTCGCTCACCATATACATTTCTACATCTGGGGAGGTTAAAATTACAGTTAGATGCCTGCCTAGTATTACGCGAAGGCTGGACATATAGGCTTAATGAAAGGGGGGAGTTAGTGCTAATTATATTGTTGATCACAAGCACAACTTTGTAGTTACGCAAGGTTAGGTACGATAGTATATTGTTGGCATCAAAAATGTTGCTGCTGGATTGATCAAAATTACTAGTTGTTATTGCATTCAATGCCCGCTTTTGAAGACGATGTAAAGGCGACAAATATGTTTTATGTTTGACCCCAAGATTCACAGCAGTAACTGATATGTGAATGGAAAAACGAGAAGATTTGGACAACCCTGCAGTGGCCACAGGATTGGAGGAGGTCAGTTTACATCCCCATTCCAAAGAAAGGCAGTGCCAAAGATTGTTCCAACTACCGCACGATCGCGCTTATTTCGCATGCTAGCAAGGTGATGTTAAAAATCCTGTAAGGTAGGCTGCAGCAGTATGTGGATCGGGAGCTTCCGGACGTGCAAGCTGGGTTTCGCAAGGGCAGAGGAACTAGAGACCAAATTGCCAACCTTCGCTGGATCATGGAAAAAGCAAGAGAGTTCCAGAAACCCATTTACTTCTGCTTTATTGATTATGCGAAAGCGTTTGACTGCGTAGATCACAGCAGATTGTGGCAAGCTCTCCAAGAGATGGGAGTTCCAATTCACCTCATCTGTCTCCTCAGGAACCTTTATGAAGGGCAAGAGGCCACAGTCAGAACTGGGCATGGTCTTACTGATTGGTTTCTGATTGAGAAAGGGGTGAGGCAAGGCTGCATACTGTCGCCCTGCCTATTTAACCTATATGCAGAGTGCATCATGAGGAAGGCCGGTCTGGACGAGTCTTCAGCTGGAGTGAAGATTGCTGGAAAACATATCAACAACCTTAGATATGCGGATGATACCACTTTAATGGCAGAAAGTGAAGTGGAACTCAAGAGACTTCTGATGCGCGTACAAGAAGAGAGTGAGAAGTTTGGGCTTAAACTGAACATTAAAAAGACGAAGATCATGGCGTCTTGCCCTGTCAAGTCCTGGAGCATCAATGGACAAGAAGTGGAAGCTGTGACAGATTTTCTGTTCTTGGGCGCCAAGATTACCTCGGAAGGAGACTGCAGCCATGAAATTAGGAGACGCCTGCTTCTGGGAAAGAGAGCAATGGTTAGCCTTGACCGCCTAGTAAAGAGCAGAGACATTAGTCTGCCAACCAAGATCCGTATAACCCGTGCTATGGTCTTTCCAGTTGTGATGTATGGATGCGAGACTTGGACTGTGAAAAAGGCTGACCGCCGAAGAATTGACGCGTTTGAATTGTGGTGCTGGCGAAGACTCTTAAGAGTTCGTTGGACTGCCAGAAGATCAAATCAGTCGATATTGTCGACCATAAACCCTGACTGCTCATTGGAGGGTCAAATTCTAAAGTTAAAGCTCAGCTACTTTGGTCATCTGATGAGAAGAGAGGAGTCGCTGGAGAAAGATTTGATGTTGGGAAAGGTTGAGGGTCGCCGGAGAAGGGGTAGGCAGCGAACGCGATGGTTAGATGGCATTCTCAAGGCATTGCAGATGAAGCTATGTGATGTTAAGAAGATAGTGAGAGACCGGAAAGCGTGGCGTGACATGGTCCATAGGGTCACGAAGAGTCGGACACGACTGAACGCCTGAACTGAACTGAGTATATCGTAAGGAAAATAGTATCTCGCCTTAATGAGCGTGTGGCACCCAAAGGCTAATTTTTTGCATACGTTGTTAATTTGTTCAATGGCAATCAAATATAACCCCTAAATATTTAAAAGAAGAAACTGGTTCTATTAACGAGTTACCTAGAGTAAGTGTAAATGTATTGTTAATAGTCTTGTGTCTAGAGTGAAATATTATATACTTAGTTTTGGCAATGTTCAGCGTTAAGCGATTGTTGAGGAACCAGGAAGACAGCATTGTCAGCTCATTCATTATGATCGTCTGAATTGCCTGAAGAGATTCCCCAGTAACCACAAGATCGGTGTCGTCTGCGTACAGTAGTACTTGAGAAAAGCGGAGCACTTGCGGGAGATCGTTTAGATAAAGTGAGAACAACATGGGACCCAAAACAGAACCCTGTGGCACACCACAGGTTACATCGTTGACATCTGATATAAAATCATTAATAAGTACTCTTTGCTTACGGCTAGATAGATGGCTGTGAAAAAATTTGGACGAGTTATCGACAAAACCGTAACTTTCCAATTTCTGCAACAATATAGGATGACATACCGTATCAAATGCCTTTTGAATATCTAAAAAAACAACAACAGCTATTTTGTTCTGATGCAGGGCAGAATTAATAGCTTGTGATAAAGTTAACACTGCTGTGGAAGTTGACCTATTTTCGACAAATCCATGTTGCTGAGGTGTAATGATATTATTGTTGTCAAGAAATGTTTTTACTTGTTTTGCTATTAGTTTTTCGAGTATTAATCTCACTTAGTACAGATATCGGCCTGTAACTACCTGGCTGGTTACGATCTCCTGCTTTATATATTGGAACTATTTTAGCAACTTTCAGTGTATCAGGATAGCGATTATTTTCTAGGGAACGATTGAACAAGTGGCAAAGGTAAGGGCAGAGGATATCTATGTTATCTTTGACTACCCTTGATTGAATGCCGTCAAGACCGGTTGCTTTGTTTACTGCCATCTTACTTACAACAGCTTTTATGTCTTCAGTGGTAATAGCGCAAAAATGAAAATTTTTGCAAACAGTCGTTGGTACAGATGAACTAGATAGCGATAGTGGGGATTGGCTAGAAAGGCTATTACTAATGTTAGTGAAGTATTCGTTGAAATCATTAGCAACTGGCAGATAAATGCTATTGGGGGTGACTTCTTTGTGTTTATCTATACCAGTTACATTTCTAACTATATTCCATAGTTGTTTCGTGTCCTCTTTGTTTTGACTAACCAGTTTGGCATAATACAGTTTTCTCGATTTTCTGATCAAGGCTACTGACTTATTCCTGTAATATTTAAACTGCGTTCGGTAATAGTCATTTACTTTGTTTTTCTTCCATTTATTGTACCATGAATCCTTTCTCTTCAGGACGTCAGGTATATCCTGAGTTATCCATAGGCATATAGGATCTTTGTAGTTGCGCTTGACACACTCTCGTGTTGATTGGCTGATTGCATTTTTGATGTACGAGAGAAAATTTTCAAATTCAATATTTACGTCGTCATCATTACATATAGTACTGAAGGTAATGCTCTTAAGTATATTTCTAACTCGCGTGTAATCAATACGGAAAGATCGCTTTGGATGATTTTGACTAGACGGTGACATACAGGCAAGAACATCAATGTCGGACAATGATCAGCAATCAGAACATCACACACACCTGCCCGAAAATTCATATCAAGGTTACACAACATATGGTCGATGAGGGATGCAGTTTGACTGGTTATCCGAGTTGCAGAGTTGATGACATTTTTAAATTTGAATGATTGAAGAAGAAAAACGTAGTCACTGCAGTTGTCTGATAATAGGTCAATGTTGAAGTCGCCACAGATAACAATGGGATTTTTTATACTCGCATATGACATCAAAATAGTTTCCATGTCAGAAATGAATTGTGGTATTTTAGAATTCGGAGGACGGTAAACCACGCCAATTACGGGGCCACACTGAAGTTTAATGAAAAGAGCTTCAATTGCTTCGTTGCTGTATTTCTTAATATCGGAGCTACAATAATGTAATGCAGTTTTGACAAAAAGGGCAACACCACCGCCACGTGTACTGCCAGACCTTGATAGTGACAGCATTTTGTAGCCTGGAATAAAAACGGATTCGGCCTCTCTTAACCACGCCTCTGTGATAGCAATCACGTCATATCTGAAGGAAAACTGTGGCAGGTACGCTAGAAGATTGTCAGAATTTTTGCGAATGCTTCGTACGTTGCAATTTAAGATAGATAAGTCGTCGTGCGCAAGCCTGGCTTGCTCTATCTAGGAAATATTGTATGCCATCTGTTTAGACAACTCTGCTCAGATCTTCGACGCATGTCACATGAAGTACCTTTGTTTTGTCTGCTTTTCGCATGAGGAGTTTGCGTGGGGTTATAGACTGTTCATATTTATTTTGCAAGAGGCATATAGGTAAGCAAAAGCTCACAGGAACTGCGAAACAAACAAAAACACTCCATTACACGCCGCATGCGCGCGCGTAAGTCACTGCGGGTTGGCACGCGACGCGAAAATGCATCCACACTGAGTAGGTTTCGCCGCTGAGCCGCAAGGTGGCGACTCTGCTCGATCTCGAGGCCAATACGTGGCGAAAAGCAGTGACTACCTCGGGATCAGAAGAAGGTAATTTCTCCAGTCTTTTGCGTCGTTCGTCAGCAGCTAAACTCTCCTTGCCTTCCATGTTGAGCACGTCTAAGTTCACCGGCGTTCTATAATTCGTTTACAGGAAAGGAAAGGCGCAGCATCTGTCACTCGCGGAAGGCAAGAAGCGCCGCCTGGCGGCGTTGGAGCGCACTCGTTCCCGCTCGGTCCTCATAGCTGACGGCAGATGGGTGATATCACATTCTTGACGTCACCCTAATTGAGTGACATAACTATTTTAGTCTTTGGTACTTTCAAATTGCGCGCCAGTCGCAGCATCGGTCACGCGCGGAATCCCGCTGTCATCCTCACGGTACACAAGCGGAATTATAAGCAGCGCTTTACGACCCGCGGCGTGCCACAGCGGCAAAGCGCTGAGAAGTCGCATACCTCTTACGCGTTGCTAGGCAACGCTGGCAGAGCTTGGTAAGGGGGTTGCGTATTTGGCCTTGGCTGTGACGTCACGGCACACGGCATACGGCATACGCGCAAGGGCTACCTGCCAGCCTCTAATCCGCTGGCGCACGAGGGAACACCACAAGGCTCAGTACTTTCACCATTCTTATTTAACTTGGCGATGACAAAGCTTTCTCGCGCATTGGGTGAAATTGCTGATGTGGAGCACACCATATACGCACACGATGTTACCATCTGGAGCGCCGGTGGCAGCGATGCGAAATTGGAAGCGCGCATGCAAGAAGCCATCACGGTTACCGAGGCCCATCTTGCCCCAATGGGAGTTCGCTGCTCTTCTAGGAAATCTGAGCTACTCATCTACCACCCCCCAAGACCAGAGCGCCCGTCCAACGACTGGCGACGACACCACACACCATGCATAGAGTTACACGATAGGGATGGAAATCGCATACCCACGGTCGATAAAATACGAATTCTGGGATTAATCACCCAAAGCAACGAATCCAACTGGGCGATGCTTGACAGCATCACGATCAAGATTGCAAACGCGATCCGGATGTTTCGGCGCATCATGAATAGGCACAGGGGACTGAGCGAGGACAACGCTATTCAAATGGTCCATGCTTTTGTACTCTGTCACATCACATACGTGGCTGCAATGCTCAACTGGAAAAAGGAACATCAGAGAAGGCTTGAAGTACACATACGCCGAGCTTTCAAGACAGCGTTGGGGCTCCCCGATAATGCCTCCACTGAACTACTCTTACAGCTAGGAGTGCACAATACCCTTGCCGAAATCATCGAGGCACAGCACACGGCACAGATTGCACGCCTATCAAGCACCAAAGCGGGCAGAGAGATTCTCGTTAAGCTCGGCCTGAACACCATAGTAGAAAAGAACAACGTCCTGCAGTTACCTAAAGTCGTGCGAGAAGCAATCAAAGTGTCCCCCTTCCCAAGAAACGTACACCCAATCCACAATCAAGGAAGAAGGCTCGCCCGCGCCAAAGCCCTCGCTGCGGACGCGGCACAGTTCCCCGACCAGACAGCTTTCGTGGATGCAGCGTACATATCGGGAAAGCATGCCTACTCGGTAGCAGTAGTCGACGGACACGGGCGTACGCGCAACTCACTCACACTTTACACCAAGAAGCCAGAGGTAGCTGAACAAGCAGCGATAGCACCAGCTCTAAAAGACTTGGACTTCACAACTGTATACAGCGACTCTAGAGCAGCTACTCGAGCTTTCGCCAAGGGCGGGATAGACAAGACGACGCTACGGATTTTAGGCGGAAGTAACATCACCGATCACTCCATCGTATGGTTCCCTGCACACATGGGCAGCTTAGGGGGCGGCCTGCGGAATCTCAATGAGATCGCACACGAGGCGGCGCGAGGACTCATCGACCGCGTCCCTCCGGTTTTCCCTGCTACTCCACATATCGAGTACAGAGATCAATTATTCACGTACAACGAGCTCACTAAGCACTTTTATCTAGGCAGACGAGCATTTCCCCTCCAGGATAAGAAATTAACCCGCAGTCAATCAGTCACGTTACGCTTGCTCCAAACGAACTCATACCCCAACCCCTGGCGCATGAAGCACATCGACCCAGACTACGACGGACAACATGTGTGTGAACGGTGCAGTGACCGTGTAGACTTAAAACATATGCTGTGTGGTTGTGCATCGAGCGACGCCTACGCCAAGAACAAGGAACATTGGGACAAAGTGCTAAAAAGTGCTTCACTACATGATCAGCATCGGGCTGTCCAGGAGGCCCGCGCGGCGGCGGAGAGCTTCGGGCTCTCTGTGCCGACGTGGGAGCTGCTCTCTACACTTGGCGCCTAGCCGAGTGTCCTCCAGGACCCCTGCTGTGGGAAATAAAGTCTTACCAAACCAAACCAACGACTCCCCGTCTTCCCCGGCACGCGCGCCGGGGGCGGGGAAGAGGACGCCCATTTCCGATGGAAATAAAAGTTGTGCAACCAACCAACCAATACGGCATACGCGAAACTCGGCCCTGACTCTCGTAGTGAAGCTTTTCGCTTCAAACACCTGCGCTTCTCCTAGTGACGTCACTCGAGCTCGCGCATGGGCAGCTGTGGCTAAAAGTAATCACACGCGCGCCAGACCCGGTGTTGGCTAGCCTAGTGAAGCTTTGCGCTTCAAAATTCAGTGACAGGCTAGCCCCCCCCCCCCCCCCCCGTAAGCGGCGGTGACCTAGCTGTCCCAGCCCCATCAGTGCTAGGAGCAGCCACCCTCCTAGCAACGCTATAATCCTGAGCCTATGTCAGTGTTGTTGTTGATGTGGCTGTAGGAAGAAGGAAAAGAAAATGCACGGACCTGCTACTGGCTCTGTAGCTGAACCACCTCCGCTGCCTCGTGCGGACAGAAGAGAAAATAGAGAAGAAAGGAAAAAGAAGAGGGAGAGAAAGACGCGCGCCGCAACAATAGCCATCGTCCACCACCGAAGTAGTGGCGGGTGCAATGACGGCCTACAAGAGATAAAATTCGGTAGCTGGCTAGCCCCCGCCGCAAGCGTCGTTGACCTACCGTCCCAGTCCCGTAGCCTCCTGCCTCCAGCTCACCTTATTTGTGGAGGAGTACCCGTCTTCTGCATTGATTTTTAAGCCTACCTTTCTACTTTTTTTTTGTCTAGGTCATCAATCATTATTTGCAGTTCATCCCCCGAGGTACTTAGCAAGGAGGCAATGTCATCAGCAAATCGCAGATTACTGAGGTATTCTCCATCTACCCTTATCTCTAACTGCTCCCATTCCGTCTCTGAATACTTCCTCTAAGCAAGCTGTGAATAGCACTGGGGAGATCGTGTCTCCTTGCCTAACACCTTTCTTTATAGGAATTTCGTTACTTTCTTTATGCAGAACTATGGTTGCTGTGCAGCCACTATATATATCATCCAGCACTTCCACGTACGGCTCATCTACCCCCTGATTTCGCAATGCCTGCATCACCGCTGAAGTTTCAACTGAGTCAAATGCTTTTTCGGTACTTAGGACAGGTAGTATCCGCAGATCCGCACCATGAAAAGGAAATAACAAGAAGAATAAGATTGGGATGGGGCGCATTTGGCAAGCACTCGCAGATTATGACTAGCAGCTTACCGGTATCGCTAAGAGGAAAGTATACAACAGTTGCATCTTACCTGTACTCACCTATGGGGCTGAAACGTGGAGGCTAACCAAGAGGGTTCTACTTAAGTTGAGGACAACTCAGGGCTATGGAACGAAAAATGGTAGGGGTAACATTAAGGGATAGGAAGCGTACAGAGTGGGTCAGAGAAATAACTCAAGTTACTGACATTATAGTGGAAATTACGAAGAAGAAATGGGCATGGGCAGGACATGTAGTGAGAAGAAAGCATAACCGATGGCCGGTGAGAGCAACAAATTGGGTAACAAAAGGAAAGCGTAGCAACCTAAAATTGAGGCTAATCTCATGCAACACCAACAGCAAGCGGTGCAGCACCCAAAGAAAGCCTCTGTTTCCCGAGAGCGGATGAGTGGAACAGTGAAATGGTTTAACGTGATAGGCGGCTACAACTACATCAACCGCACTGACACTGGCGAAAATACTGGCGAGGACATTTTTGTCCACCGCACCACGTTACAGCACTCGCGTAAACTTCGCCGCATCCGGAAAGGGCAGGAGGTTGAATATGAGGTGATTCCAGCAGAAAAAAAAGGTCTCACTGCTGCCAATGTCAGTGTGCTAGACATGGAGTCGTTGCAGAAACGTCGCCAGTTCGTCGGGAAAGAACGAGCCCAGACCTACCGCTGTACGCAGCGAAGCTGTGCACAGCACGGTGCTTCCAGTAGAAGTGGTGGCAGCAGCAACAAGTATTGCGGTGCAGCTTCTTCAGTTTCTGTCACCACTATGGATGCCTCACGAGGGCAGTTCCAGATCAGCAAAAACCATCGCATACCGCGAAAGGAGAGCAAGTCAATAGCAAGTCAATAGGAACACTGAAGAAACTTTCAGGAGCATGACTATCATAAAGGCCTTGGCAGAACACCCAAGTGGCAACTACCTAAAGAGTCCTGCACAGAGAGCAAAGCGCCACTCACTGAACCAGACAAGCAAAGACTATCGGTGCGAATGTCATTATGGCTGCGCAGGAAGACATATGCTATGGTGAAACTAATGTGCTCCTGCCCGTTATTTTTCTTTACTTTTGGCCTGCCTCACCAACGGCCCATTGGGGCGTGCCGCGGGTCAGTCGGGTGGGTGGAGTTAGAGCGCCGTTCAGTCGAAACTGAGCCTTGCACCCTGTAGAAAATTTCTCAGGTAGATTTAGGTGTTTTGTCCACAATTGGTTGTATGTATGGCTCCATGCATGTGATACGTGAGCGTGTGAACCTCGAAGGAGAGATCTTGGGGTTAAGGATAGTGTGCTACAGGAGGAGGAATAGGTCCTGGGTGGAGGCATGACGTCGGAAGCCATTAAAGTGTGCGGAAAAGGGAATGGTTTATGTGATCCTGGAAACGGTTCAGGATATCCTCGCCATCGTCTTCCCTACGCCCTAGGTGATAGAAATGGGGCGTAGCTTTTGAAGCGACGGGATTCGCCAGATTTGGGGATCATCACCACTAGAGGATTTCCTCTCTAAAGGAAGAGTGCCGTCTTTCCAGTGGTCTTTGATGTGGGAAATAATTTCCTTTTCGGATTAAGGGAGATTAATGAGGAGAATATAGGTAATGACGTCTCTTCCCGGACCAGATTTTCTGGCGTTTTGAGCAAGAACAGTCGAGTTCGTCTAGGGAAGGGTTGGGGTCCCCGCCGTATAGTGGGCAGATGGAGGGAAAGGGGAAGGGATATACAGGTTCTGCAACCTTTGTGTCAACTGCCGGACCTTGCTAAGTGAGAAATTTGCCTGAAGTGGGGGCAGGAGGGGGCTGAGGACTGAGGAGGGTGCGGAGGAGCTCCCAGGAGGATTTCTGCTCGAGGGTGCTGCTTATCTGATCACATATGCGGTTCCAGTTGGTGTTGTCAAGAACTGAACAGTGAGTCACTATGACGGCTGTATGGAGAGCTGCGTGTGGAGCTGTGAGTTGGAGAGTTGTTGACTTATGCGCAGGAAGAGGAATCGCTTGCGGCGTTTCCATAAACGGATAATATGAGGGCCTAGGTGGTCAGCTGAGGCTGTAGTGTTCTCAGTATATGTGGCTTCTTTCCGCGCCTTGTGAAGAGGGCGGATCCAGTTTTCGTAGGAGGATGTAGATGCAGGTAGGAATTCGAGAAATTTTCGAAATTTATCCCATTTGGTGTGTTTGATGGCATGTGTGCAATGCTTGGCACTGAGATGAAATGAGGCGAGGAGAATGTAGTGGTCACTGAGTGTGTGCGTGTTTGTGTGACTCCATGTGGCATGAATGGGGCCGAGCATAAATTGAGGTCAGGGGTTGTGGATTGTTGTACGCCGACTCCTTCCTGAGTTGGAGTGTCAGGGATCCTGATAATGGCAAAGCGATGGCGTGCGATGCGGAACTGAAGTATTCGTCCTGGGCGAAGGATAGCCCCATGACCCAATGTCCAATGACCTCAAAGCCATAGGTGAGCTCGCCGGCATACTGAAAGAGGGGGTTGAATAAGATGTACTCGGTCGAAGGGTTGTAGAAGGTTAGGACAGCTACGGTTCTTTGGGAGGGGAAGGAATAATTAAGACGGCGAGATGGGATTGTAGGTAAGAAGAGGAATCTAGGAGTTTGTACTGTAAATCTCCGCGGATGAAAATTGAGACGAGTGGACTATCAGTCGGTAGCAAGTGGAGCGCCCGATATCCTGGCACATTTTGCGATGAGTGGGACTCCTGCAGGAACAGCTACATGGGGCAGGGATGGGAGGGTGAACAACCATTGATAGAGGGGCGGGAGAACGGACGCTTCGGCAATTATACTGAAGGAAGTCAAGGGTGACCTACATATGGACAAGGGTTGCAGTGGCTAAAGGTGACACCGTTTCTTCGAGGGAGGAAACAGCTTGAACAGGGGATTCAATGCATGAAACTAAAGGGTTGGCGACAGTGAGGATGTCGCGAGTGTTCGTTTCGAGAGTGGTGACGCGTTAAGTGAGGGCCACGATTTGTTTTTCGGAGGGGTGAGGCGATCATGAAGTGCGGCAGGTTCTTCTGAGAACGAAGGGGTGGCGGCAGTGTTGGATGAGTTTCGTTTGGTGGCTGGCTTACCTGCTGGGTCGTCTCGTACAAGGGTGGTGACGGCTAGATTTTAGAGGTGGGTGCCGCTTATGTAAGGTGTTCGTTTAATTTGAGGATTCTGTGGAATACTGCGCTACTTGATATACAGAGACAAATGGAAGACGACACACGAATGAAGCGCTTCATTCGTGTGTCGTCTTCCATTTGTCTCTGTATATCAAGTAGCGCAGTATTCCACAGAATGATCAACCAACTGGCCCCCGTGTTTGCATTATTAATTTGAAGAGTCACTGACGTTACTGGGATGCTCAGTGTGGCTACCCGAAGAAGAGGCTTATAGGGAATTATCATAGTTGGAATGGTGGCGAGCGCTTGAGGTCGACCCTATGTGGCTGTAGCCGGGAAGCCACCAGAAGCACCTGTGGATGTTCTAGGCTGACGGATGTGTTCTTGGCTATATATTCTTAATATTTCCTCAGCAATAAACTAGATATGTAGTTAGTGCCAGTCTCGCGTCTTTCGTTTTCTCATATGACGTGTATGGTTTGCGCTAAAAACGCCGACTGAAACTCGATGGATTACTCCCTTGCAGGAATTGGAGCGCGGCGACGTGGCAGCATGCGGAATGCGTATCTGATAGTTGACTTCGATTGCTTTAATTTTGGCGACTTTTTGTGCACTTATTGGAGAGGCGGTCTTGATATATAAGTGCCATTGCTTGCCTGGGGCGCTGGTATAGGGAAAGTTCGGCGGCAGCGCGCTGTGACAGGTTGACAGCAGTGGCGTAGGCGGGACAGATGTTGTAAGACTTGCTGGTATCAGTGATGAGGCGGGGCGGTAATATTCTCTGCAATATTCGGATGATACATACACCAGAATGCTTACTGGAACTGTACAGCTCCTACTTCGCACTCGCGTCGCTATTGATCATTCGTCTGTTTACCTCCCTTTTCATTCTCACGTTTGGGACATCACGCAGCCTTATAACACAATTCGGGATCCACCGTTCACCATGCTGAGGAAATTGAAGCTGTAATTCACTCGATGAATTTGAAATATTCTGCAGGCTCTGATTTGGTCTCTCCTCGCTTTGTTGTCGCATTGTTTAACAATCATCTATCTTTAATTCTGCCTTGAATTTGGGTTACTTTCCTCAGACATGGAGAATTGGCAGGATTATTTTCATTCCCAAACAAAACAGACCAAAACACCTTTCACATTCTTACCGACCGATTTGCATCAACTCGTCGTTTGGAAAGGTCCTTGAGAGTCTACTATATGGCAGATAGTTTGCTTCACAAAAATCAGTACGGACTCACGCACGGTCGAAGTTCTGTTCAGGCCCTTTATAATTTACGGGAGTTATTACATAGCTATAAGCAACTACAAGTATCTGTGACTTTAATTTCGTTGGACTTCAAAAGCGCTTTTGATAGTGTTTGGCACCCGGTGGTTTTACACGTTTTGGGGAAACGTCGTTGTCCACAAAACCTCTATTTACTTTTGGCTTCTTTTTTGCATAACAGACAATTAATCTATCAATCTCCATGTACTCTATCTCTTCTTTCCTCGGCAGTCCGCAAAGGTCGTCTATTTCACCTTTGCTTTGGAACATTATAATTTATGACCTCTTAAATCTTCTGGTCTCCTCGCCTGTCCACAGTCAGGCATATGCAGATGGTACTATTATCATTGTACCAGGTAAGAATAGTCGGCAGTTATCCACAAGAGGATCAAATGTCTTGACTTTAGTCCAAAACTGGTGTAGCACTAATCGGGTTAAATTAAACCCACAAAAATGTTCTTACGTGTTATTTCTTAATGGAGTTCCCGCGTTACACAAACGCAAGCCAACAATTCGTCTGATTCGGAGTTGTTTTTGTCTCTTATCTAAGCTTCATCCCTCATGTTATTCATTTACAAACTAAAATTCTTGCTTCTACCACTAAACATTTAATCTGGTTTCACTTACATTTCCGTGTATCCCCTTTTCATTTGCGTCAGATTTATCACAAGGTTATCCTTCCCACGATTACCTATGCAGCTCCGGCGTGGTGGTTTCATTGCCCCTTTTTCAGACTAAAAGATCATGTCTTATCACTTCAAATAATTCCCCTTCTCGCTATTACTGGTGCCTACGATACTACCCGTACCTCAGCTCTCTATGTTCTTGCTAATGTATGTACTTCCGTTGACAATTTTTCTCGATCAGTTATTCGCCGAGTTTATAATCTTCACACTACGGCAATCTGTAGAATATGGTAATATATTTTATAATTCATCCGCAATTGACCCTTTGTTCAATCCCTGGAATGATCATCCCTCATTAAAATTTAAATTTTCTTTTATTCAACACACTTCTCAGGAAGCCCTCTGTTATTCTGGTAAACATGCCTTGCATATTTACACCGATGCCTCACTCATCACTCTGCTGGTGCGGCATGTGTTGTACTTAGCTCAACATAAAATATTTTATACGTCCACCGTCTTTCTCTAGAACCACTTTCTATGCATACGCCGCTGAGCTTGTAGAGTTTCATTCTGCTGTTGAATATGCTATTAATCATCCTCCCTTTATGCCTATTCATTTCTACACTGATTCTCTATCTCTTAATTAAGAAAGATCTCTGTCGCTTATCTTCTCTTGCACCATTTTTTCTGTTTCATATCCGGGACCACTCTGGTATTTATGGGAATGAGTTAGCAGATTTGGCTGCTGGAAGCGCCGGCCAGTACGGCCAGTTACACGCGTCTACTCTGTCACGACGCTGCGTACGTTCACGTTTACATCATTCATCACTTGTTTTCTTTGGAGCATTTATTGGCGAGAAAATAATGGAGGAACATAATTATTCATTTGGATCCCAGATACTCTCGGTATTCTTACCATTTGTCCTCCCAGAAACCTGTCATAACTTTAATTACTGAGCATGGTAGATTCCCTTTTTAGTTTAGAAAAATTGACTTATCGTCAATTTCTCTTTGCTCATGTGGAATATTATGTGAATACGTTCATCACTATTTCCGAGATTGCTCCATTACAGTTCCTTTTATTTCTCGTTTAAACTCACTATCCTTATCAGAGATTACACAGGATAGTTACCCCTCTCTCATCAGAAATCCCGCTGCTTGTACAGTTCTGATCCAAATGGTGCACCAAATAAGCAACAATATTCACAACTACACGGGCTGAATTTCACAGCTACACACGATGACTATACGGTGCGGAGATCTGAGCCACTCCCGCAGCCGGATTTGCCTTATTGCGGGAGAGTCATACTGACACCAAGCACCTTTCTTCACCAAGGCTACAGCCCTAGAGATCGATAAAGGCTATTATTGGGCATCTCCTTTACAGTGCATCTGCTCCCTTCCTCATCCATATTCTACACTTGGCTATTGCTTGTGCAGCAATGGACTATTTTCTGATGTGAGATCTGTTGCTTTATTTTTTCTTTTCTTTTTTTTTCTCTTTTTAAATAATCTGGTATTTACTAACGTTTTTACTATTTTTCTTTTCCCTTTTCGCCTCATTTTGCACCATTTTATTTAATGTATACATTTATCCGTATTCTCCCTTTTCATATTACCCCAATTCTTTTCCGTTGGCCGCTATATTACATTTTCACATTTCAGACCTTTTCTTTTTCGGTGTACTTAATGTACAGCTTTCGCGCACCCGACATAGACGCAATTTTATTATATAAAATCATAGTAATGGACGTCTTCTCAAACTGTCAAGGATTTCATGCGTGATGCGCCTTCATTTGTTTTGTATGCAAAGACTTTTTAATGCTGTTTAACTTTTTTCTCATTTCATTGCAGACTTTGGTAGCCGCTTGATAGATTTTTTTTTCTAGGCTGTAGTGTGCTTAGCATGCTCGATTTAAAGTTATATTTGTGTGTATTGGCTAATTTTTGTGGCACAATTTTTGTGATTTTGTTCTATCTTCTCTTGCAGTTTCTGGTTACTTACGAAAGAGAGAGAGAGAGAGAGGAGAGAGAGAGAGAGAGAGAGAGAGAGAGAGAGAGAGAGAGAGAGAGAGAGAGAGAGAGAGAGAGAGAGAGAGAGAGAGAGAGAGAGAGAGAGAGAGAGAGAGAGAGAGAGAGGGAGAACTTTATTGTCGGGAGTAGTCTTACTGGGTCTTAGTGGAAGAGCCAAGTGGCGGTTAGCTGGTGGCTTGCGGCGACTTCTTCAGCGTTGTTTACGTTTTCTTCTGTGCCTCATTTCCTGGAGCTCATCATCTTTTTTGTGCTTTTCTTCTCTCGTTTTTGTTTTTCTTTTCTCCGTATTTCATAGCACTGCTTGTTGCAAATAGGTGTGTTCTTTGTTTACCTTTGTATTTTATGATATTGTATATTTATATTTTTTTACATCCCTGTTTTTTTTTCTCTGAATTTCATGTTTTTTTTATTTTGAGCGTTTAGCTTCTTTTCTTTTATCTTAAATTGGCTTAAGCCCTGCAAAGTTTTTCTGGTCCGGGTTTCCTCTCTTGTAAATAATAATAATAATTGGTTCACAGGAAGGGAAAGGCGTAGTATCTGTCGCACTTGCTCTGTGGACACCTGAACCGCGCCGTAAAGGAAGGAAGGAAGGTGGGAGTGAAAGTGGAAAGAGGCGTTTACATTTTTTGTCATGTTCTGAGAGGATCAATAAAAGGTAAAAAAAAAGGTAATTTAGCAATTGGTCGGGCGGGGGGTAGCCAGTTGTTTACGCTGGCGCAGGTATGTGATTATCCATACTTTATTTTGGTCACTTGTTTGATCGACGTCTTCCCGCTCTGTCAGGCACGGCCAAAGAGTTTGTGATGGCAGGGCTTGGAGGTGTCGTCTTATGCAATAGATTCCGATGTGGAAAAGACGTTCACAGATTCAAGGTGAAAGTCGATCGTTGTCGCCATTATTAACATTACATAAGCGTTCATTTCACAAACCACTAGGAGATGTTGGCCTCACTGGAGAAAATTCTTCAAAATAAACATGCTTGATATGTTGCGATAACCATGAAGAAAAATGTCACCGAGAAAATATGTGCATTTGTCTAAGTAAAACTTATTATTCCATTCATCACAAAAATTAGCTGATGGTTTAACTTCGGCTAACCCTGGAGGGAAGCGAAAAATTCCTCTACCTGGCTGCGCTCATTGCCAGGCTTGGATTAAACACATTTTGCGTTCTCCAAAAGCCCGTTCTTCATCGCTCTTCGGCACGCCACCTTTTCAGGGCCTCATTTTGACGTGCCTTCTTCATGTTCAGACGCGTTATTGTAGCAGTGTTCGCCCTCCTTGACCTTGATCTTGACGTCACCTTATTTGACATTGACTTTGCCAGTGGTCACGGTCGACTAATACCTCTGTCACACGAGCAGATTTAATGTCATTCGAAACGAATGTCATTCGATGCATCGAATGTCATTCGGTTTCTTTCGGTGCTACACGGTAAAATATAATGTCATTCGCAAATGATAGCAATTACGATCAGCTACAAAAAATGCTGCGATCAGTGCGCATAAAAGGAGTTTGAAATCACTGTGTAATATTTTAAAGCTGATCAAAACATTTCTGTGCGACAATTCAAGCGAAAAAACATTACTTTTGGCTGTGCTGTAGCACTTTAACCATAAAAATCCAAGCCAAGTATCGAGTCACCCAGAAATCCGAAAAATGTAAACAAACAATATGGCTGAACACAGCGGAGCGCGGATACACAGTGCGGAGACGCACGGAGACACGTGCAGCATGCAATTGGCGTCCAAACTGTGAGGCGCTCAGTCAAAACTTTAAATAGTTCCGAGATAAACATACGGGGAGATGCGGTTACCAAGGAACACAGAGCCCAAAATGATCGTGAGTCGCTGCCATTACTGGACCACTGCTGTGACCAAGAGTAATGCCGTTCCGCGAGCGCCTGCAGTGCTAATAATTTTATACCTAAATTAACAGGTTCTAAAACAAAACTTCAGGAATATAATTTTTAAATTTCAATGTGCGCAGAACATGTTGTTGCGTTACTTGTTTCTGCTGCGTATCTGGCGTCAAGAGTACACATTCGGTTCGCGATCGAATGCGAATGAGTTCCCCAAACTCATTCGATGAAGAATGTCATTCGAACCTAATGACATTAAATTTTCTCGTGTAGTATGGGAATAATGACATTTGATGCTAATGCCATTCGATACGAATGACATTAAATTTGCTCGTGTGACAGAGGTATAAGTGACCTACGTAGCTATGCCGCAAAGTCACATGGCAACCACCAGTTCATGTGACCTCACGTGACCTTGGCCTTGACAGTGGTCACAGGTCGCAGGCCACAGTGGCCCGCGTGACGGTCCCAAAGTCACATGGCGACCACGAGGCTTAACACAGAACTTTGACCTCTAAATATCCCTCAAGGTGAAAACCGTGCATACTCGATGGCTTGAACTACCTGCAGTAGTGAAGTTTTCGCTTAAAAAAAAATGACATTTCGTTTCAATTACAGAAATTCCCCACAGCATCTGTGCTGCAGCAACGCATCACCACGACTGTCAACTTGATCGTTCTGTGGTTTTTTTACTGTTCAACCAAAGACGCACCTTAGTATCGTTAGAGTATTCTTTCTATAGAGTATGAAGACCTCCTTCTCAATTGCATAGAGTATCCCAGTCCACACCACAAGTATCAACACTACCAAAATGGTAGCCCTCTGAACTTGAGCTGCTGCTATGGACTGATATTCGTGTATTGCTTCTGAGATCTGCAACGAACGACGTACGTGGGATATCGAAATTTTCTAATGACTGCTGTACATTCGAACATTAAATTTTTGCGAATTAAAAGGGATCTTCAATGAAATATTTACGTGTTTCAGAGCTACGGTAGTGGTACTTACACAATGATCCCGGTGCAGTGTCACGCAAAACAGGTCACACGTTGTTACCGGTCATCATAAATGATCTCAAGCCTTGTGCCTGAGATCCTTTCTGACTAATACTCTGGTTAGACGTCATGTTGTTCATTGTACGTCTCACTGAGTGAGTGAGCGCATTCCTAATCTAATGCGCGAGTGAGTCAGAGAGCACCAGTGCTGAATTACCGAGAAAGGACAGGGGGATAAGGAGGCAGCAGCCCAGGGCGTCACCTTCGGGAGCAGACAGAGTCCATTTATTCCAACGTGCTTCATATTTGAAACCGCAGATAATGAAACTTCGAGCGACACGTATGAAGTGAGGAAATTAGAACGGGGAGATGAGGCCGCGCCAAATGTAGCTTCATTTAGCCTGATCACTTGGGTAGTGTTGTACCCGGCCAAAGCCGCCCAGAAATTCAGCCGGACGCCAAACTTCTCCGCCGAACGCCTCCTTCACAAAATCTGGATACTCCTTTGCAAAGCACAAATGTACTGGAGGCGAGCCGAGCATCCAGACAGCTCGGCGCCGCGGCTCTGGCGGTGGACCCCTTCTGATTGATTTATGGGAAGGGAAAGGCGCAATAACTGTCTCATTTGTTTTCTGTGGACACCTCAACCGCGCGGTTAGGGAAGGGAGAAAGGTGGGAGTGAAAGTTGAAAGAGAGAAAGAGGAGCCGTAGTGGAGGGTTACGGAGTAATTTCTACCTCCTGGGAATCTTTAACGAGCGCGGTGGACCCCTTCTCGTCCCGCGGCATATTTGAAGCAAGAGCGCAGCAAGCGCTCTCCCATTGGCCCTGCGAAAGTGCTGCCGTCGGATTGGACCATTTGAGCGTCAACGGTTTCTCGGTTTACGGAGACTCCACTCAAGTGCTTCCGTTTGAGAATCCGAGTGAGAGTTCGTCGCTAGCGTCCATCGGGAGCAGTTCGCCCCCTGAGAGAGCGGACGCGGCGGAATCTCCCCGGTCGTCGCTGCACGAGAACAGTCGTGTATGGCTACGTTAGCTTTCGGCCCCAGAGCCGATCTCGTTGTGTATATGCCTGTAAATAGAGTATAAAGCTTTTTCTTCATCTCACCAGCGCCGACTCGGATTCATCGCTACCGCCCTGGGAGCTGACAGCCCTCGTTCACGAAACGGGTGACGAGCGCTACGCAACAAACTCCTTGGCACAACCCTGTTGACGGTGGGCTACTGTGTGATAACCCCACCGGCACAACAGCAGACGTCCTACAAAAATGAATTTCCCACCACCTAGAGGCCCCTTTCTTACGAGGCGATCTGCGCTTGCTATGGATAGAGGAAGAGTTTTCTGCGGTTTCGAGTCGATCTCCCCGTTTAGTGGCTTCGACAGAAGGGGAGATGGGCAACGTCTAGAAAATGTGCAAGGGGACATTATTCGGGATGAGGAGATCATTCCCTTTTCCCCGCCGTGGTGTATCACCGTCGCCCCGTACCTCTATAGTTCAATCGCTTCCTTTCACCAGTTCTCGAAGAGAGACGTCGTTCCACAGTGCACCTCCCTGAAATCTCCCTTTCCGAACGTTAGTGGTTGCGTCTGTGTGCAGAAATACTAACGCTGATGCATTAGTGTCGCGCGAATCCTATAGCACTTTGTACTTTTCTAATTTGGTGCAGGTTTTACTTAAGTATATTGCAGGAGTGTATAGTGCTGTTATTGGGAAATATCACTAAGAGAGGGTCAAAAAAAAAGGGGGGGGGGGTACATGGGCATTAGCCCATGGCGTCGTGCCCATGGCCCCATTTTTTAAAGAATCCCTCCGGCCTTGCAGAGCAGACGCGAGGGAAAGCAACATACTGGAGCTCGACGGCTATTATGAAGAGCAGGAGCACAGTTTAAGGGTTGCCGCAAGGAGGTGTATGCGTCTGGTTCTTGACATTGCTTTCACATGAAGGTTTTGAGGGTTCTCGTCGTTGTAGAAGAGTGCGATGTACAGATGTGAAGAAGCGTGTGTTTATTATGTGAGACTTTGCACTGTGGTGTACGCGAAAATGCCATGCGAATTTGTACTTAGCACAACTATACTGGTCGAACCTGGGCGTCATAATGGCTGGACGGAGGGGTCGAAGGACCTTGGCCACGAGTGCACATCCAGGGGCCAAAGAATGCATTGATTGCTTCCGTTGGTGGTCGGCTGTTTGCTGTCGCCATTGGCGCACTCTACAGCGCAGTTATTACACGTTCGTTTGAACAGAGGTGTAGGCATAAGTCCGCTTTACCAACGAAGAAGCAGTGCCGCGTGAAGAAAGTTCTGCTGCAGAGACTGCAGTTCCTGCAAAAAAGTGTAAACAGAAGGCGCCAGGTGTAGCTCGCGTGTATTCGACAAATATTGATAGGAGATTGAAGTGAGATGGAGCAACTGAGATGTCTGGGATAGACGCTCTAAATTATGGCCAGTCATTTAGTATTGGCATATGAGCTAAAATATGCAACTATGGAGATGGTGGAGGCTTCCGCAAGTGCATGAAAACCGAAGTCAGTCTCGGTAGATTTGAGCCACGTACACAGTAGACGGCTAGAAACTCGCCGCAACGAACATTATCTTTATTGTAACCAAATATTTTGCAGCCTAAACTCTTAGGAGGCGCGTACGGTCCGCTTAAGATTGATTTGGTTTGGTTCATATGGTTTAACGTCCCAAAGCGACTCAGGCTATGAGAGCCGCCATAGTGGAGGGCTCCGGAAATTTGACCACCTGTGACGTTCTTTAACGTGCGATGACATCGCACAGCTCACGGGCGCTTTGCTTTTCGCCTCCATCGAAAAGCGT
Source organism: Amblyomma maculatum (assembly GCF_055883805.1). NCBI lineage: Eukaryota > Metazoa > Arthropoda > Arachnida > Ixodida > Ixodidae > Amblyomma > Amblyomma maculatum. Next base: position 33,720,506 of record NC_139349.1, on the reverse strand, counting down.
CGTTACACGATAGCGCGTGTTTTCTTCCGACCTGTTTGGCGACTATTGACGCAATAGACATCTTTAGCAGATCGTGTTGCGTGTTGCCGTCTGCGTTACTGGAGTTGCGGGATCCCTTTCACTGGCAGTGCGCGCGCGCTTCATTGGTCCCGATGCATGGACCGATGAAGGTCGCCAGATGGCACTAGTTGCCCGTCAGCTTAGCACATATCCACGGAATCGAGACCAATCAGTGCGGGAACACTGCCGGTGGAAGGGACTCCGCAACTCCTGTAACTCAGACCGCAACACGCAACACGAACTGCTAAATGCGTCTAATATGAGGCAATAGCAACGGCGTCCTTTCGGTGGAACGAGCGGTATACCTACCGCGTAAAATTATTCGGGTTACTCTGTTTAAACCGATTAAGCCTTACGAAAGCACTGTTCAGCATGGTTTGGCACTGAAGGATTGGCACTGTTTGGTAAAGTGTTTAAAAGGAATGACGCAGTATTTGTCAAACTTTCTTCTCTGGACACTTGACTGCGCCGTAACAGAAGGGACCTTTAATGTGCGCTGACATCGCACAGCACACGGACATCTCTCCGTTTCGCCTCCATCGAAACGCAGCCGGCAGCGGTCGGGTTCTAACCTGCGCACCCCGGCACAGTAGTCAGGCATTTTAAACACTGCACCACCGCGCCGGGTACACGCTTTAAATGGTTTTGAGGGAGAGGAAGACGCAGTAGCTGTCTCATTCCTCAGTGGACACTTACAGTTAACGGTACACAATTGGAGTTATATACGTTTTAGGTTCAAATCCCTATCGCGAACCAGCCTCCAACGTGACTATCAGATAGATGCTGAATGGTATGGCACCACCCCGAACGATGCGCAAAGAACAGTTGCGTCACAATATTGATACGAAATCAGGTGTGTACCTTTTGCGACACGTCTGGAATGATGCCAAGTTGTATACGCAACTGCGCAAAAGTAAGGAGCCCACTGAACGCGCTACAGAAGCTGGTGTCGTACCGTGTAATATATATAGCATCACAAGCGTTCCAACACTATACGGATAATGATAATTAAGGAAGGTCAGCCCCACTCTTCAGAGTTTTGTAACAGCGAGAAAACAGCTAGAGGCAAGTCGCTCATGCATGCGATCAGTTAGCGATGGCTGGGTCTGATCTGTTTTCTGATCTATTTCTGTGAAGGGCATGATATGGCTTGCCTACTACGATAGAGGTGCTGCACGCGACTGTACCAGGCGAGATTGGGACTAGCTCACCTTTTTTAGACACTGATGTGCGGCGCCTTCTTGTTCCAAGGATGCAGGCGAGGGTTGCATGCAGAGCATAGGCCAGCACGCACCAGATGAAGCCCGCCAGGGCCACCAACTGGAAGGTGCTGGCGCCGCCCAACCATTCAAAGCCAGCACCACCCACCATGCCACCCAAGGCGGTCCCTGCGAAACGGTTCACGCCACGCGTGAGAGCAGTGCATGGTTAAAGAGGGGGAAACGGTTCGCCTATAGCCGGACACAACTCTAGCCAGCAGTTACCGATTCCTCCGCGACATAAAGTAATATTTTATTGAGGCTTTTCTGGTTGCCTGAATAAAAAGCTACCGATAAAACCAAAATAAAAGCGCTATAGTTTTGATGTGCCTCTGGCTTGTTTGGTATTGTCAAGTATTAAAAACTGGCTCTGTTTACACCTTAGCGGAGTTATACACACACCGTGTATCACTGCGCGTTGTCAGGAACTGCTGTTATTTTTATTATTAAAGCTGATTGAGCTCGACTACAGCTGCCAACTGGCAAATATTATACTGTGAAGTTCGAATATAGTTTCGTTACATTTGGTAAATTTGAGCATGTAATATTGTTGAGTTCTATAAAGCACTGCTTGTAACAGGCAATGCAAAATTTGGCGATTGCTTTAGCGTAATTATTCGTACCGATAGAGGAAGGCTGCCATTGCAAGGGTGACTTGGTGCCGGACACGCTCGCCTCGCGATTTTCTGGTGGTCCCGGGCAAAAGCTCATCGGAACCGATGTTTATATCTATGGTTGAGATTCCCGACGGAATAACAAAAGAAAGCACGCTGTTAAAGTCACATGAAATTATTTTTAAAAAGCTCATTTTGGTGTTTCAATTTAGTCCTGCTGTACTTTGTATGATTATGCCCAACAGAGACTTTTGTAAGTGCGTGCTTTCTTTTTCTTATCGCTGGCTGAAAAAAAAAAAATCATTCTTCGCCACTTCGGGGATGAATCTTGCGCTGAACTTTCCACGTACATTCTGACAAAAAGAAAAAAAAAAAACAAAAAAACTAGCAACTTGCATGTTGCAAACTACCGTGAGATTTGAGCTGCAATTAAATAAGGTGCCGACTCATCAAGAATATTGTTGGTACCCCGTATAAGTCATACGCTTAAGGGCGTCGTATGCCCACATGAGCGAAGTCTCCCGTCTTTAGGTTTTCTTCTAGGTTTTTTTTTTTATGTATCGCTGACGAAACCAGACTGGTAAACCGATTTTCCAGATAAAAACGTAGTATTGAATCATTCTATTTGCTGGTAACTCCTCCACTTCATAATCATCGGCAGGCTTGCCAGTTCTGCTCTTCAATACTCTGGTCTCGTAGTTTTTTAGCACTGGAGTACCGGCTACAGCTAGCGTTGAAAATTGAGGAATGGGGGCACGAGGCGACATAGTTAATGGCTCCTGTCTGCCGGCTCCCTTTGCATACCCTCCTTAGTGTACATTCACTGTGCAACTCGTTTAACCAGTAGGTTTGGGCATCCATGATCCTACACATACTCATTAGAGTCGTAAGATATCACATTATGTGAGATACCAGTCTACATGAATGTGAAGCCCCGCTTTGAGGAAGCCGTACGAACGTGCATGTGTCTGACTTTGGGTGCAAGGGCCCTGGAAGGTCACATACCGATGTCACCCTTCCATCTCAAGGGCGAAGCCCTTGTTGGCAATGCCTGCCAACTCGGCCATGTCAGGTGGTCTCGTGACGTCACACAAATCGGCACATGCGTGGCCATGTCACCTGCCAACCACCACCTGCCAGAGGTATGCCCTCGCGATTTCTCGCTCACAACGCCGACAATGCAAGCCGGATTTTTTTTTTTTTTCGGAGAATGGGGTCTTTAATGCTATCATAATAAAAATCATGGTCGAGTTCTCGAAGCTGTTTACGCCTTAACAGTATGTGATTGATCGCCGTCTTGCGTTACCTTGACCTGAGTACGGTGATACAATGATTTCCAAAAGCACTGGACACCATCAAGTCACAAAATGTCCGTTCCTGCAAACGGCTTAAAGAAATCGATAGCTTATTTTCTGCTGCATCTAGACTAGTTTCAGTTGATTGCCGGAACATAGCGAGCGTTTGTCACAACATTTTGCGATAGTAACATAGTCGAGCCCGGATATATCCAACTTGGATTACGGAATGATTGTTTGTATCGAACAGTCAAACGTTCAATTGAAAATCTCGTGAAAAGATGTACAGCATGCACTGTTGTTCACGTTTATCGAATTCAAATTCAGTGGAACATTCGATATATCGAACTGTATGCCAAAGCTGCAAGTGGCGCTTCTCCTAACGGCACTGATAAATCAGTTACCGTCCGTGGAGGTCGGTCGCTGTGTGGCCTTGGCCACCTTCTGGCAGCGCTAGGCTGCGTGACGAGGAGAACGTGGTTGTGCATGAGGGTGGCCTTTGTTCTCTTCTACTTATTTACCATGCCAGATCGCTGTCAAACGGTGAAGCCAACCCAATACCTAGCGGCAGTTATCGTCTGGCGTGCTTCATGAGCTTTGCTGCCGAAGCTAGAGGAGACAAGCAATTTTAATTAGAATATTCCGTTGAAAGTGCACTGCCAATTAGCAGTGCACATCTTAGAATGGTAGTGGCTAGTTCTAAATCATCGTACACTGCGGCTTCGATATGAAGCAGGATAGGCTAGACTTGGAAGCGTTACAGACAAGTAACCCATTGTAATTACAAATACTTCACCTTAAATACAACTAATGTCAGTAACTGAACAACTATAGTTTCAGCAAATATAACTATAATTTCAGTAACTTAACAATTACAGAGAATTAATTGATTGTATCGCGTTATGTTTCATTCATCCTTCACAAGAACAGCAATACATACGAGATGGTGCGACTTGCTTGATCTAATATTTTGCAGTGTTCGCAGAAGTTTTCAGAACACCGAAATTACAAAAAAAAAAAAACACACACAAAACTTGTTCGCTTTAGGCGCAGGTAAGAGTAACCAGATCTCAGGAATTCAAATTAAGGATGGTGTCTAAATTTGTAGATTGAAGGGGGTGGGAGAGGGGGGGTGCAGGCTAGGGGAGCGTTGAGGGCAGAGGAGAAGTAGTAGTCATTTTTGACGGTCACCAATGTAAAAAAAAAAAAAAAAAAAAAAAAAATTGGCATAGCACACCACACGTTATAAATATCAGTCACTACGTTATAAATGCAATGCAATTTATTACAGGTTATCAACCACTTTATAAAGGAAATCTAATTTGTTACACGTAAACAATCACGCGTTACTTACAAATCTGGGAAAGCTTCCTGTAGCAATGCCAAGCGAATAATTGCCAGTGTGCTCTGCCAGCGTGCCGGCGAGAAACCCGCCGCTGCAATGAGCGCGTTCCTATCGTGGGTTCAATGTATTCTTTCTTGTAGGGCACCGACAATCAAGGTTATGAATTACAATTTTAGTATATTTTTATATAAAATTATTCCTTGTGCGCTGTAAAATTGCTGGTGCATAATATCACAAGTATGAAACTGCGACAAGCCTATGTGCACTTGGATGAAGCATCTGAAAGCGCACGCAGCTGCTCGCCTATATTATATCTCCGATCTCAAGCTCTTCTCACCGATTCCTTCGAAGAAGCCCATGACAAGACCCATGGTTGTCGCCTCAGTTCCCGGTGGCGCCACCTCCTCGGCGTACGATGGGATGGCCGTGAAGAATGCGCCCAGTGCTAGGCCCAGCAGAAGCTCGACGGGAAGAGTCAACCAAGGATTAACGATGATGGAGTACAAGGCGAAAGAGACCGCCATCGAGATGAGCGCAGCGCGAAGCACGAACACGTGACCCGCCTTGCCGATGGCCCATCCAGCACACACGAACACCGGCAGCTCAGCGAAGCTGCGCACTGCCACAGAAGCGCCCATCAGCCCCGATGAAGCACCGAGGTGGTCCAGGTACCAGAAGTGGTACTGCCACACTATGCCCACGAACACGCCGCCGATGGTAGCGTCCAGAAGAAGGAACCACACACGGCTGTCTCTGTAAACGAGCCGGAACACGTCTTTGGCAATATTCTTGGTGCTCTTGCTTTTTCTGATGTCGCAGAACAAGACGCACAGGGCGTCCACAAACATCAGCGCCGCAGCAAGGTAGAAGCCGACTGAATAGTCGGTAGCAGTTGACGAGTTACCGTTAGCTTCCTTAAGGCCATCGATAAGGTACCCGCTTCCAGCGGCGAATATGCCCCAGCCGACCGTGCCCCATAGACGGTGCAGGCCAAACCGCGTCTTGGAGTCAGCACCTTCGCTTTCGAGAAGCTCGAAGCATCCAGTGTCTGTAAGGGAGTTGGCGCAGCCAATAGCCGCGTAGTTAATCGTCACGAAGATGCAGTACAACCAAAACACTGCTGTGATGAGAACAGATTCAGAAGCAGGCTCCGTACTGTGGCGACAGAGTATGCGACAGGGTCCGGAAGTATTTTCGACTTTCTCCGGGACGCTTATGGTCAGATTCATTTCACTGACTTTTGCGAAAATGTCTATATGGGCTGGCTGATGCTTTAAGGTCTGGTTAGCGCAGAACAAGTCGCACGGCACTTTCATCCCATTTGGCAAAGTTAAGTTTGGCTCAGCCAGGGGTATGACGAGAGAAGTGCCAAGAACTTCTTCCGGATTTATCGGAAATGACAAGTTGAGGGAACGCTCGTGTGCTGCAAGCCTTTGGGAGACGACGGGGAGAAAATTTATTGCGGCGAATGTTGTCGTAATGCAGAGCAGGAAGGAGAAAATGACGACCTTGATCTGTTTGGAGTGGTCTACGATAGCGCCGAAGATGGGCTTCGAGGCGGCGGAGAAGAAGGGTGCCACGGTGTAGATAAGGCCCACTTCTACAGCTGATACCCCGCGGTCTTTGATCAGGACGCCAATGAAGGGCAGGAATCCAGAAAGGGCTGCAGCAGATGAAAGAGGGCGTGGTAAAAAAACAAGCAAATAGGGTGGTGTTTTTGAGCATTGAGCTGTGCTGGTTTATAAATGAAAGCTCTGTTTTGTCTGTAGCGCAGCTCCTTATCGCTTTCCTACGTCGTCTCATGGTAGAACTGCAAAATTCCACACTCATCACCTGGAGAATTGATTGTGATTGTGCGCAGTGTGTTTAGTTCATAGCTTAGCACCTTTGTTTGTTAAATTCTTTGTCGAGACCACGTTGAAGCCAGGCACACAGCGGGATAGTCACTGTATATAACCATTTATTATTGTATTTGATGACAGCCTCATTATAGAACTACTGGCAATGATTTCCCCATCAGTCCACCTGAAAACTAGCATGCCTTCTCCTGACGAAGTTACTTCGTGGTCAGGACATACTCGATACATCAAGGGACCTAGCAGTTCACCCCATTTTCCTCACCTTGACGTAGTCTACCAGATGCAGCAAAGCTTTATACCACGAACTCCAACATACGAATATACAGTTTGTATCTGATGTTTCCATCCATTCTCCCTTAGCTCACCTCTTTTGACACACCAGTCTGCGCTGTCCTCTTTTTTTTTTTTTTTTTTTCGTCCTGTGTACACACATATCCTGGTAAGCAAAGCTGGAAAAGCGTGCCAACTATTTGGACTGTGTTGTGCAATATAACCTTCCGATGACATTTAAAGGCTGGCTGCATATGCTTCCTTGCGGATTTATTTCTTAGTTTTTTTTGGACAGTTAGCGTACAATAATTCAACGATTGAAAGCTAAACATTTCGACAGATTTGCCTGTCTGGTTGGGTTGATAACTAAATAAAACTTGAAATTTCTCCAACCAACACTTTTATTTTATAAAACCCGACGTTTCGGAGCCGGCTCGGCTCCTTCTTCAGGGGTGCAGGACGCGGGGCTGCGTGCAGATAGCTGCACGCAGCCCCGCGTCCTGCACCCCTGAAGAAGGAGCCGAGCCGGCTCCGAAACGTCGGGTTTTATAAAATAAAAGTGTTGGTTGGAGAAATTTCAAGTTTTATTTATTAATTCAACGATGTTTGGCACTTTGCGTGTAAAGGTAAATCAAAGGATGCCCTATGATGTTAGTTGCAAGTATCCACATATCTGATGTTCGTTGCTGAGGCTTAAATTTTCTGTCATCGGCTTGCGCATTAGCATTGCACAACCTCCCATATTCGCGAGATGTGCGAAAACAAACGCGCAGAAACCGGGCCAAATTAAAAACTTGGAAAACTTCTGCTACAAACTCATATGCCACATAGTACATTCAGGTTGCGGCAGTAATAACTTAGTGCATAACAAGTAATACTTTACCTTGAAGCTTGTTTCTACAATTGGCACGGCAGAAATATTTTGTTCGTTTGTATCATCATTTGACAGCCACTGCTCAAGCAAATCAACGAGCCGTTTAGGGCACGTGACCCTAGAACCGTTTCCTGAACAACTCATTGATGTGATCTTTCAGCATATTTTACGTACTAGAAAGCACGGGACCTTCAAGAGCTTATTTTTGACCTACTTCTCGCCGGCTATCGCCGTATTTTGTTACTGCAATCTTAACGACCTCCTGTCTGCAAGAGCAAGTATACTGGTCGCTAAAGAAGGATGTAGTCGTTCGTGTATGGTGAGATAGCCCCTACTCCCACTAAGCATCAGAAGACGCGACTGGTGTCGCGGTAGATGTGAAACCTTTAGTACCTCACAAAAAGGAGCCAGAGGTAAACACAGGCAAGCCTAAAGTTACAAAGCTGACTGGAGACACTCACCACCATAGTAAAAGAAATAGTGCGCCTTCATTGGCAACTCCTTCATGTTGACGGTCACCATCTTGAGAGGAACCCGTTCGACACCAGGGAGGAGGTGTGCCTGGGAGATGGGATGAAGTTTCCTTTCCCTTTTTCTATCCTTTCACAATGCACTGGAATCCATAATTTCATCTTTGGTGACCGCTGGAGTCGTCCTCGGGCGTCACGTGATTCTGGGAATGGGAAGCCCATGGCGTCGTCTTCGGCGGTGCAGCGTAGCAGATAAATCGGCTGTGACAGGTTGACGCGCCCGGTTGAGGAACCATGTCGAAGCTAAAGGCCCAAGAAAACAAAGTTGGGATGTCAGACTTGAGAAGACGACGCCCTATTAGTCGGCGTCTTTCGACTCCTTGCACTTGGCTGGCTCTCTCCCGTCACCGTCGCATCCTTCGTGTCGCGGTACTTCTTTTCTTATCACGCCGTCTATTACCTCGTCCGTGCTGCTGCTGCTGCTGCTGCTGCTGCTGCTGCTGCTGCTGCTGCTGCTGCTGCTGCTGCTCTCACGCGCGCTCTCTCAAGCCGTTATCTGTCAAGTCTGCCGTCTCCAGTTGTTCCGCTGTTTGCTTGCTCGCATTCCTCTTCTTTTTCTCGTTCACTCCCTCCTGAACTCTGCCAAGACAGCGCGGCTTCTCTTGGCGTATGCGCCGACTCTCCTCTGTTAGTTGCCCAGAGCTTGATGTTGCCAGAGTACTGATGTTGCTTAGCGCGCGCGTGCGGCAGTCGAAAGCGCTGTGATTCACCGTGCGGAAACGCGTGCCTTAGCGGCAGCAGCAGCAGCGCTTTGACCCCGGCTCTCGCCAGCTGACGACGACGCTTGCGCAGTCTCTCGCCCGAGGGCCTTCCTTCCTGCCGTTCCCGCCGTCGCCGCTTGCTTTCACGCGCTCCCGACGTCAGACCCGTACCCGGTCAGCTGTTCCTAAGCGCGTGTACCGGCTTAGCGCAACGCGGCGACGAGATGGCGCTTTGTAGCGGGCGCGCTGTTGTTAAGCGTGAGCTGAGTTTGATTACCATAACGGGAAAACGCATGACGCCATTAATTAGTAGCATATATTTGCCATTAAACCCAACTCAACCTCAAATGATCGAAAAACGCATATCCTTATTGGTGAGTAACACAGGATAGACACTGTACGTTCCTACGCCAGAAAGTAAGCGAGGTGGATTGAAGAAAGCGTTAAGGATGAACCCTGCGCAGCTATGGTACTGTAATAGGCACATGCTTACACTTTCGGTCTACGTCTCTTTGGAGTACACTGCGTGAATTTGACGTCGTAGAAACTATGTGAGAAATGGCGCTGGCACAACAGTCGATGAGGAAGCTTCTTAGTTGATAGTGCATTACGGTAAGTTGGCGGACCAGCTGGCGCATGATTTGAACGAAAACAGCGCGTTAAAGTCTAGAGTGCAAAATAAGAGAGACGCGCGCATATGTGCACAGATAGCGCAGTTTTCAGCGTTGTGTTGGCGCGTTTTCAGCGTTGTGTTGGCGCGTTTTCAGCGAGGCCGTGATGCTCTCTAGGCTTGCCAAATAAACGGGCAGCATTAGAAGTTACACACTGCATTGCGAACATCTGTCTATAATCTAGATAATATTTATTTATTAGCAGTACGGCACTCTACAAAAATAATAAGGGGAGGGGGGGGGGGGGGGGCGGGGGACGTGATACGGAATAAAAAAAATGCATCCCACGCAAAAAAGACTGAGTAGAAAATTCTTAGCGCTCTTTAACACAAATAAAACTTAGATATTGGAGGAAACCATTTTTTATGATGAATATGCGTAGATAAGGTTAAGAAACAACAACAGTAAAAGGAATGACATCATATTAATAAAAAAATACGACTTTTTATATCAATAGAGGTATGTAGAAGTACCGCTTGAAAATTAAATGAGTCAGTACAAATCTCTATGTTATGTGGTAGTGAATTTGAGTAAAAAAAAAAGTGGTATCACTTTAGAGTACTCCATACTTATTCCTCAAGATGGGTTTCCGTTCGTTGTGAGGTATGCATTGCTGGCAGGAAATGTGGCATATAAGATATATATGCTACTGGCTACTAATGGCGAATCATGGTAATGGTATCTAATCATGACGATAATGGTAACGACAACGCTTAATTAATACTACATATGTATATATGCCGCGAATTTCTATATAAGGCCAGCGTACTAAGAACTGTCACTACGTATACGCTATTAGATTCTTCTTGCAAGAATTTCAAGTATTGCTACGAACGCGCTTCTCTGTTTCCTAAATCCACACTCAAGTATGGCCGAACTCAATTTGTCAGCGTATGAGTACATTCTTTTCCTTTTTACTGCACTGTCACAGAACATGATCTCATGAAGTGTGCTGAAACGAGTTCGGCTTCAGCAACAGGACACCAACAGTGCAGAACACGATGGATCAGTAGGTCGGCAGCACAGAATCGAATCACACACCAGGCCCACACACTGTCCAAGTTCTTTTGAGCATACTTCTGCCATACGCTTTGCAACAGATTGCACTGATTCGTCGGCTGACTGACCCCAGTACACAACCCAACGTCAATCCCTTGGTTCGTGTAGGAGTCAAGTATGTATGCCACCACATGGGTAGGTTTCCTGCAGCCTGTGGCACCCCTTGCTTGTGGAGCCCTGCAACGATGTCCAGGGGTTAAAGTTCTGTTAACGGAGACCAGAGAGAGCATCAGCCCTCCTGGTATCAGATGTGACACCACTTGCTCTGTGTCCAGTGACCTGCTACTTTGAGAGAAAAGGCAACTCAGCCCTCAGTTGCTAGAAATTTGTAGCTCAGCACGAAGTTGCATATGTACATCTTTGACGTCAGTGCTGGCACAACTCACACACAAACACACATACTCTAGCACAACATAGCACAACACAGCACAACACTGACACAACTTTTGGTTTCCACCGAGCTCTTTTCCTGCGCACTGGCATTTCTTTCTTCCTGTGTTTGTGAAACAAGGGCCGCCATCGCCTTTAAAAGCCTGAAGCTTCTCGTTCAGCACGCGCAAGTCGTCGTTGCATGCTTTTAGTCTCGCTTGGATAAGCTTTAGCGCAAGAATATTTTCTGCATTCCGATTCAAAAGTTCTCTTGCTTGATGAAACAGCGGGGTCAGAGAAGCTCGTTGATTATTGCGTTTCCTTTCTATGCAGTCCACGGCGTATCGCATGGCGTATCTGTCCGGTGGGGTTCGATGGCGGAGCTCCTGGTATCTTCCCTCTTTTTTGTGTCCTTGTCTTTTTTGAGATCGAGGAAGGATCGATGGAGGAGCTCACATTACCTCCTGGGTTTCGGCACCAAAATTATAGAAGAAGCAGGGCGGACACCAGGACGCCTCTCACTGATTTTAATCCCGGCTGTCCCCACGACTGTCAATGTGCCAACATGGCGCTCAATCTCTATCTCGCGCACTCCCAGTCCTCAAACCACTTCTTCCTCCTCGCCCTTCTGCTTGCAGATTCTTGCCCAATCTGCAACACATGTAACCTATCATAAGTGGTACGTGATTAAAGATCACAAGGAAATGTCACGTGATTCAGGACGACTTGAAAAAAGTGATGAAGTCACACCGGAGTCGCTTGATTCTGGATGATCTTCAGGATGTAATGACGTCACACTGGAGTAACTTGACAGTGTCGCGTGATTCAGGAACGTTGGCAGTAGCAAAAATTAACGCCAACGCTTTCACATTTGTTATCTGAAGCAGATTTCAGTGCCCTCAAAATTTTTCGGCTTAAATCGAGAGGTTCGATCACTATTGAGAAATAGTATCAGCACTCTACAGAGACGCGCACACAGAGTCTGAAAGGTGTTTGAAAACAGTTTTGCTACCCAACTGCGTCTATCCGACGCGCGAGTTGGGCCTGCGTGTATGTGAAAGTCATTTAAATGCGGGTGACTGCGCTGAGCGTGGTCTGCGGCGGGTGATCACGTGTTCTCGATCGGGGAGCTGCGAATTGCTTAAGAAATCAGTTTGCGCTAAAGGGAGGATTGCAATGCTTATGAAGCCATGACGAGAAATTTCATTATCTGCATACATGGGCAAAACATCGCAGGCTGTACAACCGAGACTTGGTGAACGCGTAGCAGTTTCAGCAGACACAACAAAAGGAAAAGAAATGTTCCTTTATATCAGTTAGCTCTCCTATTAGCAAGTTCAAAAGTACAAGTGAAAGCAAGTAATAGAGGTGATATAGAGAAGACAATAATCTAGGACACGATAAAAAAAGCCCAGCATCCTGTATTACAATGGACCTGGTATGCCAGCGACGCAGAAACTGTGCCTGTCCATTCAGTTTCAACAGGCCTGAAAAATAGGTCCATAACAGGAGGCGCAGGTTCCGCAGCGCTGGATACATTGCTATGGTGGGCTGTCTTAAGGCCACAACCATACAGCAGCGGCGCCACAATACAAAATAAACGCATGCAAATACAAGTTGCTCAAATGCACCATGTTGGCGCCGGACTCCATGGGCCACCACGAGTTGAAAACATTCTATAAACATCCGGCGCTCCACAGTTAGGAAACTGATCATTGGGCAACACGCCTCATGAAGCGAGACGATGTCGCTTTGGCAGGACGACCCATTGCAACGCCTCTTCCACTCGAGATCGCGTACCTCAGCCACTTGCCCACCGTCTCCATTTTTGCAACGCGGTGTACTATTCATCACGGTAAGACAGGATGTCACTAATTCACTAAGGCCTGCTGGCGCGGTTTAAAATAAGTTTACATCTGGAAACTTAGCGTCAGTTCACTGTTTAAATCCGGACGCAGCTCGATAGAACGCGTAGCGCAAAGACAAGGACACACACACACAAAAGGGGAAAACACACACGAGCGCTTACTCACAACTAATTTTTTATTGAAAACCCTAACAGAATATATATATATATATATATATATATATATATATATATATATATATATATATATATATATATATATATATATACTATGCAAGAGACTAAAAAGCACGAAAGAAGATAAGTGGACGAAAGGTGTGGAAAAAGCTAGTCTGGAAAAACACAAAGCAGGTGCAAAACTACTTGAAAACTGACTTAAGGTGTGTAATCTTATTTTTTGTTAAGTTAATAGATGCTTCGCTAACACACTTGTTCCCCCCTTTCGTGATATGGAATGCCTCGATAATTTCTCTTGTGCGCTGATTACGCGTTGTGCCAAGCATGACAGTTTTATGAAAAAAGGGTGTGGCACTGACATTTCGAGTAATGTTTAGGCAAACTATCTGGCGTTTGGGGGGTTAAAGAATTCATACGTTCAAAGAGGCGAACATTCAAACTGCGGCAGTCTGCCCTATGTAGTATTTTTGACAAGACAGGGAAAATTTGTAAACTATAGTTGGGTGCATATTTAGATTTTTGGTTAACACAGCAGCGGTGCTCACCTTTTAACGCATTTCGCTTTCTTCTTCTAACTAAATCGCACACACCAGATAGTTAGTTTGTTTGGTTTGTGGGGTTTAACGTCCCAAAGTAACTCAGGCTATGAGAGACGCCGTAGTGGAGGACTCCGGAAATTTAGACCACCTGCGGTTCTTTAACGTGCACATCAAGCTTCCATCAAAGCTAGAAGAAATTGAGGGGCTAAACCACAGCCTCTACGCAGACGACATCACACCGTGGACCAGGGGAGGTAGTGATGGTCAAATTGAAGACATCCTTCAGGCAGCTGTGCAAACTGTTGAAGAATACGTAGGTACCCCTAGAGGCCTGAAATGCTCTCCCGAAAAATCCGAGATGCTCGTGTACCAGCCACCACGCAGCAGATTCGACAAAGAACAACCTAGAATCGAACTTAAGGCAGATGGAGTTCCCATCCCCAGAGTGGACAAGATTAGGATCCTAGGTATGTGGCTGCAGGAAAATGGTCGTCACGGAGAAGCTATAAAGAAACTCGAAGGCTGTGCTCAACAAACGATATGTCTAATCAGACGCATCGCAAATCGAAAGTCGGACATGAGAGAAGCAAACTTCCTACGACTTGTACATGCCTTTGTCATCAGCAGGATCGCCTATGCAGTCTCGTACTTACATCTTGCCTACTGCGAGAAGGCTATAGATTGAAACAATCATCAGGAAGAGCATAAAAACAGCCCTTGGTCTCCCCATAAGTACGTCTACGAACCGGCTATGAAGCTGGGGGTGCACAATACGCTGGAAGAGGTGATAGAGGCCAACCAAATCTCCCAGTACGAAAGACTAGCTAAGACCCGGACAGGAAGAAGCATACTGCTAAAACTAGGTATTCGATACGAAAGCCAAGAGGACCAGAAGACGGACGTCCCGATGGAAGTCAGGAAGCGACTCAAAATCCCCCCGCTGCCACGAAACATGCATCCAGAGCATCACCAGGAAAGAAGGAAGAAAAGGGCGGAAACGCTGCAGAAGATATATCAAGGAAGACAGGACGTGGTCTATGTCGACGCCGCCGAGTATGAGGAAAGGCATGTTATGGTGGCAGTAGTGTCAGATGAACAAAATCTAAGAAAAAGCGGCTCCGTTAGGACGAGTTTAGCCCACACGGCTGAAGAGGTGGCGATTGCACTTGAAATAGCAGGGACAATGGCTACTACAATTATAAGTGATTCCAAAACAGCAATATGCAACTTTCTCAAGGGAAGGGAGGGTCTCTCCACAGGCAAAAAGGATACTGAGAACATGTCAGGAGGACAGAATAATCCGGCTAATAACCAGCCCACTCCCAGCTTCAGGGAAATGAGGGAGCTCATAAGCTTGCCCGCGGTCTCACCTTCCGGGTAGGCTCTGATCCTCAGTACAATCTTAGCAGGGACAGGCTAGTCAGCTACAAAGAGATTACAGAGCACTATCGACTAAAAACGTTAGAATACCCACCGGCAGATAGGACACTAAATAAGATCCAAGAAAGCATTTGGAGGCGCTTACAAACAAGGACTTTTCCGAACCTAGCTACTTTAAGTCAGTGGTATCCGGAGCAATTCTCAGATAGGTGCAAACTATGTCAGGATAAGGCGGATCTGGTACATATGATATGCACGTGTCCAGAAATAAAAAAAAAATATAAATGAACAGACAAAAGCGGAAGAATTTTGGGAAACTCTGCTGTTGAGCTCACACCCTGAGACTAGGTGTAATCCGACTGGCCGAACACGCCGGCCTGGCCCAAGGCCTCCAGGCCGTCGTGTAGGCCGGTAGGTTGACGCCTACCCTGTATCTGTTGGAAATTAAAGTTTTTACCACCACCACCACCCAGGTGGTCGAAATGTCCGCAGTCCTCCACTACGATCTTGGGAGCTGACATTCTGTGCCTACCTCATACCGATTGCCGACATTTCGCAACCCATGTGAGAAACGGTGCACGTACGGCAGAACCACTGGTTTCCTTTACTGCTGCACAAATTACACCTTTTGGTGTCCTTGCCCTTCACCCACAGCAGAAGTTTATCACATCTACTACTGATTAATGAAAGCGGATAACCAGAATTACTCAGTCTTTTCACTTGATCAAGAAAGCTTTTACCAATTCTATGCTCGCAAGATTTAAGGAGTGTAGAGCGCAAACAAGAGGAGACACATTTTTCACTACTTTGAAGAGTCCGGAGTGAATAGTAAATAAAGGTTTAGTGGATCTAGGATGGTAACCCCAACATGCATGCTTATTCCCAAAATGAAGCGATAAGTAAAGAAATTGAAGAAAATTTTTATCGTTGGGCAAGGATGTGGTTGTACTGGAGACGAAGAATCTGAAGGTATTCTGGCATTGCGAAGATGAGGGTGCCGCCCTCTTTCACAATGCGTATTCGTGCCGCGCCAGGCCGCGCTTGCTGGGAGACCGATTTTAGCGCACGCACACGCGCGCTTGGCAGGCGTCCGACGCACGATGGCAGCATCTGTCGCCTTGTTTCGAAACTCTCCGACCGCCGCTATTGGACTCCTTATCGCATAGCCGCATTGAACAGGTACCTACACTATTCCAAGCCAGGAACTGCCGTCACGGCCTGCTAGCTCAGTCGGCTAGAGCGTCGTGCTAATAACGCGAAGGTCGTAGGTTCGATCCCTGCGCAGGCCAGTATTTTTTTTTCTCTACTTGGCGCTGTCAGCGTGCGTAGTGACTGTTAGCAGCCTTGTTAAATGCTGGGACGCTCTTACCTCCCAAAATTTTCCCTACTGCCTCTGTTCGGAACAGCGCTGTCTGCAGCTGTGCGCTGTTCAGGCGGGTCTTCGCAAATGTTATCATAGGCTTTTCAGTCGTGAAGAGGTTACAATATCAAGGTATAAAAAAGAATGCAGACACCCTGTTGCAGACTGGGGTAATGGAAATAATAAATGCACACATCTTGTCTCCAAGGGCGGAACATCATGTTATGCAGGAGGTTTCTTTTTTTTTTTTTAACTCTTTCTTATGCCTTTACCCGCTTTCCTCATCATCCGCATTCGGAGTAGTCGCGACGAGCTTAGAACGGCAGGACTTCTATGGCAGTGCGTGCAGTAACTGGGAGTGCACTGTTCTAATATGCACAATTTTAGAACACAGGACCGGTTATCCTATTCACTGATACCAACGTTTTTTATCTATCTCACCGTGATATGTAGTGGATCATCACTTAACTGTACGGTTAACCGACGCTGGCCAGAACTTCAGTGCGAGAAATTAACTCCGCCGACTGCTTCCTTACAGAGTCCAGGAGGGAGGTTTATGTGAAAAGAATATTACGCGCTAGCGCAAGGGCCCTGTGTCGCAGAAAAGACGGTGTCAGCGCTGTCGTTGTGGTCCCTTAGTACTAACAGTGCTATCTGGTCAAGTTTTGCGCGCCTTGGCGCCTATTTGTTACGTGCGTGTTGTTCACCGATAACATTGTTTGATTATTTCTGATTAATAAACTCTTCAAGAGACGCTTGTACATTGTGCCCTTTTCCTGGGTTAGGCCCTTCAAATATTTGTATTATCGAATTTATTTAGGCAAGTGTTATTGCCTCAATGTGCACTTTCCTTGTGTTGTGTGTTTAATGTAAATGTTCTGTACGTCATCCTGCTTGGGCCCCGTAAAGGGGCCCGCAGTATTTAAAATAAAAGGTAAATAAATAAATAAAGCAAGATTTCAAGACCCATTTATGCAATATTCAATAATGAAACACTTCATTAAGAGAATTGAAAGGGAAATAGCAAGGAGAATAAGACTGGGATGGAGCGCATTTGGCAAGCACTCCCATATTATGACTAGCAGCTTACCGGTATCGCTCAAGAGGAAAGCGTACAACAGTTGCATCTTACCTGTACTTACCTATGGGGCTGGAACGTGGAAGCTAACAAAGAGGGTTCTGCTTAAGTTGAGGACAACGCAGAGGGCTATGGAAAGAAAAATAGTAGGGATAACTTTAAGAGATAGGAAACGTGCAGAGTGGGTCAGAGAAATAACTCAAGTCAATGGCATTTTAATGGAAATCAAGAAGAAGAAATGGGCATGGGCAGGACATGTAGTGCGAAGAGAGGATAACCGATGGTCGCTTAGGGTGACAAACTGGATTCCAAGGGAAGGAAAGCGTAGCAGAGAGGCGGCAGAAA
The DNA here is from genome assembly GCF_055883805.1 of Amblyomma maculatum. Classification (NCBI taxonomy): domain Eukaryota; kingdom Metazoa; phylum Arthropoda; class Arachnida; order Ixodida; family Ixodidae; genus Amblyomma; species Amblyomma maculatum. The sequence goes on along the minus strand of NC_139349.1, from coordinate 33,702,854 downwards.
ATTAGGTGGGTCGATGAGGTTAACAAGTTCGCAGGGGTCAAGTGGATGCAGCTCGCACAGGACCGGTTTAATTGGAGGAATATGGGAGAGGCCTTCGCCCTGCAGTGGGTATAGTCAGGCCGAGGAGGATGATGATGATGATGATGACTACTAAAGTTTGGGTTTAAATGTAAAAGAAAAATTCGTATTTTGTCGTCATGTTTTACTATTGCACATCTGGGGCTTTTGCCTGCTAATATTTTTTTTTACTTTAATGAAAATTCAATCTTATTATTATTATTTACTGCGTAAGTTTCTTGTAGTAGGGCCAGATCTTACTGATAACAAATCTAGTTGTTTGTTAAGTGCTGGGTTGCTTTGAATGAACAAGCTAAACTGATTCCGAAGACCTTAGTGATTGAGGTAGCCCAGCTAGGACAATTCCTGCTGACCGATGCAAAACACGCCAGTTCAGAGCTTAGCTACAATCTGTAGTGTCTCCTGTATCTGCGCCTTCCCGAAGTTTAGTGCTGAATGCTTCCTTTGATTAACATGTACTCCCATGCGTTCACAAAGTTTTCACTTCTCCAGGCGGTTTCTGCATTTCCTCACTCAATGATTTTCACCACACTGTACGTGTCTTGCTTCTGCATTGCAAAACCTCTCAGTGTGCTCAATCCAGGCACATTTCTTACTGCGTGAAAGGAACGTGTTATCATAAAAGGCGTATTTTTTTCACAGGATGTTGATATGGCTTTTCCCTTTTAGAGCTTCGAAAGCCTCCTTACTGAGTTCTATGACCGCCGTTGTGCCTTGTTTCGCCTGCCATGTCCTTACAAGCCTAAGATCCTTCAGCTCGCAGCTCAAGTCATTTTGGTTGATAATATGAAAAATTATCTCGCCCTCAGGAAGTTCTTCCGAGGTTCCCATCACCTTTATTTGTGGCGTTTTCTTCCTTAGGAGCTTCGTTTCTACTTTTTTTTTCGTTGCCTCATTCTCCTTAAAGAAAAGCTCGCAGTGATGACAAGTCTTTCTCGTGACGTCTGCATCTCGACGTTTCTCAGTGTAAGAAATCAGGGATCGATATTTTTTTCTATCAACCTGTCCAGCTCTTCTTTTGATGAGTTTTTAGATGTAACCATCAATGCTCCCTTTGGTTTGGGAGCGTCTTGTTTGCTATGTTCATCCCGCCCGGTAGGTGGCCTACTGTCCTTACTGCCGAGTTCTCTCTTTACTCAGTGGAAAGACTCATGCATTCCCACAATCCAACCTCTCAGTCTTTCAACACTATGGCTGGACTTCAACAAGAGCTTCTTCATTTTGGTAACTTGAGTAATGATGCAGTCCAGATGTGTTTATACCTCCTTGTTGCCTCGAGTTTTAACCGCAATATTTGAGGCCGCTTTAAAAGGTGCTTTTTCAATGTCTGCAATTCTCTGGAGAATGGACCTTTGCTTTCCATGCCTCGCTGGCGGAATCGGTTGTACTTGATGTGAGAGGTGGAAAATCCTCTTGGCTCAAGGACCCCACATCTTCACACCCGACATTCTGTCATTTCCTCCTCCTCTGTCTGCTCCTTGTACTCAGACCATGAATCATTCCAGGTGTCTCTGGTGGCATGATCCTGAGATGGTTTTGGTGCGAGAGTAGGACGATTCTGTCTGCTGACCGAGTCCGGTGTATCATGATGCCTGGGTTCCTTCAAAAAGGAATTTTGTGTCCGTTCGGTTGCAGTCATTGCAGAATCTTCCAGCCTTTTATTTTGCTTTCTTCTTTCTTTATCATTCTTTCCTTTCTATCTGATCTCCTCATGGATTCTAGTGATATATCTGATTTCGAGCTACAGCTGCGCAGACTGCTTCAATAGGTACTCACGTTTCGAAAATACAGTTCAAGAAGGTTCTTGAAAAAATGTCTTTAAATTGAAAATATATCAGAATTTCGAGCTGAGATCAATTCAATATACGAGTATACCAGAGCTATGAAAGGTGCACCAAATACCTCTAAAACCACTATTCCGCTCAATCTGGCTGATTTAAGCCAAGCAGTATACTAACTTTCTACTGCCCTGCCTCGGAGATGATTAAAAATTAAAATCTTAAAAAAAGATCAAGGTGAAAATTGAAATCAAAGGCTTTGTATGCTTTATAATTTTCTGAACACAAGGTATAACTACATAATACACTTCTGGTCACTGAATGTTGACAAACTCCAAGTTTGCCTCCAGAAGGCTGTTGCCTAGCAATGCCTTAAATAAAAACAACATACGCGGCAATTTATATCAATAACTCGACTTGAAATGCAGATAGTGCGCCCCAAATGATACCAAACTATTCATTATGCTCTGAGTATGAAGCAAAAAATAGGGTTTTATTGGTTTATCTCAACTTCTTTTCAAGTGCGACTAATAAATCTTATAATTGGCCAGATAATGCTAAGGATTCAGGCACTTATACTGGAGTCTAATGACCTCTGCTCTCTACTGATCCTGCTATTCTCGGGTACATATTTTTAGGTAAAGGGGGGATAGTTAGCCACCTCCTGATTTCCTCCTTAATTTCTTCCTTCGGGGTTCGACCCCTGTTGGGATTGAATCCTACTTTATCCAAGATAGTCCTGCCTATTTTCTTGGCGCGCAATCTCTCAATTTAATACGTTCGCACCGCATCCACCAGTTTCACCTCCGTGTTGTGCAAACCGTGCGACAAAGGTCGTTCCGTGGATGTCCACGTGGGAAGCCTCAGCGCGTGCCTTTACGCATCGACGTATTGGTCCGTCAATTTTCATTTTTTTTCCGCTGACTTTCAAGCCGCGATAAGGCGTAGAGTATCTAACTTTGCTAAATATATATGCCTGTAACATCCCCGTTAAATTGTGTTCTTTTATTCGCCGCCCTATGCTCGTAACAGCCTTACGAGACACAGTATCTGCATCCTCTGGCTCTCCATTCGCTTTAGAGTCTCTCCGTTGTGGCCGTGAGGCTGAAGAACTAAACCGAGAATACGTAACTGCTTTTGGGACTTCTGCTCTCGCTACCTGAATTCGAATTTCTGACGGTGCCTTACACCTTAGATGCTTAGGATAGTCGACAAATAGTTCCGACTTGGCGAACAAGCCAATCTTCTCTCGGCCGCGTACCTTACAATTGTGTTGGTCGCTGCCTGAAGCCTTTGTTCAATTTCCGCGTCACTGCATGCCATCGTTGACCCATCAGGTAATGCCGTTAGCGTAGTAACTGAATTTTGTCCCCGCCGTCCTGCCAGAATGAAAATTTCGCACGTTATTGCAGGTATAGTGCTCACGTTTAGATTATTGAGCCCGTTGAGTACCGACTCGTGCTTTACATTGTTGTAGGCTTTCGTCGGATCTATCCCTATAGATCACCTTCGTTTCCTTCGACTGCGAGTAGATGATGTATTTAATTTGGGGCATGATACCCAGTGTGTACAGGTAATGCGGAACCAGATCATCGTATGCAACATGAGGACTTGCTTTTCCAAGTATCCGATTAATCGAGTCTGGATGACGCGCTTCATTATCTTTCCTATACGCACGAGGTAAGCGATATGGGCCTCATAATCCCGAGCTGCGGAGGCTTGCTGATTTCCAATGCGGCAGCTCACCCTTGTCCCAGCATTCTGGTGTGTATCGCATTATGTAACCTATCGAGGTATCATCTAAGTTCCTCAGCATTTTATTTGTAATCCCGTCAGGACCCGGGGCAGACTTTGTGCGTAGCCTAAGCCCGTTCTAACGTCTGTTTCTGTGATGAGGGCATCGAGCGCCTCGTTGGCACCGTCATAGCCTGGAAGAAGAGTTTGTTGGTTTTCATTTACGTAGGTTTCCATTAGTTTCTGCATGAAATCGTCGTCACCGCCGTTAAACGCCTGTAGAGCTTTGGCGCGCCCGATTCCCGTTCGGTTTTCAACTTTTCCTGGTCGAGCAAATGGCGGAGGATACCCCGCGTTCTGGCGAGATTCGTTTCGCCCTCCATCATGGTTACATTTGCTGCCCCAAGTTTGTTCACGTAATTTAGAACAATCTTTAATTTCCTTATTGTGTTGCGCCAGCCTTCTCCGGAAGATTGGGTTCTATTCCTGTTCCTTTAGACGTCTTTCCATGCTTTCCTTAGCCTCTCACATATGCAGGAGGCAGCTATCAGCAATATCAGGGGCGTGTTCTCCGTCTGAGGTTTTGGTAAATTCCTTAACGTTCGATCTTAGTTGCTCTGCCTATTCCCCGATGTCGCGAATGGGCTTCCCTTCCTGGTTGGATCTGAATGTTCTAAACTATTCCCATTAAGGTACCCCCCTCATTAGGACACTGATTAGGGTACCCTCAGTCCTGGTGATTCGCGTTGCAATATGCTACCTCCATGAGTATCCGGTTTCCGCTAATTTTGAGAGCATTGGGGAGCTTAGCTCTGAACCTCACCTTCATTTGTTTTGGCGAGCTGTAAATATTCAACAGAAAGAGTCTGGGTTCCATTTTCTTGCTCGTTAAAATTTCGACGATGTTCTCAATCTCCCGCAAATCGAACTATAGCGTTTAATCGCCGTACTGTTTCGTTCCACTAGCGTCGTGACCGTCGCTTTCTCGCCCCGGGCACAATGAAACGCTTGATATCCTGACGATTTCGCAGTTCCTTCCATCTATTGAAACACGATTACGAGTGGCGTGATGGCCAGTAAAGCAAGATATCGGTGGAGAATTGGCCGCTTACAGCGAAAGCCGCGACAGTTCCACTGCCAAATTTGGTTCTCCGTGCGATTGGCCATTCTTCAATTGCTAAACAACTTGCTCCATATTATGCTGCCAAATGTTAATGGCAACCAACTCAATACGCAATCTCTGAGACTCCTCATCTCGTATCTGATTACCTTCTGCCTGCTTCTGAATAGCGCCCAGAATGGCTTTAATTTGGGTGTTCATATGATTAATGAACTTGCATAATTTGTTTACCAGTTTTGTGATTCTAGCTTCCAACGGAATAGAATCCGCGTCCTTAATTTTGCGATTCAGCGGGGGTGCGAGGGTCGTCTCGGCAACCATTTTTCCTCGCTCGACGGCAGCTGCGGGGCCGCTGGCCGAGGATGAGGCGGGGGAGGGGCAGGTGGCCCCTGTGGTTTATTTATATTTTGAATCTCTACCATGTGCGATTTCATTATTCCGATAAATTTTTCGACCATTTTTTTAAGGATCAGTCTGTTCTTCCCTGTTATCTTTCTTAGCCTGGGAGACCTTTGCGAAGCTTACGCCCTTACGATCCTATCTTCTACCTCGTTTCCATGGATTGGCTCATTCCCTGGATTTGGAACGCCTCCTGGACTGGGTTCTTCCCCTGGAGTTGGCCTGGGAGCCGGATCGCCCTATTTGTTCCGCAGGCTTAATGGCGTTTAATGTTGCGAAGGGCTATCTCACACCTTGTAGTCCTCCTGCTTCTGCTCTCTCTGTTGGCTCTGTCAATCCGATGAGTCGGCCTGACCTTGCTTCGGTTCCCACTGCTTCTTTTTGATGATGCGTGGAGTCCGGAAAGTCTCTCGACATTTTTTTTTATCGCCCAACGTATGAAATTTGCCGCAGAGTGGTACTTGGCCTCACATCTGTGGTTTTTCGGTGGTCTTTCAAGACCGGACCTACGGCACCTGACATTCGTCGGGTCGGTGGGTGGTGGTGGTAAGAACATTTATTTACACAAGGGCCAGGAGGTATGTTTGGATCGGCCCATAAGGGACCGGTCCTTACAAGCACTAGGTGGAGGTCCCTAGTTGGGGACCCCAGTGGCGGTTGCCGCCGCTCGGGCGCGTCCGACTAAGGCTTGTTGGGCCTGTAAGTCGTGGCAGCCGAGCAGGACCGCCTCCCAGTTCTCCCGGGTTGGGTTGGGGATGGGGGGGAATAGCCGGGTTGGAGGGGCAGGCCCGCACCATGCGATAGATGTCAGATGACACCGCTCCACAGTGTGGGCAGCTGCCACTAAAGGAGGGGTCAAAATGTTTTAGGGCTGCTGGGCACAGCAATGTATTGGTGAAAAGGCGGAGAAGGAGCCGCTCATCCGCCTTTTTGAGACCTTTACATGGGCTGGGGTAAAGGCAATGACAATTTTGATAGTACGTCGTGATATCTTTGAAGGCGTCGGGTTCCTGATCGGGTAGGGAGGAGAAAGCCCGGTGAGAGAGCGCGCGGGCGGCTGCGTCTGCTGCCTCGTTTCCTGCCGAACCCTGATGAGCAGGGGCCCATATAAGGTAGCGGTGTGCGGGGTCCGTATCCCGTATGCAATTTAAGTAAATTTTATAGGCTAGTAAGGGAGTCCAACCTTGTCTGACGTTCCGACAGGCTCCTCGCGAGTCGGTAATTATGTATTTTGAGTCGGAATGAGAGGCCGCGAGAGCAATCGCCACCTCTTCTGCGTGTGTTGTACTGCGGGCTCTAAAGGTGAGACCGTTAACCGTTTTGCTGTTGTGAACTACAGCGGCCGTGTACCATCCCCCGTGGTGAGGGCCGGAGGCGTCCACGTAGTATACACCTGTTTTGTTGCCATAATGTCGGGCTAGGGCTTCCGCTCGTGCCAGGCGCCGACCATTATGATCTTCGTGTGACATATTCGCTGGCAGAGGTCGCACGCAGAGGGCGCGTCTCCACAATTCTGGGATGCGAAACCTGTCTTCCATGAGTGTGGTGTGTTGGATATGGAGTCGAGCAAGAAGGCGGCGACCCGACTCCGTTTGCGACAAACGCGTGTACTGATTTGTAAGGTGCGCCTCCCGGAGCTCCCGGAAAGTATTCACCACCCCAAGGGCCATAAGAAGGCTGTTTGAAGTAGTGATGGGGAGGTCCAGGGCACGCTTGACAATTTTGCGAAGGATAACCTCAAGGGCATCCTCCTCTTGTTTCCGTAGGTGGAGATAAGGTGTCGAATATAGAATCCGACTGGTCACGAAGGCGTCTGCCAGCCGCAAGGCATCCTTACTTCGCAACCCCCCGCGTTTGTTTGAAACCCGGCGGACCATGCGGCCCACCTGGTCCCCCACCTTACGGAGTTTGGCCAATGTAGTGTCTGACCGTCTATGTTTGTGTATGTAGAGTCCGAGTACCCGTATCTCGTCAGCTTCGTGTATGGGACCACTGTCTAAAGAAAGAGTGATTTGAGTTGTGCACTTTCGCGAGGGGCGGAGGTGCACAAATTCTGATTTTTGTGGGGAACACTGAAGACCACAGCGGCGGGCGTAGCGGTCTACTATCGTCGCCGCTGTTTGCAGGCTGGTTTCAATGTCCCCGATACTGCCATGCGTGGCCCACAGGGTTATGTCATCGGCATACAGGGCGTGCTGCACGGCAGACGTCGTCCCGGTGACCTAAGCGTTCACAAGAGGCGCAGATCTCGAATTTCGTCTTGTGAAGCTGGCATCTAAGTGGGGCGCCTCCGAAAATGAAGAAAACGTGTTTCCTGGCTGACCCAATGTATGCAGTGATTATAATCAAATAGCTGCCAGATGCGCGCTAAATAGTCATGCCCTGACGTTTCCTCGACCATTTCTGCGCCTCTTGCGTAAACCGGCCGATTTCTTGTGTGTATCGCTCACCCGCTTCAATTACCCACATCCTTCCCCCCTCCCCCAGGGTGCCACGCACTTGCTGGAACAGCTGATGTCATGCTAAGCACTACAAGATTAACGACACTCCATCACTAGGGACATTAACAGGCGGAGCTGCAAAAATTTTAATTGGTTTCAAGAAAAGCAAGACGCAGTATACATCTTATTCTTTCTCCGTGCATGTTGTCACCTGGGTCTGCATTACGAGTTTAATTGCGTCAAACCTGCAGGGGGTGTAGGAGCTACACACTTTAATCTGTCGGACAATAAAGTTTATTCATCCTCCTACGCTTCCTCATCCTAGGTCAATCCGTCTTCCACGTTCATCCTCCGATCTTCGTTCCATTAGTGTACTGGAGCTTCTCATCCAGAACAATGGGGAAAAATGGCAGTGGTTTAGGTTCGTTTAAACCTAATGTGAAGCTCCAGCCGTTGTTGTTGCGACTGTAGGATGATGATGATGATGGTGATGAAGAATAAACATTTATTGGGCCCGAAATAAATCGGTGGCGCATGCAGGCACCAGATGGGGTGCTTCCCTAGTTGCGGGACCTCTATGTTCCCAGCAGCTCCTGGCCCCTGTCCGTCAGTGCGAGCTGAATCGATAGGGCGGGGCTGGATAACAAGGTCTCCCGTCAACGTCTCCCGGTATTCGTGGGAAGGAGAGGGGGGCTCTTGAGTTTTATGCATTCTGCCAAAACGTGCGGCAGGGTGCCCTTTTCTTTTTTTCTTTTTTTTTTTTTTGCAAAAAGGACAGAGCATATCGTGTTCCGCAGGGTACTGTAGTGAGAATGAAATTAAAATGCATGCGCCTGCTACTGGCTCTGCCTGATTGATTTATAGGAAGGGAAATGCGCGGTAACTGTCTCACTTGTTTTCTGTGAACACTTCAACCGCGCCGTAAGGGAAGGGAGGAAGGTGGGAGTGAAAGTGGAAAGTGCGAGGACAGATGAGAAAATAGAGACGAAGGAAAAAGAGGGAGAGTGAAAGACGCGCGTCGTAACAGCCGTCGTCCGCCACCGAAGCGGTGGCGGGTGCAGTGACGGCCTACAACAGTGGCTTTCCCCTGATGGGGCTGGGACAGGTAGGTTCCCAGCGCTTGAGGCGGGGGCTAGCCTGCCACATAATTTTTATCTGTCGTAGGCCGTCATTGCACCCGCCACCGTTTCGGTGGTGGACGGCGGCTGTTGTTGCGGCGCGCGTCTTTCTCTCCTTCTTCCTTTTCTTCTCTATTTTCTCTTCTGTCTGCACGCGGCAGCGGAAGTGGCTCAGCTACAGAGCCAGTAGCAGGCCCGTGCATTTTCATTTCCTTCTTCTTACAGCCACAACAATAACGGCCTACAACAGGTACAACCGCTGGTGGCAGGCTAGCCCCTGCCGCAAACGGCGGAGACCTATCGGTCCCATCCCCATAGGGCCAGGAGCAACCACTCGACCGAGGCGAAAAGCAAGGCGCTTGTGTACTGTGCGATGTCAGTGCACGTTAAAGAACCCCAGGTGGTCGAAATTTCCGGAGTCCTCCACTACTGCGCCTCTCATAGCCTGAGTCGCTTTGGGATGTTAAACCCCACAAAACAAAACAAAACAAAACGAAACAACTCCTCCGTCCGTGGCATGTGGCGCGCCTTTATACTCGAGATTGACGTCAACGATCACGTGTTTCGCCACGCAGCTGCTCACGCGTTAAGTTGCTTCCTACGTCAGCGTCGTTTGAAATTAATTTACAGGATCGAAAAGGCGCAGTATCTGTCACAATTATCCACGGATACATATACCACGCCGTAATGGAAGGGAGGAAGGTGGGAGTGAAAGAAGAGAGGGAGATAGAGTAGTAGTGGAGGGCTACGATTTACCGCGCTATAACGAATGGCCTTCGCCTCATCGCACTTTAGTGGTCCAAAGTGCCCTCTAGAATTTTTTTATCACCCACTATCTGGCGGGCCTTAATAATGCGTTCTTGCGAACAATGGTTGGATCATTACTGTTGACATCGCTCGATTGCGAGTGGAAAAACGACAGTTTTGCCACTTCAGTGACAGTGTGTGCGCTCAATGTCTACTAGAATATTTGCATTGTGCGCATAATAAATGCATATTTGGCTTGCACAGTTTATCAAACCGCCTCGAATAAATGGCACAGGCAAAAAATACGAGCCTTAGAAAGAACATTTTATCGGGGCAAAGAGTACCCCGGGACCCTTGAAGTAGGTGCTGTGCAAATGAACAAATACAAACAAAGGACAGACGTACTCGGAGTACAACAGCGTCCTTTCGATTTCACATAGTTTTGCGGGAACAGCAGTCTCTCAACTGCGTTACTTGGCAGCACCCTTCGCGCAATCTCTTTTCCCGCCGCGCACGTGCAGTGGTAAGGGCGCTCAATTACTTTTTCCAAGGACGCGGGATCGAATCCCAGCCGCGGTGGCCGCTTTTCGATGCAGGCGAAAAGCAAGGCACCCGTGTGCTGTGCGATGTCAGTGCACGTTGAAGAACCCCAGGTGTCGAAATTTCCAGAGCACTTTATTGCGGCGTCTCTCATAGCCTGAGTCGCTTTGGAAAGTTAAACCACATGAACTAAGCTCAACTTTTGCGCAGTCACCAAGTTTCTCAGCTTTCAGGCAAACCAAATCCCAGAGCATGCATGCATGCAAGCACGCGCGCACGCACGCACGCACGCAGGCAGGCAGACGCCCCCCCCCCCCCCCCCCCCACACACACACACACACGCGCGCGCCTGATAAACAGATGGATAGATGAGGTGTATGACAGCCTAACAGACAGCCTATTGCTCTACCATAATCAGGGTTGGCAAAACGAACTCACATAAAACAGTGGTAAGACGCCCGACTACTGTGCCGGAGTACCCGGGTTCGAACCCGATCTCGGCGGCTGCGTTTCGATGGAGGCGAAACGAAGAGGCGTCCATGTGCTGTGCGATGTCAGAGCACGTTAAAGATCGCCAGGTAATCGAAATTACCCCGTACCCCTCCACTACGGCTCCTCTTTCTCTCTTTCCACTTTCACTCCCACCTTCCTCCCTTCTCTTACGGCGCGGTTGAGGTGTCCACAGAAACAATTGTGACAGATACTGCGCCTTTCCTTTCCTGTGAACCAATTATTATTATTATTATTATTATTTAAAAATTTTAACGAAAACATTTCTCAAAATATTCTAGCTAGCTGTTGATGGGAATTTCCATACGGGAATTGAGAGGCAGCTTATTGCGTGCAAAATTCTGTTGTGTGCCACTAGACGAACTAACGGTTACACATTCGGACCCTCTCAAAACGATTCCGAGTCTCGCTGGGATCGCATTCGTTGTATCAAAAGTTCGCATAGTAACACTACTTTCTCAATCAATTCCGAAAATGTGAAGTCAAGCAAAAGTGGTATTTTGTTTTAATGTGGGCTATGCACGCCCGCTTCTTAACGAAGAATAGTAGTCCTGTTACTCTCGTCGAGATCCGTTGTGCCAAGGATCCGGTTTAGTGACATTACTTTACTAGTTCGAAATGAGTGCTCACAGCTACTGGCGGTTGGTCGGCCTCGATCTGCGTCTTTTACCTTCGAGCAAGTTGAATGCTGCGAAGAATTTAGTGAAATGCACGCATGCGGATAACTTATCGCTTGAAACGCCTGTGACGTGTGCACACAGCGTGGCTGGCTTGACTGGCCAGGCATATCACGTGATAGCATTCAAAGTTCTGAAATCGTTGCCAAAGGTCTGTCACCGACCGTGCGCGGTAGTTTCACCTTCAAAATTTCCCCTGTCTCAAGCCCACCGCGCTTCTGCTTCGACTCAGGATGATACGTTACATGCGCATGCGCCGATTGGCGTTGCAGCCCGTTGTTGAGCGTTTGGCCAGCGGTTTTAATACCACTTTTTACTGCGTACTTGGAGTAGCGTTCTAGCAGGGTGGCGAGAGTGTGAGGGAAGCTGGCACGCTTTTGGCAACGTCGCTGGGAAGCGCGCATGTTTCGATTGCGGGACCGAATTAACGGCGCTTCCTCGTTCGCTCTAATCGAGTTGCACGGTCACTCACTCTCTCTTTTTTTTTTTTTTTTTTTTTTGCATCTGAGATGGCCATAATATATATTTTGACAGAATAGCGGAGCTCGCTCTCAATAAAGAGTGTTCGTTATAACTGCGGTTGTTCTAAGTCGGCTCGGCTGTATAACGTACTGATGGTTTTAACAGCGTTAGTATAATTTCAGACACAGGAAATGCATTTTCTCACTCTTGTTTTACGCAGCATAAATGGCAGGCAGAGTCAGATAACGAGAAGGAAATGTAACGTGAAACCATTTGCTGGGCTAGTTCGGCTAGTCAGAAAACCGCATTTTTGAAAACCCGTTCATGTCTCATTTGTGTTAAATAGTTTCGTAACATGTTAAAACAATCCATGCATCTGAGGTTTAATGCTCTGCTTTTGTGCGCGCAGTACACTCATTGCGGAAAAGCAAGCTCATGAAATTGAAAGTCATAAGATAACTTTATAACTTATTATGATGTCATGCACGCTAAGAAGTCGCCGTTTATAAAAAAAAATATCGACAAAACTGCTGTCGACGGCCATTTTACCTTCCTGACAAAACGGTGCCTTGCGCGCGCGAACAATAGCGGGCACCACCAGATGAGAAATAGGAAATGTGCTTGTAACAAGATAACCGCTGTGATGAAACCAGTGACTCTTTCCCGAGGAGTTCGCGGTTTCCACATCATCAAAAGTTTTGTACACAAACTTCGCTTTGTCATGGAAACAACAATCTACCAGCGCATTTTGTACAAACTGTTTGCGGTCGTACGAAGGCGTTTCAAAGCCTTGAACAGTTTTGCCGCAATGAAAGCGTCCCAGTGCACGCCACATAGCACGATCTTCGCGGCGATCTTTAACTGTTCGCACGATCGCTGTTGGCCACGGCAGTTGGGAAAACTCGCGTGCGTTGTCCACGTCATCACCGCACCGTTGCATGCGCTCAAGTAGATGTGAGAACTGCCCAGTAGATGGCGTTGAACAGGATGAACGCTAGCGGGAATATGTAGCGGCAGTGCCTATCGATGCCGTTGGCAATGTCGCGAGGTGTCAGCGGCGTGATGAGCGTGCAGACGAAGGGTTCGTCGCCTCCAAACGACCGCACCGACATTGGGGAGCGCGGCGGGGTATCCGGTAGGTCAGGCAGCGAGTGAGAATCGAGATCGGACAACCGGAGTACTGCGGGCCCTCCTGGCCTGAGTCCGCCGGCGTTGTTGTTCCTCCTGTACTTGTTCACCTGCAGCGAACACTGTCCCTTGGCATTCTGGCCCGGAAATAGGCCTGCGTGCTGGGGTTGCTGCTGCTGCGGCAGCTGGCCTTGCTGCGAGGACAGTGAAGACAAATATACGTCACTGTTACCGAGTGGACCCTTGCAGAGCATACTGTGCTCGTATATAGTGCTTCTCGTGCGCTGATTTAGCTACACGTGTCTACAAGCTCACGTTTGAGTAGGGTTTAGTTCATATGTGACGCGGGGTGCGCCTTACGTTATTTTTGTTGCACTCATAAAAATTTCGCGTATCTACAAAGGGAATTGGCTATGACCAGGCGGTGATTACAGATTCGTAGAGCGTATGGCAGAAATGAGATGACATCAGGAATTTGAGCAACTCAGTTTCAATAACATATATAGTCGAGGGTTGTACAGGGACTTAATGAGCTTTAATTTCCTTTCGCGTTTCTTTTTTTCTTTCTATGGACGTATATATTCCCACCTAAGATTGAAATAATGACGGTCATATGCGCTATTAACTTGTGTTTCGGGAAGCGTTCGGCATAGGAAATAAAATGGTCCCCCGAGCGAGCTCTTCTGTTAAGAAAACACTTGCCTCCTTTACCTGACACTATGTAAGTTCAAACGACGCCCTGCGCGTACTTTACCGAATTCTACATGTTATTTCCAGAATCAATTTGCCTCACCTCAAGGGCGTTGATGACGTTGATGTAGGTGCTTCCGTTCATGGAACCGGCCGAAGCCAGTGAGGCCTGGCTGTCTATGCGCCGTATGCCCCCCTGGCGCCGCCGGTTGTCCTTGTGGTATATGTAGTTCACCATGGCGTACTCCAGAAGGATGAAGAACACGAACGCTGTTCGCGGTCAGAGAAGGAAAAATAGCGGGATTTTTTTGGCGTCAGCCAGAAAGAACGCAGAATTCATGTTGTGGTATATGTTTCAGTATTGCATTAGAATAGCGCTGCTATAGTCTAGCAATGCCAGTTGCGCTCAGACTTGGGGTGCATGTGACGACAGTGCAAGCTAATTACTTCAAGATACCTCCCTTCCACGCAGTTGTCCTATTTTAACTAATTGATCTACTGACGTTGCCTTTGGAAGTCTTTAACAAGGAGATTAGACTGCGGCCTTACGATGCGCCCGTTACAGTTAAAACTCGGGTTATTAATCTAGTGGAATGAAAGATCACTCAGGCTCTGTCGCCGTTGTTATGTACGAAATGAAGGAATACAGCGCAAAAGAAAGACATGGACAGATGAGGACACAGACACGGTCTTTTAAGGGGCATGTATGGCGAAAAGCGAAAAAGTTCTTTTTTAAAGCGAGCTTTCTGTATTTTGTTTGAACAACCTCAATCACTCCTCTTCCATTTTGCTATCAGAGCCAGAAATTATCTGCTAACTATTAAAAAGCTCGGTTAAAGTGCTCCTGGCGAATGTTAGAAGTGAATATCCTACCTCACGTTGCCGCCCGTGGTCAGGCTTATGCACATATGTGAAAGGTTACAACTTTCAATCGTACATTTCTCAATTTTCCATATTGAGCTGACCATTACGCTCGCACACAACTGTTTATGTACCTCCTTTTGTAAAGACAAAACCAAATGTCGCGTGTATAATCCCTAAAGTGTCCGGAATGCAGCTATTTAGTTACAACCAATCTGTGATGCCTTTAGGAATGAACTTTCCTTATTGTTCAGGAACATTCGGATATAAAATTGTTCCGGGATGATGCATGCTCGATAAATGACGTTGATTTGCTCTTTTTACACTGCTGAGGCTTAGAGACCCCCCTCCAAAAAACATTTTGCGCTGCTCTGTAGTGTTTATGGCTACGTCCAGTGGCTGCACCAGCATGCACAACTAGTGCACGACACTTAGAGAATCTATCTTAGAACTAAAAAACGACTTGGGAAGAAGAGATTAAGCTTTGTAAGTGGCACATGTTTCATTTACGTAGCATTAACTTTAGAAAAAGACAACTGGAGACACTTAGGCTCCGTCTTTAAGAGTATGACGCGGCAGTGTTAACGAACCCTGTCTGCCGATTCCTTTTGCGGATCCTGCATAGAGTCCGATCAGTTTGCTACTCGTTTATTCAGTAGCCCTTTATTTCTACCTGCATTATCCCATCCCATGTATGATCATTAGCAATGTATAAAGTCGTCAGATACGTGCCACATTATGTGGAAGACCTCCCGACGTAGCTCTAAACCCTCCTTTAAAAAAAGCCGTACGAATGTGGTTGCGTGGCTAAGCTAGGGACAGCGAGTCCCTCTCGGGATGCAATTGTCTTGGAAGGCTGAATTCTCATCTAATCTTTCCATCTCAGAGGCGAAGGCCTGCCAACTCGATCATGTCACGTGGTTTCTTGACGTCATACAACCCGACGATTATTCAATGTTCCGACCATGCCCTTGACAACTTCTACCTGCCAGAGGCGATGCCATATTTTTGTTTTCGCTCACAATGCCGAAAACACCTCAATGCCAACGCCTGATTTTTTTGGTGAACGCTGCCTTTAACGCTCTCGCGTAAAATACGTTCCCTAGTATCACGTCTCCCTGATAATGTACGATGTGAGTCACTAGAAAATAGTGCTAATGTCATGTTCTCAATATGCGTTCTAAATTTGATAGTGTATACGGGAAAATTCTCAACTTTCGGTGTTTGAGCGAAACTATTGAACTTTTAGTGAGGGAGAGCAGCTCTTCACGCACCTGGGCTTTGTGTCTGTTTTGCGGACAGTTGTAGGTTAGGATATTGAAATTTCAGAGAACAATATGCATTCTGTGATATAAAACAATACTTGCATTTCCTACCGGAACTTTTCTTAGGTAACGATATAATTATTCGCCACTCAGCGATCCAGCAGTTTCGTTATTCTTCGTGCGAGTAGCTTCTCATTATTTAAAAAAAAAAAGCAGAAAAACCATATGTCTGTATATTTGCTATCCTTCATTTAAAACAGTGTGAGATCAGTGGACAAGACAGTCTTGTATTTGTCTAGGTCAAGGCGTTCAAATGTTTATCATATCGAGCTCGCTCGGAGAGCGAGCAGCACAAGCGTGGGAACGGAGCCCTCTGTGTGCTGCGCCTGTGGCACACTCACCGGTACAGGCGAGGTACCAGACGTCGAGGGCATGCACGTAAGGCACCTTGGGCAGCTTCTCTCGGATGGACTTTCCGCCCGTGACCAGCGTTAGGAAGGCTGTCATGGCCATGGTGACTCGTGCGGGCGCTGCCGGGATGTCGATCCATAGCGAGAACCACGAGGTGATGACGAACGTGGCGCCCGGAATGTAGATCTCCAGCAAGAAAGGGCCGAAGTCCCGCTTCAGGGTGAACTCGCACATGATCATCGAGAAATTGCCTGCCCCCACTGAATAAAGAGCAAAAAATTGGGAGAAATGGAGTGAGTATCCACGGCGTGCTTTGATGTGTCAGGACATCTCACATTCAACTTCGAGAACGCGAATTATGTAAACAACGAAGAATAGCGCTGCAAATAATAGGGCAATCGTGTCCTTGCCTTTCTGATCCTTGAAACATGGCTATATAATCATGTCCGGTCATGTAGAGAAAAAATTTATTGGGACTAGTTGCAGTGTATAAATACATGCGCTATGCTCAACAAATGAACAGCGAACAAGAAAACTGAAATGTTAGCAGAAAAACACGTTTTGATCTGTCATAGTAGAGAAAATGTGAGAGGTTGATAAGCACATTAAAAGTGGTATAAGCGCCTTCCAAACGAAATTGATTTGTGCTAGTATGGAGCTTCGCTAGAATATCCCAATTTTGCTGTTTTTTTCATCGGTTGCTCAAGGATGATGAGGAACGGGTGGATGAGAATTGTATAAGAGGGGAGAGGGGTGGGGAGGAGATGTTTGAGGAATGAGACTTGCTCTGCGTGACCGCCTTGCATGCAGCGGATATGTGAAAATGATGCAACGATGGAATAATTATAAGAGATTGTGAGCACTTCGCGAGAGATGAGCGGATAAACGCACCACTGAGTACATGACCGATTATAAGTAATTCTGATGTCCCTGGTTTGAACGAACAACCGATTAGGGAGTTCAGGCATTATCGGTGTAGATGACACTGGCGCAAAGTTACTGATCATTGCGTTATTTTTTCAGTATTTCTGTGTACACCAACGTGCCGGCTCTATCGAACCAATTTGTGGTTGTCTTACAGCTGAGCTTAGGTAAAGTTATTTACGTCGGTACTTGAAGTATATTCTATGCTTTCACGGATGCTTCCAGAAGGAGGTGTAGAATATGTGTAGAACATTATATATGTGCATATAGTGTGACTTCAGTTTGGATGTTTAGAACTATATTGATAAGTCAGAACACACTATTTTGTGTCGTCTCTGACAGTTCGAGGTGCGCGCAGAGTAAGTAGGATAGTGTATCTATTTCTATGCCATAAAAGGGGACCTTCATCTGTATAGTAAATCATTCGTCATACTTCCATGGTGCTTGAGACAGGTTGCTTTGGAGAGGTGCTGAAATGCGGGGTATTGTTTACTGCTGGAATTGAACTGCTGTTGTACACATGGTGCGCTATGCTTTCTCTTTGTGAGAAGTGGACTAACTTGATGTGAGAATCCTGACCTAACTTGCCTTAATCTCTCGGTTTTTATCATAAAGTATCAACGTCATGAGCCGGACTCTTTTTAAAGAGCACTGTGTGAATGCCGTATGGTCCGTTGTCACCTTTCGTCGTTCGCATCCCAGGCGAACTCCTTGTGAGCTAAGAACGAAGAAAATCCAACACTGAGTTAGTGCTAGGACCCAGTCCGGCGATAAGTCGATGTGTGTTTTTGTTTGAAGCCAGTTGGACTCGCAGAAAGAAATAAAACAGACAAGGCCGAACTGTGCCAAGCCAGGGTTTTGAAGCCGTGGCGGTGGGAACAGATCAGCTTCTTTGGCCAGCGCCCGAGAGCACTATGCTATAGCCGCATCCGAACACTCCGTCTGTTAAACTTCCCTTCTTTCGCACAGTGCATTACATGCCGTCGTCTTCATCAGCTTTCATTCGAGTGCAGTAGATCCACAACACACAGCTATTGTGTTGCCCTCTTAAGTCTCGTTAAGCGGTCCTGATCAACGAATTCGTGGATCATTGCCAGAAGCCTATAAACTTAAAACCGAGGACTAGAACCAAAAGCAGAATAACGAAATGTGACGTGCTAGTGTCCATACCTTGCATTTCGACAGTTAAGCTAAACCGTCTAGAAATTTTCTTTCCTGTGCGTTAAGGACAGAACATCCTGTGCAGATACGCAAAGCACGTATGTTTTTTTTTCTTTTCAGGTTATTTGAAGTGAAACAGTACATAAGACGGCCGTAATTAGGCCGCATAGTCAGCTAGTCAAAATTTTTTTCAATTGAATTTTCTGCCTCGTTTACTTGTATAGGTTTCAACTGAGAGACACGATGCGTGCTGGAGACGCGATTACCTATTTTTCCGTAATCGGTGACGTGGCTGGTGCAGTTGTAGTCGAGCATCTGGAAGCCGGTTACTGCGAAATTTTCGCTGAACTGCAGCGACTCTTCCGGGTCCCAGTTTAGAACCATGTTGTTGGTTGACAGCGTGCCTGTCGAACGAGAGATGCAAAGGCTTGCAGATGTAGCGGCTTGAAATCACACAGCTGTCATTTACGACGCACACGCATATAGCCAGGCTCGTATTCCCGATTGTGAGAGAGAAAGAAATAGGCGATCAGAATGAGGTTGCTCTTGACTGTTTATGCTTCTAAAGAAATTATAAACGCGTGCAGAATGCATACCATGACGGTAGACGGAAGCAGCAACACCAAGTGATAGCGTTTTGCCGTCTTGGCTTTGTTCGTGTGTCTACAGATTTCACTAAACTCCCTGAACACTGATACAGCATTTGTGACTGCTCTTCATTGATCCTAATATCTTTATCCGCCATCTTCTTGCACTTTCATTCAATTCCACTTTTCATGCGATATGGGTAGCGCAACTTTTAAACCTAAAATTTTTGAAAAAAAAAAAAAGAAGGCTGAATTATAGAAGTTTCTTTCGTGCAGACACGTAATTCTTCTCCCCCCCCCCCCCCCTTTTTTTTTTGCGCTCCGCTTTGCTGGCGCAGTGGTCAGGGCGTTCGACTACCGTGCCCAATGACGCGGGACCGAATTCCGGCATCGAAGGTCGCTTTTCGATGGTGGCGAAAAGCTAGGCGCCCGTGTCGTATGCGGTGTCAGCGCACGTTAAAGAACTCCAGGTGGCTGAAATTTCCGGAGACCTCTACTACAGCGTCTCTCGTATCCTGAGTCGCTTTAGGACGTTAGACCCCGTAAACCAAACCAAAACATCTTTTTTTGTAGCAAAGCCTTTCGTTTAGAACCTTCCTCTATGAATTCAAAGTGTAAACTGTCACTATCTTGTCCCGTGATAGTTAAGATTCAGGGTGACGAGATTAGCGCCAGACATATGGACGTGCAGTTGATATCATATTGGTGGTATATACGTTGACACAAAGCCTATAGCTCGCGAAAGTGACGTAGCTGATTATTTGATACCTGCTTTTTCTCGGTAGAAGCAAAACAACTTCAACAAGATTCCAGCCGCAGCAACAGTCGGTACTGGAGAAATAAATACAGTCTTGATTTTTAGTCACAATTTCACCAGAGTTACTCTAACCTTTTGAACATTTAACCGAACTTTTGGAGCATGGAACAGAAACGAAATGAAGAAAGTAAGCCCGGGCACAAATGCTTGAAAACTTGAAAATTCTGCGAGATATACTTACTGCTTTGAATCTTTAGGCTGCATCGCTGCTTGTCGAGTGGATATTTGTGGAATTCCATTTCACATGTTAGCTTCGTGTTTAGCCTGGCCAGGAAAGAAAGGAATTGGGGTAGTTCAAATTTCGTGAGGGAGAAATGCAACACAAAGTCTACTTCCTGACATTTTTGTACTTCGTGCAGCTTTCACTGTTCTAAGGATACAGCTGTATACGTCACACTGGAACTGAGTTTACTGGTAACGTTGCGGCCAATACCTAGATGAGACTCTTTGTCTTTTCTATCAGAGTGACTATACAGGATGTTATAAACAAAGGAAGGAAATAACAGCCGTCTTCCACAACGTGTTGGGACTGTCTTTTTGGATTTGGTGATCCTGGCGTATGATATATCCTCGACATGTAATGAGGCCTCACTATATTAGGTTATCTAACGAAGAACTGCAGCGTACCGGCGGCTGAGGTGCACCTTTCCGTCTGGTAGCACGATGACCAGCACTGAAGAGGAGGCTGGCAAGGAGCCAGTGTAGTCCAGCTGCCCTGCTCCGGTGTTGACGACGTTGGAAACCTCGACGCTGGGCAGCCAGAGCTGTTGGGCGTGCCAGCGGTCTCCTTGGATGCGAGCCTCCGGCTGCAGCGAGCCGGCGTCGTACTCCAGTCGCTGGTCGAACCACGTCTGCCGCAGCCGCAAGTGCGCCGTGTACTCCTGCGCAGCGGCGGGAGACAAAGGGGAATTAAGTGAGTGGAATAAACGGGCGTGTCGTGCAGATTGCGTGCATGTGGTGGGTGTTAAGTGTATTATATAGGGACACATATTTACACGAGGGACGCCTTAATTAAGGGCTGTGGATTAATTTAGACCACCCGGGGTTCTCTAACCTGCGCTGACATCGCACAGTACATAGATGATTTTGCATCTCGCCTCTTTGAAATTTCTGTCACCACCGCTGGGATTCGGAGCTAAGCGCCAAAGCTATTGAGTCATTGAGGGTGGTCAGTACGTCGTGAAGAATGTATACTAGAAAATAACTAATTAAAGAAGATTAGCAGGATTGTGTAAGAACAATGCCAATCCTCGAAATGCGAGCGCATTAACGGCGGGAGAGGATGAATAAATATTACAGCAACGTTCAGGGGTAACGCCTGATAAACTATGATGATCCTGCAAGATGTATTCGCTGCGTTAGACTTGAATGAACTATATGTGTACGAGTTAACTCGAAATAACCGTGTCAAAGCCCGGCTACTGAACCAGAGTACTGGGGTTCGAATCCGACCGACAGCAGCTGCGTTTCGATGAAGGCGAAATGAAAAGACGCTCGTGTGGTTTGCGATGTCAGTGCATGTTAAAGATCTTCAGACGATCAAAATTACTCTGCAGCCCTCTACTACGGCACTACCTTCTGTCTTTTCACTTATCATAATGTATCTGCACTATCCATAACAACGAATTTGCTATCCCTAACCTCACACCTGTCTCTTAAAAACATCATCAAATAATTCGCATAAATGTATAAGCAAATCTTCCCCAATAAATGTTTTTACTACCACCGCCTCTTTCTATATTTTCACTTTCACTCCCCCATTTATCTCTTCCCTTGCGGCGTGGTTCAGGTGTATACGGAGAAGTGTGACAGATACTGCACCTTTCCTATCAACCAATTTACAATTTACTTAGATCACATGGTACGCACTGTCGCCATGAGATTTATTGTTCAAGTCAAATTTAAGAATAACGCGACCTTGAAGAATGCTAGTAGTAGAAAACCGAATTAATATTCTTGATCAAACACAGCCCAGGAAACGGACGTGGACACATACGCAAAACCGGTAACTGGTAGCTTAGCAGACTGAGCGTGCAATAATAAAAAATAGTAATAATGAAGGGGTGAGCAAAGGATTAGGACATATTGGCCGCGGTTGACGTAAGGCAAAGTTAATTGCAATTTCTCCCTACAGCACGATGGACTGAGATTAATAATGCGTAAACATTAAGTGGGTATGTTTTCAGGGTCGTGTCATCAGAAGTTGTCGGCTGCATTCCGTTCGAACGAAACGAGTGATAAGAAAGCAAATGGTAGCACGAGATAGAGAATGAAAAAATCTCGCTGGGGAAAATGGGCGCATGCAGAAGAATGAGTTAATTAGAGCCGATTAAGTCAATCAGACGTCGAAATAGCCAATGTGGTTATGTCGTCGTCCAAGGGGAGTCACGTGGTACCCAACTGCCACGGGTTGCTATGTCATAGTTTGACGTCACAAGCCGGAACCCTCTTATTCTTCCGTGTCTCTTCTTTCTCCCACAATGCAGGCATATTATTATTATTATTATTATTATTATTATTATTATTATTATTATTATTATTATTATTATTATTATTATTATTATTATTATTATTATTATTATTATTATTATTATTATTATTATTATTATTGCGATGATGACTTCAATTATAGAATCCAAACCTTGGATAATATTTATCTATGCTATGTCACAGGCTTTCCAAGAAGCTGCATTTATGATAACCATGGTGTTTTATGTTCTGTGTACGTCACTAAACACGCATGAACTTCGTTCTTCCGTCATGGGGTAAGCTTAGCGTCCGTTACTTTGCGAGAACGAAGGCTTCAAGGCCTTGCAGGGGATAAAAGAGCCCAGAAATGTGCCGCCTAATGCGTCGTTTAGTTTTCCTTTCTAGCGGTCTTTTGTCTTCTGAGACGACCGCCACCGCCTACGTCATTGGAAGGCCGTGACCAATGACAGCGGACCAAAGAGAAGGGGAACGAAGCGTTATAAAATACGGCGCCAGCTTATATTAGATTGCTACCTAAGGAGTCATAACATTAATAATAGCCCAAAGTTGTTGCACGCTAACACACAAGGGCACGCCCGGAGAGCAAACAAGAGATCCACCACGGCTCATGGATAGACGACAGCCTCCTACATTTTGCTATGACTTATCAGAGAAGTATTTCGTGGCGGACAGAAAACATCGGTGCGTACCCAGGGCTGCACTCTTCCAAGCTGCTTTTGGACGCGCCAAAACACGTTCGCGTTATCGCACCTTCAAAACATGAGGTGGCCCGGCGCCTCTGGGACCAACTGTGGCACAGATAAGGCTTGCACGCGTCGGAGTGATTTGGAAAAATGCATCGCTGACGTTCATGCCTAATAACTGTGGCGCCCGACCGGAGCCCGCTGGATGCGATAGACGCAGCGGACATCTGACAACTTTTATTAGCCAGTGGTGCCCAGCAGTCCCTGCATGCGCTGTTTGTACTACGCAATTGCTCGGCGCGTGGCGGCGTGGCTCCCCGGGGACTGCCTGCGTCAGCACATCCCCCGCGCTGGGAGTCTCTACAATAAGGTAAGACGACGTCATCCACATGGCGTGGGCGTTATATTCCTTACGTAACGGTTCTGAACACGTGCTGATTGGGCTCGAGTAAGCAAGCACAGAGCCCTCATGCCTTGCCTCGTGTCATGCTTGCGCACCGAACCTGCACTGTTGCATAACCCTGAGCATGCAGACACGTGGATAGCTGTACATGAAAAGGCCTTTCTCGGTATGCTGTGTGCTAGTGGGGCTTAACGTCTAGAATCTGCACGTGAATTATGTGAGGCGCGGTACTTTAGAATACCTGCGGTTTCTTATCGGGCACTGACATCGCAAAGCGCACATCCGTTTCCGCATTTTGTCTTCATTTGGATACGGCTACCGCGACAGCGGTTCATCCCCGCTAACGTGGAATAAGGTATACGCGCCACAGGTTGCGCCACAGGTTGCGGAAGCGTCTACCGACGCATACTGAGTTGCATCCTAGTCGTGCCTTCCGTGAAGTGGCCTTAAAGCAAAATCTTGGAAATCCTCTACGAGGTTAATTTTCGAGAAGCAGACTAGCTTATAACCGTAAAAGCAAAAATGGACGATCTCGCATGTTTACGCAGTGGCGCTTGGTAATAAAAAAAGGCGATTGATGAAAAAAAAAAAGGGGGGTTTAAACTGCAGTTTGCCCTGCGAAATTGACTTCATATGAACTGTCGTAATTAATACCTTAAGTATTGAATACATAGTGCACAGATTGCTTCTACTCTGTGCAATGTTTGCGGTGGGTATCTTTGACACTATGACAAAGTGGGTATCTTTGACAGCTGTATGCAATACTAACTAACGGTAACTAATTAAGCAGCAGTCATGGAGTTAAAACATCAGCTGAGGAATTCAGCTCGTGGGCAGGTCGACGCGGCAGACCAAACCAGCTTTGCTGCAGTCGTACGTGAGAAGAGGCAATCAAATATACAGCAGCTTGTCGGCGATGGCGCTCAGAAAGCCGGTTGCTTCCAGTTCGCCGCTGCTTTCTGCAATGATTGCAGTGTTGTGCCACGACTTTTTTTATCAGATGGTCGCCGCTTATCATCCAGCTTGTGAGTCGCGAGTGCTTGCGTTGTGTCCGATCTCTCCCCTTACCGTCTACACCTCGTCTTCTCATATGGGCCCCAGCTCGTGAGGCGCTCAGCGGGAACGCACAGGCGCATGCTCTAGCCCGAGTACTCAGCTACCGGGCGGAGCACCCTCCTCAGCCTGCCGCTTCTTCTGACACTCACCAAGGCACTCATTTACGCCTTCTTACATACACGGACATCCTCCAGCATTATCGGCTCGAAAGGTGTCTATACCCCCCTGCACACCGGGAACTATCCCGGCGCGAGGCCGTCCAGTGGCGCAAAATACAAACAGGGACCTTTCCAAACCCATGGCTATATAGCAAAGTTTTCCCAAATCTTATTGCACCTACGTGCAAACACTGCTCACAACCGGCCATATTCAGTCACATGGTGTGGACACGTACATGACACAACGCAGACAATACAGCTACACTGGATGCGTGGGAGTCCTTCCTGCGTACCACCGAGCTCGCTCAACAGCGCCAGCTCAATTTGCGCGCATTGGAAGGCGCAGAGTCCCAAGGGATCCCTGCTGACCTTCTCTAAGCAATGCGACCAGTCATTCGGCTGGTTCCCCTTCTTTGGGAGTAAATAAAGAGTTTATCATCATCTGCCCCGGTTCAAAGCACGTGCGAAGCTCCGCGTAAACAATACTCTGGAGTGGGAGGCTGCGGCGTCTTTGGACACCGCGGTACATCTGCGGACTGTTGGCTACAAGGTTTGGAGGTCGCCGAGAGCCAAGCACTCTTGTCCACCTTAAGTGGCCAACGGGAAACAGCGCAGCGAATTCAAGAAGATGTATAGAACTGACAAAAATAAAGTTTTTTCTTTGTTTAAAATCGGTGTGACCGAAGAAACGTAGAAAAAATAATCAAGCGGCGTTTTAGCTCGGGTAGGCATGGATAGAAATGCAGCGGCAATGTTTAGCACCCGTTTTGCTAAATTTTGTTTCATTTTGCTTTGGTTTTACACACCTTGCCACGTTTAGCTAAGTTCTGCTCAATTTAACTTTTACTTCTTTTATAGCATAATAGTCATCAGCTCATCATCACTTCCATCAGTATTAGCAGCATCAAAGCGGCGACGATCGCAGTGACTGGATATGCCAGAGATCGAAGCTCGCTTTCTTTTATTGCTTCGTTTAGTTTTGCTTTATTGTGACGACTCGCCATGTTTAGCGAAGTATTTAACGGGCGCTTCAAGATTTCATTCGGATGAACGAGGCCTAATTAAAATCCCTAATGCAGCTTTGGCACAGGAAATGAAGACATCGGTAGCACAGGGTGAAAGGCTGGCAGCTCAGCACATGAGGAAACGTAGTGATTGGTGACATGAGCTGTTCGGTTTTCTCATTTCAGAAAGTTTTACCATGCAATAAAGAAAAAAAAATACTACCGAGATGTCGCACTGTTCTAATGCAGTGGCCCTAGCAGTTGGTTTTTTTTTTTTTCCTTCGCCTGGGTTTGAGAACTAATGGCACTGAGTTTTCGTTTTTTCTTTTTTTTTTTTTTTTGGGGGGGGGGGCATTTGCTTGAAGGAGGCTTCACAGATACCACGCTGGAATCTAACAATGCGGTTATAATGCTGTAGTCAAGAATGCGGATGTCAGTCTTTTCGCGTGAAACTGACGGGGGACGTATTTGCAAGCTCACCGTTTTGATATTTTCATGCAGTCGCTAGAAAATTAGTTTTTTTTTTCAGATCATTCAGTTAATTTATCAATTTGAGTTTAAATTTTCTTAGTTAGCATCATCAAGCATAAATTTCTCATTCCCAGCATTCTGACACCTTTGAAGCCCCCATTTTCCAATTTTTCATTTTTATCAATCATTTAAAATATATAATTGACCAATTGGTGCGATAAATTTCCTTAATTAGCCACATAAAGCATTAGATTTTGATCATTTCGACACCCTTTTTTACTTTTAATTTTTTCAGTTATTGTAGTTGTTAATTGATCAATTACACACTCTACATTTTCCTAATTAACAACAGGAAACATTGCCTTTTCATTCTGAGAATTTTTGACATTTTTTAACCCTCCTTTTTTCCATTTTTCATTTCCTTAATTCTTCAAATAATCAATTAATTACAATTATTTCGTAAACTCGCCTTCGCCTGTCACACAAAAATCAGTCATCGATCACTAGTACCACAAATTACCATGATATGATGTCTACGAAGCACTCGATTATTTCCGACACGCAGTACCGAGAACTACAAGTATACTGCTACTACGACGTCGAAGGCTTCTCGGCTGAAAGAGATGCATAAGCGGTCACTTAAAATACACCGCTGTCTTGCCACGAGAAGCGCTAAATTCGTCCAGTCGAAGAAAGCACGGCTAGCTCTAACGCGCCACTAAAGCAAGGAGCGAAATCATGATGTGCATAACTGTGCACACAGCACCGTGGAAGGTTTCAAGTGTAGGTAAACGTCCGAGACACCGAAATGTGTGACACTGTCTTTCTCGAAGCAACAAGAGAAAAAAGTGCAATGACGAGTATCAGCCGCTCACCGTGTGCAGGTCGTTGGTGGACGCCATGCTGTAGAGGACTATGCTCGTGTTGACGACGACGGGGCGACCTGCGGAAGCAGTTTGAACGCGCGTCGTGAGGGCTACGAGAATGCACAACGTGAGCATAGTCGCAAAGTCTCATCGGCTGTGCCGCATACGAGCTCGGTCTTGCCCCGCAATGTGTGTGAAGAGATGATAGGCCGATGTATACAGATTCAGAGGGTCTTGCCCCGCAATGTGCGTGGAGAGATGATAGGCCGATGCATACAGATTCAGAGGGGAGGGCAGGTTCGGAGCCAGCGTGCCGTACATTTCCACGCTGCTCACGGGGAAAGAGGAGTAAAATAAAAGGGCGGAAAGGGGGGGGGGGGAGAGAGAAGCGCGGGGAGGCAATGATAACTACGGAGGTATAAGTAATTGTAGTCATATCTTTGACATTATATGAAGCGCCAACTTGTGTGTGAATTAGTGCGAGCTTGTGTGTTGATATTTTCGACTCCATACATCGGTGGGCAAGAACATTTAGTTATATTTTCCACCCCAGATTGCAAGAGGTGTAGTCCGTTTCTTTTTCAACCGATTGTCTTTGAGAACGCTTCATAGCTAAAGCGAAATTGCAAGAAGCAACGAGAAGAGCCAATGCGCAGTTCTTCATTACAGGCTCAAAATATCAGGCTACGTTCATTACAAGTTATGTAGCGTGACATTGTTGGAGCAACACTATCGTTTATAGCAATTATTTCTCTGAAGAAGTCATTACAAACCACACGAGCTGGTAGTATTCTTTGCGGATTATCCCATGCTTCTTGTATCACCACATTTTATAATTCGGAGTAGAGCTCACACAGCGCAGCAAAGAAGTGTGAATGTGCCCTCTGCTTGTAAATGAAACAAATGATGCACAGCGAGGAAAAATCTTCGACCCCATCTGGAGCAGACCAAATGCCTTAAGCAAGACGCCCTTTGACGCAGTTGACTTACATGTGGTAATTACTGCATGGAACACATGCATGGGTCGAACGTTCAGACAATTACTCCCATCGACTCTCCCTTCATTCGTTTAGGGACTAGGGACCGAGAAGATATCTGATAAGTACTTCTAACAGATTCGATGTAAAGCTATCTGCTAACCAGCTTAGGCGACAAAGGCAGTGTCGTGGCCAACAGTAATTTTTTATCCTTTGATTTGTTGTTCGAGGAAAATGGTAATCTAAAAGCAAACAGGCTTTTTGTTGCTGTAGAGTAGCCTTCCCGAAGAAGCGGTACAAGTGAGAGAGAGAGAGAGAGAGAGAGAGAGAGAGAGAGAGAGAGAGAGAGAGAGAGAGAGAGAGAGAGAGAGAGAGATTGACTTCTTATTGTGCCAGGTTTCACAAAAGGCGTTGCTCACCAATGGCGTAGTACGGTCGCACCCGCTTGTTGTAGATTGTGGGCGAGGTAATGTTGCTGAATATGATGTCCTGGGCTTCTATCATGGCCTGGACGCAATGCCTGTAAAAACAAAGGACCCAAGAAATTCAGTTTGGAGTTTCTGCTGAATCGCGTATTTTCCTACTGTGCTTTCGGGGGCTTAGTAGAATTTTGGGCTGCTCATGTATTTTTTGTGTGTATGTGTGTGTGGGAAAGGCTGCTACATTAGGGCGTTCTACATATGTGCTGAATGCTGCAACTGTGGAATTTCTTTTGTAACGGTAGTGTTAGTAGCTGATAGTTGGCGGAAACTTACGTACGTACAGCAACATCCACACACGTCTTTGGGGCCAGATCTGATTGCCGGCACAAAAATTCGCAGTTGAAAATAAAGTAAACATTTTGCTAATTAAGAGAAAGCAACAGTACTAAAAAAGTAGTTTAGTTTACTTTATGGGGTTTAGCATCCCAAAGTTGCTCAGGCTATGAGAGACGCCGTAGTGGAGGGCGCTGGAAATTTCGACCACCTGTGATTTTTTAACATGCACTGATGTCGCACAACACAGCCTCTACCGAAATGCAGCCCCCGGGGGCTGGGTTTGTACCCGGGTACTCTGGTAATGTAGTCGGGTGAGAAAAAAAATTTATTTGTGACGGTAATACTAACTCAGCTAGCACTCTGAGCGGGGAGGGGCAACTCGTAGCTGAACGCGGTCTTATGACGGACGCAGTACTTTCATATGTACAGTTTAAAGTCGATTTCTTTAGGAATTTAAAGGAACTGTGATAAATCAGCCGAAAGAACACGCGAACTTTGTAGGGAAAAGAGCGATTTCATCTCATCAGAGTAAGAAGACAGGGCACTCAGTCACTCTGCTTCTGGACGCTGTAGTGAGCAGACGCAGTATGGCTGGCTCCTCGCGAGCTGTGGTAACGGCCACTGATGGCCGCGGAGCATCGTTTTGGAAGGACCTCAAGAATACAGGATTGTACTGCCACTTCTGCCTACCGGGGAAGGACAGAAAACTATTCTTGTTCTTCCCTACGATATCAGTGGCTGCACCACCATGGTGGTCGACCATCGTTCTGGTTACGCCTGAAAATCACGCGGCGTTGTTTATCTGCTCGCATAGCATATATTGCGGCTGGTCGACTAAAATTCATCATCTCTATCTAGCCGTATTGCTTTCTTGCTCTATGAAGCGCAGCAACCATGTCCTATTACACACCGTGATGCCTGATGCCTCGCATTGCATGACGTAAACGACTCGTTAGTTTTGCCATTCTCGTGGCACGTTGCCCGCAGTTGGAAATAAATAGCCTAGTGTATTGTGTCGCTTCTTTGCGCTAGCTCAGCGCCTCGATGCGACGCACGTCGTGCAAATGTTTTTCCAAGTCGCCTGTTTGCGCTTTCTCCTTCCGAATCGCATACGCAGTGCAACAGCAACAGTGACTGCTGTACATGCACGAGTTCGATACGAACGCAAGGCTCAAATCGACATGCAGATGTCCGTCCGCGGCTTCCTTGAGAGAGTATAGTCGCTCACGAGAACAAAGTTATTGTTCATTTTAAATAAACACCACCTCCTCTGTACGGTCGGTCCACAGGTGACATCCAGTCTGAGGGTACTGTTCGTGGAAACGATGTCATGTACTGAGTAGAAAAGAATCGAAACACAGTGCATGACAGTATGCAAAAACGCGGGTTATTGCGTGATAGCATACGCCAGTTTGAGAGAGAGGGTCTGTAAGTGTTTTGAAAAATTCTGCAAATGTTGCATGGTTTGTATGCGGTTATAGGGTCGTACACAGGATTGATTGATGATTAGAAATTGTTGATTAAGACTAATGGTTTGGTTTGGTATGTTTGTTTTATGAGATTTAACGTCCCAAAGCGACCCGGGCTATGACAGACGCTGTAGTATTTGTATTGTTGTTGAGAAGTTAGATTTTTTGCGCATTAAGGAACGATAAAGGATGTAAAAATTAATGTGACTAAGTCAAACATTATGGCGGAGATTAAGAACGGCAACCTTCTTTTGTAAAACAAGTATTACATGCACTCAGCTCTGGGAAGTGGGGACTATAGTGCTTTATAGTACACGTCATCAGGTATTCTTTTCGCGGCTGAAAAAGAAAAACACTGAGAGTGCAGCTTCGTTGTGTAAGAGAGCAACAACAACTGCACACAATAATAAGTGCACCATCGGGCAATAAGTCCACCTGTGCACCTTGCACGAGGCATCATGAGTCTCAAATATTGCCTATCTTAAGTGCAATTACCCCTTCTATCTTTCGTTGCGTAGCTTCTCAAGGTCGGGTAAAGTTTATATATATATATATATATATATATATATATATATATATATATATATATATATATATATATATACTTGTTCTTTAGCGCAACATGTCATGTAAAGGAGCAGAGTAAGGCGACAGAGTTGTCCTGACTTTGTTGCCTCGGTGTTGTATAATGTGGTGCTCACGATGCAGCACTGATGAAGCGGAAACAAGTGAGTGCTGGTCTTCACTAAAGAAAGGAGGCGTTTACGTCATTAAGGTGGCTGAGGCTGCCTTGATTGGCTTGGCTATGTGATACGAAGGGCCTTTGCGCGCGGAGCCTATCTGTCCACTTTTGTCGGCAGGCGGCCCTGTTCTGGTCATGCAGTGGACGGGCGCCCGCATGGTTATTAACGTCGCCCAAAGGATTATACGATAAGGTGGCTCTAATGAACCGTGTTCGCCAGAAAGGTTAAACTCTAGGGCGTGCCCTTGCATGACTTGCGCAGTTTATTGACGCTTATTGCCGACACTGGGAAGCAGTAGGTTGCGAGGCCGCCTGCTAGAAGCAGCGACCTGTGGCCGAGGAAACAACAGAAAAGGCGCAGACTTTGTAGTGATTATTTTTGCTTTTTGTTTTGCTAATATTCTGTTTCTTTATTGTCAAGACCGTTATTATTGCTGCAGATATCGGCCTTGACATTACAAGGAACAGCTACCAATGGCATATTATAGGCCAGAAGAGCAATATGGAAGACCGACTTTTGCGATCGTTCTCCTATGCCGATTCTGCTCATTACTGCTTTGAGCTTACGTTTGGTGGTGCGTGGAGACAAAAATACCACTTCTGTTAGCCGTGAAGCTTATTTCGGCTTATTCTGTTGTTGCAACAAGGCGCCTTAAGTAACCGAAGCGAGGAATGTTTTGCGTTGTCGATTCCGGACCTGGCGGCCACGTTTGATGGAGATGAACCGCACAAGAAGCCCGTGAGCTGGGCGATGCCAGCACACTTTAAATAAGCCGAGGTAGTCGAAGTTAATACGAACCCTCCGCTAAGGCACCTGTGTCACTTCGGGTCATTGAACTTTGGAATTTATAACGTAAACTGCTTCCTTCTGCGTTCGCACGATGCGTCAGAAGTGACCCGGCTTCAACGACTCGAGCTTCATGCAGCTTCTTGAGGCTAGTCGTGAGAAAATGTTTGGCTGTATACTGCGAAGTCTAGTGAAAATGCTGAGTGGAATCTCGGACCGCTGGAAATATGCACTGAGAAAACAGTTGGGCAAGAACTTGTGCTCAGACGTCGAAAAATCAGCTTATTTCTGGCACATATTTTTTTCCCCAGGTTTAGGAGGAAGTGCTGGGTGTTCAAAGCACGCCCTGCAGGCGTTTGACATTGACCAGTTTATATTTAATACGCTTTTCTTTTTTTAGATTGACCTGAGGTCAGGGGAAGTTGGGACGAAGGAGCGAAGATGCATGGAACAGCTGCGCACGTCAGCTGGGACGAACAAGGTTTTTATTCGAAGTTTGCGCAGAATGTGTCTCTTAGTGGTAATTTACATGCCGCCCTTTAGCATAGCGATTTTCACTCTTTTTGTTCAGAACAAGTTAAACATGGAATGAAAGCTCCTTTCGAGGTAATCGTGCACGCTTCTGACTGTAATGTTTTCCTCGTGCGCCGGCTCGAAGCTAAATTATTAATTCAAAATAGTGTTTTAGCGTAGAAAACAAAATGCGCTTTTTTTTGTTTGTTTAGTGACTGTCAAATGTGTGGCTTTAAAGGACAGTGGGGAAAAATTGGCCTGGGACAGTGATGCCGATACGCTATTAGGTCCTGACAACAAAAATACAAAATACCCGCATCGGCAACAGCGCTTGTTTCCACAAACTGCGCTTAAATGATACTTTTACGCGAATCTTTCGGGCTATGATATACTGCTGCTTGCTTCCAACAGCGATCACGTAACCTTTTTCCATTCTGACGTTGCGAGCATGAGTAGACTGGCGAAAAAGTGTTCTATTTTGAATTCCATTTTCTCAGCAGTAAATGCACATTTTGGAACCTTCCCACCACCCAATATATATATATATATATATATATATATATATATATATATATATATATATATATATAGGGGCACCTATGGCGCGCACTCTCCTTGTTTTCAGCACTTTTGCGCACTCTCATGTTCCTGATCACGCCGATAGTGCAGGCGTTTTGTGTGGTATCTTCCTCCTTTGCGGTTTAAGCGCTAACCGCATGAGGCGACAATTCGCGGCGACATGCCGCGCGACGCCGTCGCGCGACGGGCTGAGGGCCGCCAAAGCATTGCCGCTCGTCGCCGTCGCTCGGTTTCTGGGTTTTTAGAAAATTTCGCGTGTCGCCCGGAAGCAGCTCGCGAGGCAGCCAATCGCAGAGCGCTTCAGGGTGCTCAACTTCCGTTCTGGCTTTTTTTTTCTTTTTATTGCGTGCGAAGTTTGTTTTCCTAGTCCGGTTTGGGCGAAAAACCTGGTGCCTTCACGCGCTCACTTCGTCTGATCTGTGTGTATATGAGTGCATCGAAATAATTCAGTAAAGCTTGGAAGGGTAATAAAAGAAAGAAAAAGGTTAGCGTGGCTAGATATTAATTTCCGAAAGGAGCAGAAGAAAGTCGCTGCTTGCAATGCAAGTCGGCATCGCAGTGTAGTAGCGCACCGCTGCGCTGTGACCCTTTAAAATACGATGCGTTACAAGAAATTTCATCAGTGTTTTATCGTACTTCATGCTGTTTAGTGTTAGAAATGGGATATAGCGTGATTGCATTCCCCTTGACCGAATGACGAGGCGGCGGTAACAGAGCAACGCTGAAAACGCGCCTCTCTGTCGCTGAGCCCAGTCGCTCCGTGCGGTATGCACCAGCGACAACGACAGGCGTTGGCGGCGGCGTCGCGCGACGGATCGCTAGGGGTTGTCGCCTCATGCGGTTACCGCTTTATACCATTTATATTCTTTATTTCCGCAACTTCGGTTTGTGCACAGGATGTTTCATCTAACTTGAACGAAAGGTTAAAAAAAAAAAAAGGAAGAAAACCCGCGCGCCGAAGTTGTGGCGCTCCTGAATGTAATAGGGTTGCGCTTAATTAGATCATCAGCTAAGAATAACTGTCAATTCATCATTATTATTATTATTATTATTATTATTATTATTATTATTATTATTATTATTATTATTATTATTATTATTATTATTATTATTATTATTATTATTATTATTATTATTATTATTATTATTAGTATTATTATTATTATTATTATTATTATTATTATTATTATTATTATTCACATTAGAGTTTTTTTTTTGTGTTTCATTAAGTAGTAGGTCTAGAAAACAGCTGCTCCGTTTTTTTTTTTCTATACCAACGTATACCTGATTCGTTTTTCCACCTTTAAGTAAGCCCACTAAATATGACAAACAGAGACGTCATTGCGCTTGCTCTACTGTGCTTTAGCTTTGCAAAACGCGGTTTAATTGAAAAGTGCGCGCGCTCTTACCGTCTCAGGCAGAACAACCTTTGGCCCAATGTTGGTACAACGCTGTCAATGTGCGGTGCTACGAATACCCGTACGTTGCCAGCGTTGTACCAACACTTGGCCCAATATTTGTGCCCAATATTTGAGCGGTTTATTTGGTTTGATTAACCCAAGGTATGAGAGACGCCGTAGTGGAGGACTCCGGAAATTTCGACCACCTGGGGTTGTTTAACGTGCACTGACATCGCTCAGTACAGGGACGCCACTCCGTTCCGCATCAATCGAAACACAAGCACCGGCGGTCGGGTTCAAACCCGGGTACTCCGGCACAGTAGTCATGCACCTTAACCACTGCACCATCACGGCTGGGTTATTATTTGAGTGGCCAACGCCTCGGTCAACATAGTTTAGAAACTGTGTGAGTACATTTTGAGGGAAAATTGAAGCCTCGCACCGTGGTTTGTAATAGGTGTTGAGGAGGACACGGACGGCCAGCTCATAGATAGCTTTTGCTGAGCGATACCACAGAAAAACAAAATAATAGAAAGAAGCGAACTCGTGTAGTTCAAGGCAGCATCCTTTTTTGTTTATTTGTGTAATTGTGCGGCCCGTTTCACTGAGCGCCGGCCGCTCACTTGGTCACGGTCAGCGTACACGTTTATTTCGTTCAAACGTGGTGGGAGACGCTGAACTGTAGACGGTAGAACATGAGCGCAGTCATGTGGAAATTGTTTGTATTTTGAGAGCGTGATTTAATTGCCACATACACGCAAAAAATTAGCTGTGGTTTAGCTTGTGGTTAAACCTAGAGTTACGTGAAAGCAATCTGCATGGCTACGCTTAGGTTCGGCTTCAAAGTAAGGACATGACTTTTGCGCATAATAGTTTACTCCATGGCTTAAGCTTTATTTATGCCATAGGGGAATCATTTCACGTATGAGCACACCTTGCCTCTTGTCGTTGATCATTCGGGTGTAGAAGACTTCGACATCGTCTCTAAGTCGAACTCCAGGGCAGACCGCCGTCAGAATGTTCGAACGAAACTTCTGTCATAGCAACTCGCGGTTGTAGTTCGCCTCTACCAACTACTGAGTTATCTCTTCTCTTCTTTTCTTCTTCTTCTTTCTCTTTACCACGACCACCACCACCACCACCACCACCACCACCACCACCACCACCACCACCATCATCATCATCATCATCATCTTCTTCTTCTTCTTCTTCTTCGGTGCCACGGTGCCACGCCGATGGCTTGAATACCTACCGCAGTGTAGCTTTCGCTACAAAAACATACAGAAGAGGACCAGGCAGGAGGTAAATTGCTAAAAAATTAGATCCGTTGTTTGCTAATGCCATCATCATCATCACCATCATCATTGTCGTCGTCGTCATCATCATCATCGAGCGGGTCAACACCCACCGCAGGGTGAATGCCTCTCCCATATTCCTCCAATTAGCTCGGTCATGTGCTAGCTGCATCCACTTAACCCCTGCGAACTTCTTAACCTCATCCGCCCTCCTAATTTTCTGCTGTCCCCTGCTACTGTTTTCTTCCCTCGGAATCGAATTTGTTACCCTATAGCGACCACCGGTTATCCTGTCTTCCTATTACATGCCCTGCCCTTGCCCATTTCATATTGATTTCCACTATCCATTTACAGTTTAATGCACCTGACCTTAAAGTGAATAGTAAAAAAAAAATCGTAATTATGTATAGGTAATTTTCTAAATATGCTAAATATAAAATATCCCGAGGAGAGCCGTATGAAGGCAAACAATATGGCTTTGGTTTCACCCAGCCACGGTGTCCTGCTTTTTTGAATTTCTTGGCTCAAGTTACGTGCCGTACCGTGTACACATGTGGTTCATGCCGAACAGTGGTTCGACAAACGAGGGAATTGGTTTCTGGCTTGTAGGGTTTAGCGTATTAAAGCGATTCACGCTATAAGGGACGTCGTCATGGATGGCTTCGAAAATTTCGACCATCTAGGGCTCTTTAACCAGAGCTAAGCGGCGATTGAAAATTCATAGGCTGGAGCGCGCCGCAACGAAAGCGAACAAAAATAAAGATTACTGCCGCAACATGCTCCTCCCACAAACATGTCACCGAGCAGTTGGTTTGACTTCCGGTTGGGACGCTTGCTCCGTTCGGTTCGCCTCCTTTGCATTTTGGGCTCCCTGGGCACTGCCATATTGTTCACTGGACAGTCATGTAAACGGTTTCCGCTGTCCAGAGAGGAGGAATTTCTACAACTCTCCCACCCGATGCAAATGTCTTAGCACAAGATGTTTGCAGCTCCACCCAATCAGATGAGCTCTGGCCCATTCAGGATCATTTGCACTATGATATGTAACTGTGATTAGTGCCAAGCGCCTCTCGCCCCTATGCGCTATAATGATAATTGTGCTCCTACTGTCTCCCTCACCAATTTTCGGTGCGACAGGAGTTTAGTAACTCGGTTACCTATTGTATTTTTCTGAAGAACAGCGCGACTTGGACAATGACGGAAGGAAGACAACACAGATAGCGCCTGTCCGTGTTGTCTTCCTTCCGTCCTTGTCCAAGTCGCGCTGTTCTTCAGAAAAATGGCATACCAACTCGCCCAAGCATCAGTTCTACCTATTGTAGTGCGCATGATCCTGATTAGACGAGGTCGCCCCTGCCCTTCACAGTGCTGCAAAAAGCTTGTGAGACGAAGTTAACGAAGTATATAGTAGGGCTTATCTTTGACATGGACTCAAGCTGAAGCAGCGGACGCGCAAAACACGCCAGGCAAATGGCTATGGAGCCGCCGATAGAAATGTATGCGGCAGCGGTAATCAGATAATTGACTATGAGTTAATTGATAAAGATGTGCGTACGGTGACCGCTTGTGTTGGCTAAAACGGCCCATTATGACTTGCTCCGTTGCTGCATGCGTGTCTGGCGCACCTGGCCAGTGGAGCTTCGAGGGGATTTTACGCGCATGCTGCGATGTATGCAACTGTCGATTATAACACCCTGTAGCCAAAACTGTACTCGATCGCAATTTTCATTTACTAAAATTTGTGAAAGCTGTCGCAGATGACGCGCCGACAGTCAGCTGACGGCGTTAATTTTGATCGCCGTAGCCTATAGACCACGGAACTGCGCAGCAGTGAAACGCTGTTTGGTTTGATACCCAGTGTAGGTTCGTATCAGGAAAGGCAAATTTTATCGTAAGGTCTGCTTGCAACAGCAGTATGCCTGCACAAGTACGGAGATTTCGGCAACGGCGCCTTCGGCGTGCTCGCCAGGACTAAGCCTGCTCCTTGCCTGCCCACTCGTCGCTAGGCATAGTCGGTTTCAGCGGACAGCACTTCGGAACGAGTCAGTGGCCTCACCGTAGTAACAAAGGTTCGTCTTTCGTCACCGCATTAATGGGAAGCTTATCTAATAATAAAATAAGCTCGATAAGAGGTGTGTTCGGCCGCCGTCCTCAATCGGCCTAGTTTGCTCTCCACAAGTATCGCCGACGACACAACGGCGCTTCGTGGCGATTGTACGCGCGTCCGGCGATGTAAGCAATCGTCGATTTTAGTTCACTGTAGCCAAAACTATACTCAACGGATATTTTATTTCACTAAAATTGGTGATTTTTGTTCTCCAAAATCAGCAGATTCGCACACACGAAAGCAACGCTTAAAACTGTGCACCAAAGCGGTACGTCATCGGTACTGTGCCCACGAGCATTTACTTGTCCTCTTTCATCGTCAAAGCAAGTTCAGACTAAAGGAAAGTCTCTTCCGCTATTTAATTTTTCACAATGCACAGCTTAGGAATTTGGGCGAATAGCGCCGAAGCGAGCGGCTCTTCCTAACAAGAGCGCGGCAACAAGTTTCCGCGACGTGCCACGTCATCCCGACTGCCGGATAGCAAGCGGGTGACAGCTGTTGGCCGGCGACAACGGCATGTTTCCTAATAGTTCGTCTTTACGCGGTGTTACAGCACCTGAACTATGTGCGCGAAGGCATTGACTTTGCTCGCGCATGCCTCAGGCTGTACCTCAGGGGTTCACGCAGTGCACGAGATAGCAGAAGACTCGCAGCTACCGAAAGTCTGTTCGTGACGTTCCGGCCCTAGTGGCAGCAGCGAATGGCAACCTGATACCTGTGACGTCAGTTGTCTCAAGAATACTCCCAAAGTTCACCACCAGATGTCGCCCTATCTGCCATCGAATTAGGGGGCCTCGATGTCTTCCGCCTCCGAGGCGAAAGGCATCAGGGCACCCTACCTCGAATTTCAAAAGAAGCCGTGTTTAAAAATGAATAATAAACGGTTGGCTTCGTTTCAAGAAATTACACTTTGGGCGATTGCTCAAAAGCACTCGTTCTACACAATGAACACGTTTATCAGTGATTTTACTCCCCCCCCCCCCCGCCCGTGTTCCTGTGGCCCTTTACCCACTGACGTGAAACATTTGCACTCGCCTGATGAACCCGAGGTTGTCGGTCGTACCCTAGCATGAATCCGATAAATTTACAACGCAAGAATGCCCTTGTACCGTATTTTGGTTTAGATAAGCTTCACTGCTGCCAGAATGCGAAACCTCAAGTCGTACCGAAATGAATCCAGAGCCCTTTACTAGGGTGTGCCTAATCGAACAATGTAGCTTTG
The DNA here is from genome assembly GCF_055883805.1 of Amblyomma maculatum. NCBI lineage: Eukaryota > Metazoa > Arthropoda > Arachnida > Ixodida > Ixodidae > Amblyomma > Amblyomma maculatum. Next base: position 33,664,426 of record NC_139349.1, on the reverse strand, counting down.
TCAATCAATCAATCAATCAATCAATCAATCAATCAATCAATCAATCAATCAATCAATCAATCAATCAATCAATCAATCAACCAATCAATAAATCAATCAATCAGTTTCCTTGCCCTGGCAAAGTGAATGCATGAAGCTTAATGGTTGATAAAAGTGTACATTGCATCAAACACTTGATACATTTTTTTCTCCTAGAAACAAACTACACTGCAGTCCGTAACCTGTCCGGATTTGCTCCTGGAAAGGTGTCCCTCTTTGCGGATGCAAGAAGTGAGGAAAGCGCGAGGTAAAATGCGAATTTGAGACCAGGCACGGTGGTTAGCCTTTCATTTATCAGTTCCAAGCTTTATACACCCTGACGACACTGTCGGGGTCGTATTTTGCTGAGAGCTAATTGTTACTGCTGAGATAACGCGGCACGCTCAAGGGAGCGTCAGATAAGGCAGCAGGCTCAAAACTTACACGCACAGAATCCGCCACTGAAGGTGACTGCACACAGCTTCACCCGCAAGAAGACCATGGTGTTTTTTTGTTTGTTTTTTTTTTTAAATTTTCCCCAGCAGCTAGAAATCTGGTTCATGACTGCTCTACCTGCAGTTATGGTTATCGTCGCGAACATGTGAACAACGGGAAGAGAATGTCCAGGATTCTGAGATAGATTTTATTCGTGACGCAACTGTGGGATATTATCTGATATTGTTGTGCACATGTTTATGGAAATTGGTGAAAGCTTCTGATGGGTCCAAAAATTTTGTTGTAAAGTGAAAACTGCAATAGAAAACCAATTAGTCGGGTTTTTGAAATTTATTGGGCCCCATCTGTGAAACATTGTAGGGTACTTATATGAAAACATTGGTACAAACGGCTTATGCTTCCAATGCATAGCGAAATTGTGCTTCTGGTGTTTGTCATGTGCTCACACAGAGTAATTCAGACTTTCCACAGCGAACTATTGCGGTGCGCTTTAATGCTATTTTATTCTGAGGGCACTGTGAAATGTTATAATGAACATATTGATGGACATTGTCTGAGCTTCCGTTTCATGGAAACATCTTGCTTTTGAAGTTCGTCGTGAGCTAGCCAGAAGTCGTAAATATCCAATAGGGCACGTTTTTGAAGATTATAGCAGAAACTAGGAGCCTACCAAGGAAAGCTCTGCGGACATATTTAGGCTAGACAATATGTAAGAATACTACGTTTAGAAATTGTTTATCAGAAAACTATTGCAATTTCTGTTCTGAGTGCGGTTCGAGTGACGGACGGCAAAGTAACGTTGCCATATGGAAGACCTTGAACACACAGAAAGTGCTGTTGGGCGAGACTGGCAAGAAAAGTTTATTATATGGGATTAATTTATTACATATAGAGCCTGCGAAATCTTGCTGACAAAAATTAGAATCATTAAATGAATTTGCTGTGCTCTGGGTGCAACATTTGTTACTTAACTTTTGGCGGATGAATATGTTAGCCAAAAAGACGTTGAACAGAGTTGCTTGGAACCCAGGGGCTGTCGCCATATTTCGCTTTATATATATATGCGCCATAGGTACAGCTCACGCGTACTATACAGTGCATTAGTGGCAAATATTGTCCATCGTATATACCCATCGAAGATCCGTCCTCGGTTACCTGCACTACTCGTGTTGCCCTATGAAAGCCTGTCGCAAGCTTTTCGTATAGAAGGGAGGGTGTGTATTGGCAAAGAGGTGTCCTGGTAGAATTGCTGGCGAAGCCAGAGTTTTTTAGTGGAAGAGTTCGGTCTTTGGCGACACTGTCAATGAGAAAAGGATGCTTTCGAAATGGGCGTCATTGACGCTGATAGCTCCTCCGGTCGCGAACCTTACGTCTGGAAGAGTCGCGGAAGAATGTCTATGCAAGCGAAAAACCATGCCATGTCTGATTACAGCGTTCGTACCGAATTGAAAAGCACAGGATTGATTGGGGGCAGCTCGTAGACGCGAGACCACAATAGCAATTGAAGTGGGGAAGGCGAGTATAGAGATAGGAAGGAGAAGACAGTCGGGAATGCAAGTAAGAGACGCGAACATGAGCTTGTATTTTTCTAAAAAGAAAGCAAGAGAAACTTTTCAAAAAAAAAAAAAAAAGGCGTGCAAACAGTTGCATGAAATAATTGGGGGATATTCAACGCATCGCATCTCACTTTGCGCATAGGCATTTAGCGAGCAATTTTGGCGCAAAAACTTCCCAAAAGTGCAAAAACTTGTACGAGTGAGACAAGAGTCGTTTGAAAGGCATAGTTCTGAAACTTTCAATAATAAAATATCTGAATATTTCGCATCGATTTAGTGCTTGCCTTACGCATTGATATAATAGTATCGAATCCAGTAAGTAGCTGAGATATATTCCATGTCACTGAATTCTACCTTGCGACCGCGCGCAGTCTCTTGGGCTGTGACCCTGAATGTCCCAAGCGTCAAATTTGAGATGTTTGCAGCACATATGTGTATATATGAATGCCATTACCGTAAGCTGGGAGCGAAACCTGAAAATTGATTCCTTATTGCACAGTCTCCCGATATGGTGTTGTGTTGAATCTTCCTTCGCTCTGTATATTATTGAAATAGAAAATGAAATAATTAGGTCAACACTAAACTCATTACGTCTTGTGCCGAAGAGAAAAAAATATCTTGAAGTATGCTGTGCAGGCCTGAGGTAGATTATCTGTTTTCCTAACACATACATCTCCTTTTCATTTTGAGTAGAAACAAAGAATACGGGTGGAGTTGCTCGGAACCCCACGTGTCATATAGAACATACCCCTAAATATTACCGCTCAACATAATTAGCACAAAACCAGCCCGTTAAAATATTTTTGGGCAAAGCAGGCGTTTGCTGGAGTTTATGGCATAACATGGTGGGTTTAATTACGTTGGATGCAACCCGTCACTGTCGTGCCACTGTCACGTGCATCCTCACGTCACTGTCGCTTTGCATCACGTGCGCACCGGTCCGCTTTTGGAAGCTACGAATACGCGACGAAGGCTGCTTTGCAGGGAAATATCCTGAGGAATGTTCGTGTCGTAGAAACTTTTTATAGTTCTGCAGTGTGTCTGGCCAAAGCCTGCACAGAACGGCTGTCACTATTCACGTTTCTATTATTTAGGAGAATTCGGCAGTCATGAGGCACCTCACGGTGAAACCACACATACAAAAACACATTGGTCGAGCAATCAACAAGTGGGAAAATAGGACGATGGTCTGCATTAAAATATTGCGAACGAAAATGGTTATGATACTGACACGAAGGCATGCGGTGCTTTACCTTTGAACGAGCATCGCAGCGAATGTTGCTAGGAAGAGAAGCGCGAAGTCTTGCTTTCGGACGCTCATTTTCGCTTTCAACAGCCGGAGGGGCAACAGTACACCTGCCGAGAGAGCCCGTCACTGTTTCGCTTCTAGAGCAGAGGCGTCGGAGAGGAGGGATCGTTGCCCCATGCATGGCCGCTTGCAGTTCCGGCAGGGGCCCTTATATAAGCCTCTACGTCACCACTATCTGGCAACGTCACCGCTACGTTTATCACCTTCCATATATCCTATCTCTCTTTCTCGCCAGCCGCACGCGAGAGAAGTGGCATCGTCTACCGCTAGAGACAGCGGTCAAGACACTGCGTCCACAGCTTCTGGCGGCGGTTAGCGTGTGAAGTTCTCACTCACCTACTTCCACGAGCTCAGGAGAAACAATGACGGCGCCAAGAGTCAGTGCCCTCCACTCCACTGTTTTGATGATGGCGTAGTATCGGGTCAGGCGTCGATGATCAGTTGAATTAAACTCCTTCTTGGGTAATGCCGGCTTAATGTCGTCCTGTGGAAAGATTACAGAAAACGCTGGACTTGTAAGTTCTTATGAAGGTTATCATGTGTGAATTGCAGTGTGCAGTTCGGCGAAAATGAATTAAGATAAAGAAATGCCTTTGAATACCTGCTTTTTAAATTCAGCATGTTAACAGAGAAAGATAAGCACGGTACTTAGGTCACCGACACAGGCACCTGACAAGAAACACAACATAACATTATTCTATTCGAAATGTTCTCATGTTTAAGCGAATTGAAGAGAATATTATTGTCCTTCTTATCGACTTCGATGCTACCAAAATAAAGAGAATATATACTTCGAGCAGTGTTCTTTTTGATGTATGCATACCCCAAACACACATTACCTTATAAAGCAATAAAAATAGGGCAACAAAGAGAATATTGTGACGTGTCGATGACGGAGGTTGTAGCGGCGCGTATCTTTTCCCTGCTGTTGCTGAATGTGGATGCGGGCAAGTTGACGTGCTTCCTCGGCGCGCTGAGCAAACTGCTCAGCGTCTGGGATGAGAGGATTATCCGTGCAGCACGGAAGCATGGCATCTAACATCGTCTGAACGTCGCATCCATAGAGCAGGCGAAATGGCGTAAAACGCGTAGTCTCTTGGATGGCAGTGTTGTAGGCATATGTGACGTACGGGAGAATCTCGTCCCAGGTCTTGTGCTGGGAGTCTATGTACGTTTCGATCGTTTTATTGAGTCTCTCCGTGAGGCCATTCGTCTGTGGGTGATAACCAGTGGTTTTGCGATGGCTCGTGTGACTCAGCTCAAATACGTCGTGCATAAGTTGTGCCGTAAACGCGGTGCCTCGATCGGTGATTACTTGGGACGGTGCGCCATGGCACAACGCGATTTGCTGCATAAAAAACTGGGCGATCTCAGATGACGTGCCACGCTTCACCGCCTTGGTTTCAGCATACCGTGTGAGATAGTCGGTCGCGACTATAATCCATTTGTTACCGACCGACGTCAGCGGAAATGGGCCCAGAAGGTCGATGCCGATTTGGTCAAACAGTGTTCGGGGAGGCGCAATAGGTTGGAGCAAACCCGCTGGCTTGAGAGGTGGCGCCTTTCGACGTTGGCACTCACGACAGCCTCTGACGTAGCGATGAACGGCGTCAGAAAGTTTAGGCCAATAATAGGCTTGACGAACTCGGGTGAGTGTGCGTGCAAAGCCCAAGTGGCCAGAGGTGGGCTCATCATGGCAAGCAAAAAGGATATCGGCACGGAGGTCGGCTGGCACTACGAGGAGGAACGCTCGGTCAACAGTGCTGGAGTTCTGTTTGTATAGAACGCCATTCCGGACACAGAAAGCAGACAGGTTCCGAGCAAATTGCCGAGGGATATCAGCAACGCGACCCTGCAGGTGGTCAATGACAGGTCGAAGGTCCAGGTCAGCTCGCTGTCGGGTCATTATGTCAGAAGCACTCAGTCCAAGAAAACCGCTCTCATCGTCCGTGCTCTCATCGACTAAACCGACGGGTGCGCGCGACAGCGCGTCAGCATCTTCGTGTTTCTGGCCAGATTTATACACAACGGTGTACTCAAATTCTTGGAGGCGAAGACTCCATCGTGCTAGGCGCCCCGATGGGTCGCGGAGGTTAGCCAGCCAGCACAAGGAATGATGATCGGTGACAACTTTAAACTGGCGGCCATAGAGGTAAGGCCTAAATTTCATGGTTGCCCACACAACCGCAAGGCATTTCTTTTCCGTAGTGGAGTAGTTTGTCTCGGCGCGGGAGAGCGTGCGGCTGGCATACGCTATTACCTTTTCGACGCCAGCTTGGTGTTGAACGAGTACAGCGCCAAGGCCGATATTGCTGGCGTCGGTGTGGACTTCGGTGTCAGCGTCTTCATGAAAGTGCGCAAGAACAGGGCTTGTTTGCAGTCGGCTGCGCAGCTCCGCAAAAGCCTCTTGTTGCTCGGCGCCCCACACGAACTGTGTATCATCGCGCGTGAGGCGAGTCAGGGGGGCGGCAACTTTGGAAAAATCGGCGATGAAACGGCGGTGTCGGCGCTAGGTTTCGATCCCAGTACGTCTTGTACACCACCGCATACCCAGCACCTCCACCAAAATATGTCACGGACAACAGGGCTAGACGTGACTAAGACGACGGGAGGAAGCTGAACCAGCAGGCAAAGTTCCGCGCACAGCACGCGAAACAACTTCGGCGTCCTTTTCTTCCAGGTGCCACCTAAGAACATCAGGGACACCAGGTGCAATATATACTTCGAGCAGTGTTCTTTTTGATGTATGCATACCCCAAACACACATTACCTTATAAAGCAATAAAAATAGTGCAACATATCCTTTAGCGCATTTCTTGCAGGGGCAAGGTATTCTTCTGAGCCCCAAGATAGATTTTCAGCGGGGAAAAAGAAAACAGCGAACATAGGAGGTCAGCAGCGGAAGCAGATTGTGTCTTGAAAACATGCGAAGTTCTTGCATATCTATAAAAGTTTTGGCCTACTTTTCAGCCGCGGTCAGAAGTCTCATTCTCTTGCTAACTGCACCAAATTAAAATGAATGGTGAAGAAAATATGCCTCTGTTTCCAAGAGTATAGTATAACACCAAGTACATTTCATTACCGAAAAAATGTGCAGGGCTTGCGCAGTCTACACTGCTCTTCTAGAGAGTGCGCTAGAGTACATGTTACATCCTTATTACACCCTTATAGAGATTCGTGTTTAGAGTGCACTTATTATTCAGTACAAGCGAACGTGGTGTTGTCAGAAGGATATTGAAGCATCGCTTTGCCTTGCTTAATAAGGCGGTGAAGGGTGGCAGTTCCTAGCCCTACGAGGCTGGGACGGTAGGTCAACACCGCTTGCGGCGGGGGCTAGCCAGTCACCGAATTTTTATCTGTTGTAGGCCGTCATTGCACCGGCCACCGCTTCTGTGGTGGACGACGGCTGTTGTTGCGGCGCACGTCTTCCTCTCCCTCTTCTTTTTCTTTCTTCTCTATTTGCTCTTCTGTCCGCACGAGGCAGCGGAGGTGTGGTGCAGTGGTAAGACGCCCGACTACGGTGCCGGAGTACCCGGGTACGAAACCGACCTCGGCGGCTGCGTTTCGATGGAAGCGAAACGAAGGGGCGTCGGTGTGATGTGCGATGTCAGCGCACGTTAAAGATCCCCAGGTGGTAGAAATTACTCTGCAGCCCTCCACTACGGCTCCCCCTTTCTCTCTTCCACTTTCCCTCCCATCTTCATCCCTTCCCTTACGGCGCGGTTCAGATGTCCGCCCCACCGGGGTGGTGCAGTGGTAAGACACCCGACTACTGTGCCGGAGTACCTGGGTTCGAACCCGACCTCGGCGGCTGCGTTTCGATGGAGGCGAAACGAAGAGGCGTCCGTGTGCTGTGCGATGTCAGCGTACGTTAAAGATCCCCAGGTGGTCGAAATTACTCCGTAGCCCTCCACTACGGCTCCTCTTTCTCTCTTTCCACTTTCACTCCCACCTTCCTCCCTTCCCTTACGGCGTGGTTGAGGTGTCCACAGAAAACACGTGAGACAGTTACCTCGCCTTTCCCTTCCTATAAATCAATCAGTTCAGATGTCCACAGAGTAAGAGTGACAGATACTGCGCCTTTCCTTCCTGTGAACCAATTATTATTATTATTATTTTTAATCGCTCCTGTCGCGTGGCGTTCCTCGGCGCGCGTTTGAGTGCGGCATCGCAGATGGCAGGAACGCTAGACAAGACTGTTCTCGTGGAATCTAGCGGAAACGAAGAGGCGTCGTGTGCTGTGCGATGTCAGCGCATGTTAAAGATCCCCAGGTGGTCGAAATTAATCCGTAGCCATCCACTATCGGCACCCCCCCTTTCTCTCTTTCCACTTTAACTCCCACCTTCCTTCCTTCCCTTACGGCGTGGTTCAGATGCCCACAGAAACAAGTGTGACAGATACAGAGCCTTTCCTTTCCTGTGAACCAATTACTATTATTATTATTAATTAATCTCGTGGAATCTGGCAGATCTCACGCACAACTCTCGCGCATGGTATTTCGTTCAATGAGCCTAGAAAGGCTATCGCCTTAAAAGAGGAAGGATATCAAAGAGTGCACAATACATATCTGTCGATCCAGCGTTCATGTCCTGGCTTGCATCGTGACGGCTATCTTTTGAGCGCTGCGTTTTCACAAGCCTTTGTACACACATGTGCGCACATACGAAGACAGGTGGCAAAGGGGGCGAGTTTGGACAAGCTTACCGAAGGAGGCATTGGGCTGCGGGCGTCACGGCGACATGTGATTCAAAATGTGCGCCGCTCTGAAGGGAAGACCATGAATCCGCTGTAGCCGCGTCAGCCATCCCACATGACGGTGGCGAAACTTGACACTGGTTTTTCAGAAGGTAGTGCCATATGTCGGGTGCTGTTTCAGATAATATGGCAATGTACGACAGTATGCTAATGAATATGCCTGAGGTAATATAGGCACAAATTAAGGGATCGACGATGAAGCGAGAGCCCCGCCGGGGTGGTGCAGTGGTAAGACGCCCAACTACTGTCCGGAGATCCCGGGTTCAAACCCGACCATGGCGGCTGCGTTTCCATGGAGGCGAAACGAAGTGTCGTCGGTGTGCTGTGCGATGTCAGCGCACGTTAAAGAACCCCAGATGGTCGAAAGTACTCCGTAGCCCTCCACTACGGCTCCCCTTTCTCTCTTTCCTTGTTCACTCCTACCTTTATCCCTTCCCTTACGGAGCGGTTCAGGTGTCCACAGAGCAAGTGTGACAGATACTGCGCCTTTATCTTCCTGTAAACCAATTATATGAACTAAGAAGCAAAGTGCATGCACGAGAACGAGGATCCGCATATAGGAGCCATTAACTCTGTCACGTCCCACCATTAAAGGCTGAGCTTACGTGTCTCCTGCGTTGAGTGGTTAGTTCCCGATTAGACTAACCACTCAGCTGCAATAATTAATAAGTTTAATGGGCTTCAGTAATTAGATAATGAGAAGATGGTTTGAGGTTTAAAGAGTTTAACCTCCCAAAGCTACGCATAGGCTATGCTATAAGATACGCAAGAGACACCGAGTGGAAGGCTATGGAAAATGTGACCACCAGGAATCTTTTAACGTGCACTGACACACACACACACACACACACACACACACACACACACACACACACACACACACACACACACACACACACACACACACACACACACACACACACACACACACACACACACACACACACACACACACACACACACACACACACACACACACACACACACACACACACACACACACACACACACACACACACACACACACACACACACACACACACACACACACACACACACACACACACACACACACACACACACACACACACACACACACACACACACACACACACACACACACACACACACACACACACACACACACACACACACACACACACACACACACACACACACACACACACACACACACACACACACACACACACACACACACACACACACACACACACACACACACACACACACACACACACACACACACACACACACACACACACACACACACACACACACACACACACACACACACACACACACACACACACACACACACACACACACACACACACACACACACACACACACGACTTCTGCAATGATCGAATAAATGATCTGCAAAACACTCAAAAAGTACAAGCATTTAAACATGTGTATCCAGCGAATTGTGGGCCAAAAATTGCGATAGTTTTTAATAGGTGCCACAAAAAGAAAAAGCTTCAGAGGTGAACGTCCGCTCTGTACATCTGACAACATCTCTTTGCGCTGATGTTTAGGTGTGCAGCGTTTGTGCTGGCTTTTGAGCATCCTGTTAGTACGATGAATAAACTGAATTGAAAGTAACTCACAGAACTGCTTACAAGTCAGTGTAACGTGTGGGAGCTAGCTCCCTTCTAGAGGCGTAATTCCGTTCACCCGAAACTACACACACTAAACAAAATGTACCCCACACAATACACAAGTAAATGCCCATGGTGCTTAGAGACACCTACGCTATATCTCACGACGTGGGAATGTCAGGGAATTCCAGTAGCGCCTATCATAACAAACCCGAGTATGGAGCAGTGGGAGGGAATGCTCTCCAGCGACCGGAGGGAAGACCAAGAAAGTCTGATCCGACGGGCCCAGCTGGCGGCGGCATCCTGCGGGGCCCTGGAATAAGGACGGACGACCACCGCTGCGGAAGATGGTAGACATCTAACCACAACAAACTCTATAGATGAAATAAGTGTTTATTCTCTCTCTCTCTCAACGGTAGGGCCCTAACTTTTCTCCTCCCTGGTTCTGGGTCAGCTAGTTAAATGGGGATTTCGGCTCAAAACGTTTTCTGAGCGCTACTTAAAAAGTAACAGATATCCATGGAAAGAAATAGGTGATTTAGGTGCAGTTAATTTCATTTTGTAATTGTTGCCGCACCGTATACATATGACGTTGCCTCCTGGTTGTGCGGCTGCTTAGGCTCAAAAGCATCCCATAACGCCACCTTAAAGGGAACACCCACCCGGAAAATGTGGTTCAGGTGCTTGTTGTAAAATGTGAATAAAAAAGTAAAAACATATCACAAATGGTATTCAAACCATTGTCTTCGGCGTTAAAAAATGTAGCGCTGATCCATTGCGCCACAATAGATTTTTTTTTGTTTTTACTGCCTTTATTTCACAACAAACACAGGCTGATCGACTTTGCAATAAACGAACCGGTTTGCTCCAATTAAAACGCCCTCGTCCTGTCTCTGCTGTAACGCATGCATGGTTGGCAAGCTTGCGCCACAGTAGAGACAGGACGAGGGCGTTTTGATAGGTGCTCTTGTTCGCTCTCATAAAGTTTCTGCTTTTTACCGCTAGGGGATGCTGCTGAGTGGACCTTACCGTTAAGGACACGGAATCACGCTTTCTAGAGCACTAATGTGACCTATAATGAAGGTCCGCGAGAAGTACGGATGATTTATCATTGTTAGGCCAATTGTGAATTCGGTGCGTTAGTATATGGGGTTTCACTTCTGTTTCGGTTTGAGACTCGGTTTCAAGGCCAAGTAAGCTGTGGACGGTGACATCAGTGAATTAGAACTTAAGTGGTAGGTACTATAAAATTTTGGGGCCGGTTAACACACTTTAAGCGGACGGGTGAAATGGCCTGGATGGTCACGTTGAAGTCAGTTAAGCACCCGGGCTGTTAGCTTGCGGAGATGGCGTAGCGGTCTAAGGCGAAGCTGAAGAGTTCGCGTCACCGCAGGATCGAAACCCTCTTGTAAGCGGCGAAAGCCTTAATAGGCTCATTAGTGTCCGTTCGCGAGAAGTGGTACACTTCTTCGTGAGATTCCGCGGGAGACCGCGAGATTGTGAAATCGTCACCAAGCGATTTACGCATATACGAAGCTGACACCGCCGGGCGTCCGATACAGGTGTCTGTGCTGAGCCTTTCATTTGGTGTTTCCTCGAACGCCGCACCACACAGTGTACAGAAGCAGAAGCAGTAAACCAGGAATCAGCGGTGATTCATACGAAGGCTTTCGCCTCATCGCAATTTATTGGTTCAAACTGCTACATGAATATATTATTTAAAGGTCAAGGAGAGTCCGGCGATTCGCAAAATGGACTCTTTACTGCTAGCGCGCTATAAACACAAGACAAAAAAATTCAAGGTTTCCCCCTCCCTCTTTCAATAAAGGCACAGCAATTCTCTCTGCATATACTGCTGCCAGTGGGAGCCCAGAATACGGAGGGGGAGGGGCGCTCTAAAACAAATCGCTAAAAACGAAGCGGAACGTTTCACAATCGCATGTGAAGGTTTATTTCGGTGGCCTTAGCCACAGAGCTACCGTATTTGTCTCATATCTGGCAGCCCCATTGGCAGTGTGCTGGTTTGCATTTTTATACTGCGATATCATTCCTGTTGCTGCCACAGCTGTATTTTATTGCCTTCCACCTTTGACTCGGTAACCGCGCAGCATATGGTTATATTTAGCGTTGAGGCGAGCGGACGTTTGTTCACGCACTTTCATGGAAACTCTCAGAATTGGTATATTGTGAGTCATCGCGCTAATGAACTGCAAAGCGCCGGAGAACGATAAATGAATAAATGCAGCGAATGGCTCCTTTCACTCAGTTTAATTGATCGATGTTTCCAACTTCGTTTGGACCGCTCAAGTATAGGAGCAAATGAAACACACAGTTTTCCTACGCTGCGACAAACTATATTTCAAGACCGCTTCCGTGAAGAACAACTTGCGAGTCGAGAGCTGTTTTCACGGACGACGCCTGATAGGTACATACCGAGTGATGTCACTAGCCCCGCGCTCTGCTTTGCCTGAAACATTGTGCTGTCAGTAAGCAGATAAACACGTCAAGGCACTTCCTGTGCGTCTAGGGCACTCTCCCCTTGCAAGTTCTCTATCACGGATGCGCGGCCTTTGCAAAGGCCACGGATGGCCGTTTTCGCACGCTTGTCGTCTGTCGCGAGCGCTTGGCTACATGCGGGCACTGGGTTTGCATTGCGATTGCGAGACTCGGCATTCTTGACCTCGGACACGGCGAGCAGGTCCACATTATGAAGGGCAAGTGGACACTTGACAGAAGAAAAGGGGAAATGTCAGATGATACAGGTTTTTCTCCAAGCCATTAGTTGCGATTCGACAGGGTAGCCATTGGGTATCACAGTCGACGCAACGCTAAGAGGCGTCGTCCATTCGCAAGAAACGTAAAGCCAACTTAATTACATCTTTGATTTGCAGGTGCAGCGAGGTATGCGTTGTAATCCGGCACTTTTATTGGCGAGAACCGCCGATATGATGTAGGTCGTCTGAAATGGAAATGACGAAAGTGCACTGATATTCATCGATTCTGCTTTGAACACCCTCGTGGCTTGGTGCTAAGGTTTCTCCAATTGTAGAAGATACGTATAAATAGCTAAAAGCTCCGCTGGAACAAACGTACTGAGAAGTAATAGTTTAGTCTGGTTTCTGGGGGTTAAACATCTAAAAGGGACTCGCGCTATGAGCGGAGAGCTCCGAATGTAGTTTCGACCAGCTGTTCTCTAAAGTGCACTGACATCGCTCACTACACGGGACATTGCGCTTTCTTCATCGAAACGAGGCCTCTGCGGCCGGTATAAAAGCCTGATGTCCCAGATAAGTATTCAAGCGTCCTAGTCACTGAGGCAACGTGGTGAGACTGAGAAGTGATGTGTACCAGTTGCACACTATCATGAATGATTACGTGGTCCCAGGGAGTAAATTTTGTCCATGTGAGTTCTTGTTAGCTTACTTTTAATAAATCCTCCTGGTTGTTCTGGGTACACTTATGGCCCTCGTTAAAGTTTCAAAAAATGCTTCCGGTACTTTTATAATCTAACGCCTAATGTTTTCCTCTAAAAGTAATTTTTTTTTTTTTTTACGTTACTGTCCTCGGTTACGAAACTCACTGTCCACTCTAGACAGGGTTCTTTATTGACTTTGCTACGAGTTCCGCATCCAAGTTGACTGTGTAGGGCGCTTTCTAGCGGACGTTAGAAAAAGATGCGGCTTCGCGATAAGATATGTGGAACTGTGGCAATGTTCGCCGACAGAAGAGCGCTCACCACATGCCTAGCTTTCGCGCAAGTGCTCACAGAGCTAGGAACGTTACGAGGGTGGCTATTTTTAGATGGCGGATTCTCTCAAAACGATACGCTCAGGTACTCGTGTGGGAAGATCTGCATGGAAGGGACAGACAACTAGCTAGTCACTTATTGCAAACATTCAGATCCTTGTTTTTCTCCTCTGCTCAACATTCTGACGGCCTATCTGTCATAATACATATATGACTGCTTTATTCGCTGTCCGGAGTTGCAACCGCGAAGTTTTGCTGCCCTTTATAATGAGAACAGAGCAGTAAAAGAAAAAAAAAAACACGCTATGTATTTATCATACCTATAATAGAAGCTTATATATATATATATATTGTCACGTACACGGTGACTAAGGATACCAATGATAGCAGGGGGTAGCCCAGACACAACAACACAGCAGCACAGACGCAAACGTGCAAGCGACACTTTGTCGTCCTCCTCAACTTCGTCCTCCTTTCACACCTCAGTCATGCGCCACCTGGCAACGCTAGGTGGCAATATATATATATATATATATATATATATATATATATATATATATATATATATATATATATATATATATGAAGGAAGAAGCCAACAGTCGGCGAGGCCAAGGAAAGCGTTGGGGATGGTACTTTATGTCTTTTTTTTTTTTTAATGTTTACTTGGATAATCACAGAAATTAGTAGTGTAATCTGTTTAGGGGAAAGATAATTAAACACAAAGTAGAAGAAAAAACAACGTGCCGACGGTGGGGACCGAACCCACGACCTCCGAATATCGCGTCCGGTGCTCTTCCAACTGAGCTACATCGGCCGCTGTACCCCCTGCTACTTGCTTGGGTATTTATGTTGTCTATGTACGAACCTTGAGAGTGCTCACCAGCGCCACCCTCAGCCATAGCGGTGGACGTGGAACGTCCTATGTTACCGCCAGCGTCACGTAGAACGTGATCAAGAGCGAGGGCGAAAGCTGTGCTAGAACCCTCTTACGCTACCTATGGCTTCAAGACTGCCAGAACCGAGACCCCCGTAAGCTACAAGCAGATCAATTAAGGGGAAATGAGGGTGCTCGTTATAATACATGAAGGAAGAAGCCAACAGTCGGCGAGGCCAAGGAAAGCGTTGGGGATGGTACTTTCTGTCTTTTTTTTTTTAATGTTTACTTGGATAATCACAGAAATTAGTAGTGTAATCTGTTTAGGGGAAAGATAATTAAACACAAAGTAGAAGAAAAAACAACGTGCCGACGGTGGGGACCGAACCCACGACCTCCGAATATCGCGTCCGGTGCTCTTCCAACTGAGCTACATCGGCCGCTGTCCCCCCTGCTACTTGCTTGGGTATTTATGTTGTCTATGTACGAACCTTGAGAGTGTTCACCAGCGCCACCCTCAGCCATAGCGGTGGACGTGGAACGTCCTATGTTACCGCCAGCGTCACGTAGAACGTGATCAAGAGCGAGGGCGAAAGCTGTGCTAGAACCCTCTTACGCTACCTATGGCTTCAAGACTGCCAGAACCGAGACCCCCGTAAGCTACAAGCAGATCAATTAAGGGGAAATGAGGGTGCTCGTTATAATACATGAAGGAAGAAGCCAACAGTCGGCGAGGCCAAGGAAAGCGTTGGGGATGGTACTTTCTGTCTTTTTTTTTTTTAATGTTTACTTGGATAATCACAGAAATTAGTAGTGTAATCTGTTTAGGGGAAAGATAATTAAACACAAAGTAGAAGAAAAAACAACGTGCCGACGGTGGGGACCGAACCCACGACCTCCGAATATCGCGTCCGGTGCTCTTCCAACTGAGCTACATCGGCCGCTGTCCCCCCTGCTACTTGCTTGGGTATTTATGTTGTCTATGTACGAACCTTGAGTGTGTTCATAGGCGGCCGATGTAGCTCAGTTGGAAGAGCACCGGACGCGATATTCGGAGGTCGTGGGTTCGGTCCCCACCGTCGGCACGTTGTTTTTTCTTCTACTTTGTGTTTAATTATCTTTCCCCTAAACAGATTACACTACTAATTTCTGTGATTATCCAAGTAAACATTAAAAAAAAAAGACATAAAGTACCATCCCCAACGCTTTCCTTGGCCTCGCCGACTGTTGGCTTCTTCCTTCATGTATTATAACGAGCACCCTCATTTCCCCTTAATTGATCTGCTTGTAGCTTACGGGGGTCTCGGTTCTGGCAGTCTTGAAGCCATAGGTAGCGTAAGAGGGTTCTAGCACAGCTTTCGCCCTCGCTCTTGATCACGTTCTACGTGACGCTGGCGGTAACATAGGACGTTCCACGTCCACCGCTATGGCTGAGGGTGGCGCTGGTGAACACTCTCAAGGTTCGTACATAGACAACATAAATACCCAAGCAAGTAGCAGGGGGGACAGCGGCCGATGTAGCTCAGTTGGAAGAGCACCGGACGCGATATTCGGAGGTCGTGGGTTCGGTCCCCACCGTCGGCACGTTGTTTTTTCTTCTACTTTGTGTTTAATTATCTTTCCCCTAAACAGATTACACTACTAATTTCTGTGATTATCCAAGTAAACATTAAAAAAAAAAAAGACATAAAGTACCATCCCCAACGCTTTCCTTGGCCTCGCCGACTGTTGGCTTCTTCCTTCATGTATTATAACGAGCACCCTCATTTCCCCCCCTATATATATATATATATATATATATATATATATATATATATATATATATATATATATATATATATATATATATATAATTTTCTTTTGGCCCAAGAGAAAAGTTCGGAAAATTTAGAAACTTCTGCCGGGTGTACAGACGGGTTTGAAAAACTTACATTCACCACACGAATGTCTGACCAAGCTCTTTTTATTCTTGAAAGCAACGTTTACAAACTTCTAAAAAGAAACGATCGAAGCTGGCTATTGGATAAGCAGCGTGTTGCAGAGCACCTTCTGAAAAGCTACTTGAATCCTGCCCGAGCACTCGAATAAACAGTGACTGCAGCCGTGGGGGTTAATGACTGAGTTTTGTGATTTGTATTCTGTTATGCGCCGTTATTTCTTCGATTCGAGAGATTGAAGTGAGCACCGTGTTCGGTAAGCTGAGTTCCAGTAGAAGCTGCAGAAAACATTTATTCAAGAAAAATGTTTTAAGGTTTAGGAGCGGGGTTGGTCGAGTCCCTCAGTCCACGACTCCATTTGCTGATGCCGCAGCCTGAGCTCTCGCAACCAAGAACCTTTCTGCTGCGAGGTCAGAGCTGGACAGGGCTGCCTCCTAACCCATCAACGTTAGGTTTTCTTTACGGGGTATCACTAGATTTTCTTGGCAAGCCCATACCATATGGTAAAGATCTGAAGGCTGGCCGTAAAACGTGTATTCAGCTGAAAAATAATCTGAGCTAATTGCGTGCGGTTTAGTTGGGCTGTTGTAGGTCAATGTTTGTATCCGCTGAGGTGACACTCCTCTGATTTATACTGTCCTTAACCGTATCCCGGGAATGTCTGTCTCGCGAAGCTGACGTATTGCGGTATTTCGCTGCATTTAACTAGGGGCTGCGGATGGTCATGTGAGGTAAGTGACGAGGGACCCCGGGAGAGGAATGCTCGGGTTGCAGCGTGGGCATGCTCGTTTCCCTCAACCATTTGATAAAGAGGTACACATATGGCTTCATTATGGGATGTCTGAATTTCTAACCATTAGACCCTCTTCCGTATAGTTTAGGTTAGTGACGGCTATTGTTTTGATACCCTCGTAGGGACACATCGCATCCACAAAGAAGGCTCATTTGTCCTTGGAGTAGTTGTTGTTGATCACCCTGGCTCGTGCTTTGCGTAATGCCTGCAGTGGTGGTATCAGTGTCCATGTTGCATGATAGGGGCATTTTATAAAATGTGCCCCTCCATGCACGGGGTATGTTCCGTTTCTCTTGCATGGTGCTCTGCAGGCTAATGTCGAGCTCTTGAAGTGCTTGCAATCCGGTGGCGGTACTTTGAGAAGCAGAAGCTGGTCTTCCTCCTTGCATCTGCACAGCATCGCGTACTTAAAAACCAACAGCCACTTTGTAAGCATTCATTCATTCATTCATTCATTCATTCATTCATTCATTCATTCATTCATTCATTCATTCGTTCGTTCGTTCGTTCGTTCGTTCGTTCGTTCGTTCGTTCGTTCGTTCGTTCGTTCGTTCGTTCGTTCGTTCGTTCGTTCGTTCGTTCGTTCGTTCGTTCGTTCGTTCGTTCGTTCGTTCGTTCGTTCGTTACGTAAGAAAGTGAGCCCCTATGAGTTTATCAAATGTCTTGAAGACGCCAAGTTCAAGCAGCCGGTCGCTAGACGAGGGGAGAGAAAGAGCACTCGTCCACCGTGTCGTGAAGCTTATTTTAATTTCCAAGCTGCTGTGGTGCTTTTGAAGCTGTTCTGAACTTGGGATTAGTGATAGCTGTTGCTAATTCCAATTTCACCCCTGCTTCAATGGCACCGACGCAGCATGGACATTAAAATAAGCTGCAGGATAGGGCGGACGGGTACTCTTTCAGATCTCGTTGCTTCTTAGCTCAGTGGCGCACAGTTTGCGGATATGTTGTACACATTGAAGCCTACCCTTGGTGACAAACAATATACGAATGCAGCTGTGGAGTAGTGGGTTGAGCATCCTCTGCGCTTGCAGGCAGTACGCTGTCCGATCCCTAATGCAGCGGGTATCCTCTGCCCTTCCTACGATGCAAGCTTTCCCAGGTGCTGGTGCGCGGCTTTTATGAGATTAAGTGCCCCTGAAAGCGTATCTGCTTTGCCATCTGCGTCAAGTCGTCATTAGAAATATATCCCATCGTGTGTATATGCATACAAAGTCGCTAAAGGTAATATGAAACAATCATCTCACGTCACGACAAAACATAGCTAGCGAGACGAGCTGAAATTTGCGTAGGTGTATCCGCTATCTCTGCAGTGGTGTAGTGTTTCCCTGGTGCAAGTGCGGACATAAGTAAAAGGATCAGGTTTTTTCGTTCAAATTACTATCACGCCTCCTGCACTTGGAGACAAGAAAACAACTTTTTTCCATGTAAAAGGGCACTAGCGTCTACTACAGGTTCGCACCACGGCTGCCAGTTTCAATTTTGCAACTGGTGAAACATTTTAGAAGCAATTAGCGTGCTCCGTTTACTTTTGTCCGGGCCGGTACGGAATGCATATGCAAGTGTTCTGCTAAGCAAAGGAATGGTGTTTTTCGATTCATATCTTCGTGCGTTTATGGCTTTTTTTTTTTTGTTCTGCAACTGACCACGCGTTTACCAACCAGCCAGTAAAGTACGTTCATCGTGGAGTAAAGGCTGACGAAAGTATCATATGTGGTTTTCGCAGTCGCGCACTTTAGAATGCTATACCTTCTCACTGAAATGTCTTTTTTTTTTTTGCCTTAACGTATCAATGCATTATGATCATGACAAAGGTATGAAACATAGGCGTATCGTATTCAGCTGCAGTCTGCACAGATAACTTATTCCTTTTTTTTTTTTTTATTTGGTGGAAGAGAACGGTCAGACCAAAGAACAGCTAGATGTAACCCACAGAAGACCTTCGTGATTCCACTGGTTTTGAGAGGGCTGTAATAGACTAGAAACAAACATTTTCTTTTTGCAGAAACAAGGCGCTGTTGTCATGCTGAGATCTCGACAGTAATTTACCGAGCACGTCTTGACGGGCCGACGCCTGCTATGAGCGATGCGGTGCGTTCCTGGAGCATCTAGAGAAGTCGATTCCGTGGTGGTGGCGTATGTTGTGTGATATTTCCACACATCAACAACGGTGTTTTGCTTGGCGCTGGCTGAGATGTATCGTCTTCCAGAGTTGTTTGTCATGAAGCGCCGGTTTGTGGGCGCTCACTAAAGGCGACATTGCGAGCGCATTAGTGAAAGTGCTCCCTGTTGACAGCCGCGACTCGAGTGGAGGTGGAAGCCGAGAGTGTCCCTTCCGGCGTGACTGATAAAGTAACATCCGCTTTGCAGCCCCAATAGGAGCTTTTCATTAGATCCAAGGAAAAGCCTTGTTTACTGGGCGAAAGAATTTACAGTCACCTTATCTGCGCTTTCTATGCGTGAATAGACATTCTTGCGGAAAAACTGATGCTGTCACGGACGTCATCGCCTTGAGAAGCAGAAGCTGGTCTTCTTCCTTGCATCTGTACCATCAGATACTTAAAAACCAACAGCCGCTCTGTAAGTATTAATTAATTAATAATTATTATTTAAATAAATAAATTTTTCATTCATTGTTTTGCTTATATTCTAGCATGCTTAATTGCTACCGTACACATTTACTGGTTCATTTTTGCAGTCTTTTACGGCAGAGTTTCGCTTATAGCTGTTTCTTGAGGTCTGCGTTGTCATAATTTAAGCAGCCCCCGTTGCGGTAGCTCAGCGGTTACAGTGCTGAACGGCTGAATACAAGGACGTAGCATCAAATTCCGATTGCTGCGGCCGGGCCGCTTTTATGATGAAGGCGAAAAACAAGGCTCCGGTGTGCTGCGCGATGTCAGCGCACGCTAAGGAAACCGAGGTGAATTTTCCAGAGCTCTCCACTGAGTATCCTCGGGACGTTATATTAACTCTACCAGCAGAATAGCTTTAGGCACAGGAAATCTTTTAATGGTAAGGGTAACTTGGGCAATTTCCATCGCGTGTACAGGTATACTGGCGCGGCATTCATCCTTTTTTTTTTTTTACGTATATAACCACTTATACCTCATAATCACATAAGAAAGTTTATTATTTCCAGCTTGCGTCTGCCGCTATTCGATTGCACAATTCTTATGCAACCTTTGGCAACGAGTGACTTCGGGTAGCCCATTCCAGATCAGGGGTTACTCCTGTCTTATGTCCCTCACTTTATGTTGAAAGAGGAGAGACATATACTACAGAAGGAGAAGTGAAAATATCTGCACTCCATCGTTTCTCTATAACCTTAACTTCGGTAATTCAGGTGTAATTAGCGACCGACATTTGGAACGCCAGTTATAGACAAAAAGAAACGTTACAGCAGATGGATGAAATAGTTTCCATTGAGTCCTTTCACACAAAGCGTTTCCACGGGCAGTCTACATACCGCACATGTCAAACGCAAGACGTAAAATATATACAGATGGGCAAATCATACGTATTATTGACGGCTTAGCGCCCATACCAAAGGCGATTCGTAGTCGTCACCCTTAGTTCACAGTACCCGTACAAACACATGCACCAAATACACTACCCGGAACCCCACGTTGCTAGGCGCTCAGTTTGCTAAGACTGCCGATGGTGAAAACAAATTGATGCGTTGTCAAATTTCGCAAGTATGCCCTTATAATATATCGTCAGAATTTTGGCACGGCACACCGGATCGCGATTGTTCTGCGACAGGACACGCACTATCGTTTTTCGGTTCCGATGAATGCATACTATGAATACAGCTTGGATGCTTGCCAGTCAAGAATAAGGGGCAATAATTTTGTTGGAGGCACGGAATCAAATGAAGAGACCAATCCATCTACCGCTCAGCTTCATTATAAAAAAAGACACTTAGACCTCTCAGTAGGATATAGCCATATAATTTCAAACTTATATAGAATCCTTTAGAGCCTCTATACCTTGCTGTACGTCGATCCTCGCAGCTTCGTCGTACCTGCTGGAGTTGTTCTCAATTCGAAAGCAAATACACCGCAATAATCCGAGTCATCGCCAACTCCCAGCGACCTGAAATTCATAGAAAACATCACGTTGGCAATGCCTCGGTGACAAAAAAAAAAAAAAAAATATTGAAGAAAGCTTTAAAATATAGATTTCTTTTGTTTGCGTCTAACATGGCATGAGAAAAGATCAGCCTTCATCATGAGATATTACCTTGCTTACTTCTTTGGAAAGCAAGCGCTTCTTGTAACACACATGTGCAGCTAGGTCCGCTCCATTACGCATACTTTTTTTTATTGGGCAAATATATACGCAAGTATATATCGATTGATAACGGAGTTGCGATAACGTCTGTATCGGCGCTGCACACGCCTGCACAAAGAGTTATAGCGCTCTGCTGTGCTGTATTGGGCAAACAGACTTCCTTACGCCGCTAAAAAAATATTTACCTACGTTATCTTGATCTGTTTTCCTCTGCATGGCCTTCTTTTGACCTTGGAGTCACGAAAATTCAGGAATGTGTGTTGAGAACACAGTTTCTTTCTGTCCCCTCTATTTTTCTTCCTTTTTTGCGGTCGCGGCGTTCTGCACGATATCTTTCCGAAATCGGCTGGCCCGTGTTTTCTATGGGTGGGCGATGTTTCACTTAATACATATTTTGCTTAAAAAAAGGAGGGGGAGGGGAGAGGGGTATGACTAAAATTTATGCTAAGTTGATGTCAGAAAACAACTGAACAATGTAAGGCGCTCTGCTGTACAACCTGATTCTAAATAAAGCATGCTATTCAGCCAGCAGCGCGCTAAATACACTGCAGTACTTCATTCGCTGGGAAACGTTAGGCGTGCGCCGAGAAATAGAATAGTGTAATATATTTAGGTGATCTTCTCGTTTGATGGAATGGCTTCTTTCGCGTTGCTTGAAAGAGCATCGCTATTACTATCGGTTCAGTAGAACTCATAGAAGGGAAACGTCAGCCGCTCACCCATCTACTTGCACGTACAAGTGTCTTCGGGAGTCAAAGAACTTTAAGGCACTTTATTACAGCTGGTGTTAAGTGGTTTATTTAGATAGAATCAACTGTCTGACTAGTGGAATAGTGCATTTCACTTGTGAGAGATGTTAATTAGCAACTGTGTGCTTCATTCACTGGTGCCCCCTGTACGTCCGCCAATTGCTCTAATGAGCATTGTCTACCTGAAGAAATGCTACAAACTCTTTCATGGCTGGTTCGTGACCAGAATTTCGCGTCCCGATTGAACAGCACGACAGCTGACAATGATAATAATAATTGGCTTACAGGAAAGGAACTACGCAGTATTGGTATATACTTGTTCCGTGGACATATTCACCTCGTCGTTAGGGAAGTAGACGTTCACTGCGGCTTCTAGCGGACGCACTGGCGAAGTCTGCGGCTGCATTTTGAGGTAGTCAGTGACCATTGACTATAGTAATATGGAAATATACATAAAATAAACAACCACTCGAGGCGCAACAAGTCTGTGGTATCTAAAACACAGGTTAGCAATACAGGAAATATATATATATATATATATATTAGCGGATTGCTGCTTATATGAGGTGTGACCGTAATCTATTATTTCTTAGACATTCCAATTTATTTGTGTGCACCTAAGGACAGAGGACAGAGAAAAGAAGTGCTCTCTTTTGAGCGAGCTAGCGGAAGAGTGTTACCTCGAGGCTATTTCAATTTTTCTTTTTGTCGAATTCTGATGTACCGTAAGTGACACGCTACCAGAGTTATAGCCACGCAAAGCTAGATAGAGAATATGTGTCTGCTGAGCTTGCGCTTCTCTGCAACGGCTATATGGTAAAACCTGTATTGTTTAGTGACCGGAACCTGTTTTTGTGTACCATTGTGTGCGAAGATGCGGTGTAATTGGAATGTACGAAAGCTTAACGACAATCTTTTTAATAATGGAAGCTTTGTAGACACTGTGCAGCGACGCATTAACAGCTTGCTATAGATGGAGCCCGAAACAGTACTTGAGGCATGAGAGCTTTTGTAAAGAAGTTAAGATATATGCAACTGAGAAAGAGGGTTCTTTATACAGAGCTAAGCGGAGCACATATATAATTGCAAGGCGAGCTTGACCTCTTGTTGAGATTAGAAAATGCGCAACCAGCGGAATATATAATGCGAATCACACAGGTCAAAAGCTATCTAGAGGCTATTGATGTAGTCAAGTATAAAGGGGCTGTCGTCCAAGCACGTGCAGAAAGATTTTTTTTTTTTTTCCGAAGAAGCGTTCACGAAGCGCGCGTTAAGAGAGGAAAAGACGATATGCGATGAAGAATAAAATAAAAGAGAGAAATACCAACGGCGGGGTCACAATCGATAGAGTGGAGATACAACGGGTGTTCATAGAATATTTTTGCTACCTGATAGGCCATGCAAGACGAGTGAAGGAAGAATTTCATAGACTTTTTGACATTGATTCCAAGGCTCGTTGACAGTGAAGGCAAACTTGGATATACTCATCAGCGCACGAGGGAGAGAAAATGCGATAGATTACTTGAGTGCCGGAAAATTGCTAGGTACTAATGGATTGGGGGAAGCTTTTTGAAAAGCTTTTAAGTGTGCACTGTATTGTGTTTTGAGCAAGGGATGTGATAAGGAAGAAATTCCACCCTCGTTTCGAATGACGCACATTATTTCAATACCAAAGGGCTACGACCCTGTCAAATACTGGCCAGTGTGGGTTACAAAATTTTCATGAAGGTCCTAGCGAAATAGTTACAAAAGGTAAATAAACATATCGTAACGCCACATCAAACATGCGGAACTATATGGCGAAGCATGTACACATATATTCACGTAGTAAGAATCATATTGGAATGCTGTGACGCGTTTGAAGATCATATTGTAACACTGCAACTAGACCTGAAGAAGACTTTCGACCGGATTTGGTATGAAGATTTTTTTTTTTTCAATATTGGATCATGCAAACGTTGGCTCACTCATATTAAGGTGAGTTCAAATGGATTAGGCAAATTGTTTCACCAGCGCCATCTTAAATAAGCAGGGGACTGAAGGCTTTCAAATAGGACCTTCTATTAGGCAAGGATGTCCGCTTTTTGCTTTTATTTGTCATCTGTGTACAGACGTTTTGTTTAGAGCTGATTTAGAATGAATGGATCCAATGATTTAGACTCATTGAAAGCGAAGTAAATATATATATATATATATTTTGAGTGTGCAATATTTAAATTTTAGAATACGAATCGAATGGGACAAAGGGAAAAAGATCGTTCGTATGTCGAATATGTGATAAGTGAAAATAGAAGTAAAAACGATAGATTGTATAGAAAGCACTGTTCGTCTTTTTTTATTCCTGCAGAATTCACATCAGAATTGCACAGAACGGTATGACCTATTGAAAAGTCCAGTATATAAGTACAGGATTCCATATACCAGTTTCTTGCACTGGAAGGACCTGCATCAAACCCGATGGAGCTGTCATATCGCTGCTTAGTACAGTAAACTCTCGTTGATTCGCCCTTGAAATGTTCAGAAGCAAAAATATCCGAATTAACTAAAAGCTCGATTTATCGGATGGGCCTGACAAAACTGCCAAAAACCGTTTGTGAGACAATAATTTTACCAGATGAGCACCTGTACGATGGTGTTTTCATTTAAGATGAAACCGAAGTAAGTATACACGACGTCTCTTCCCCGTTTCGTGAAGTGCTTCGCTTTGCGCCCATTTTCGGAAAGGCCCCTCTCTTCAAAAAACGGCCCCGTCGCGTTTTGAGGATGCTATTCGCCGCGAGATCGACCTAGAGGTGGCGCCACCGTCACTCCGGTAGTGTGGATCGGCAGCCGGCGGCGCTCGCAGAAACACACGCTGCGTAGGTCTGCTTCCGAGTTTGCGGCGGGTTTGTTGGCGATGAAAACGTGTCCTCTGCAGTATTTCTGCAATATTGCAGAAACAAAATCCAAGGATTTCGCCAATGCAGCAGAAGAAGAGCGGATTTTAGGAAAACAAAGCACGCAACCACCAGTCTTCTAGATTTATTTTGCACCTTTCTTGCGCTGTACAGCGCTCACGCGCCTAATGCTCGGGCTTGCCTAATGACAGCTTTATTTTTCTTATCGACTTTAAACAGTTTGCGCGTGTCTCATGCGAGTGAGACCGACGAATTTAGTGTCAAGCCCACGCAGATACAAGGTTCGGGCTCTGACCTGCAGTAATTTAGATTGAATCGAGAAAGCCTGGTTCATTCTATTGTACTTGACTCGAGGATTAAGCAGGTTAAATGTAGCATTGGCAGCGTACTGCATGGCGAGTTGCTTTCGACTGAGTGCACATCAACTCTGGCCCAGACAACCACGCACAAGTATTCCCCAGAAATGAGATCACGCCGACACTATACAGGAAACCTCGTCGCACAGGAAAGCTGATTGTTCACGTGTACAGCGCTGAGTAGATTGAATTTGCCGAGATGCTTTTTGCGGCCACTGTCATAGAATGTAATAGTTTATTAATGCATGCGCCACTAACTGTAAAGGATTTCCTGAAACCGAGGAAAGTATAAGGGATTTCTGATGTGTGTGATGTTAATATATAATGGTAAATTAGTAGTGTAATTATTTTGTTTTGCAATGCGAATAAATTTCACCGTGTGAGAGAACTTTTACATACTTGACAGAATTTACAATGATCAGCGATTAATTTTCAGTAACGTTAAAGTGCAAGCTACGAATTACTCGCTGCGAAGACATCGTTATAAACTGCGCATGGGCACTGTCATGTTCTGGGAAGCAATTTTACAGGCTGAAAATTTCTTTATCACTAATTATTTAGCAGTGACTAAATCTTATGCGAAGTAAAATATTAGGGTTGCTTCCAAAACAGATGCCGGATATAAAACTATCACGAAAGAAATGGAGGTCATCTTATCATGCGACTATAAAATTATATTTTTTCCCGAACTAAACACTGATATTTAAGCCCGCATGAAGCTGTTTTACTCCCCTTGTCAGAAATGACGAGTTTTGTCGGAAGACAGCACTTGGACGAAAAGGGATTATAACGATTTTAATAGGCTACCAGTAAAGTGCATTTATCTAGGTGTATTATGTAATATTCCCCAAAAATGAGGTTACGCAAAAATGAGGTTTCGATGGAGGCGAAAAGCAAGGCGCCCGTGTGCTGTGCGATGTCAGTGCACGTTAAAGAACCCCAGGTGGTCGAAATTTCCGCAGTCCTCCACTACGGCGTCTCTCATAGCCCGAGTTGCTTTGGGACGTTAAATCACACAAACCAAACCAATTAGGTGCAGGGAAGATGTTTCCCAAATTTTCGAGCATTTTTCTAAAGCAAAATGTGCTCACTACCACTGCTACGGATGCGCAGAAGCCTTCAACAGAAAAAAAAAAAGGATATTGGTCCGGGGTTTAACGCATGAAAGCAATTAACATCGGCTATGACGGATGATTGCATGGCTGGTTTCGGTGTCGTTTTTTTTTTTATTATTACCACCACATCGACCACGTGGGATTGCTTAATGTGCAGTCACATCCCACACCAGAGGGGCGCCTTTCGAAACGGTTGTGATTGAATCCCCCGTTCTCAAAATCAGCAGTCGAGCGCCCTTACCATTGAGACACCGCGACAGAGGTTTAAAAGCAAAAAAAAAAAAAAAAATGTACTCACACAACTCTATCGTGCATACAGACGGCATAGTAGGCTAGAGTGGTCTGTTCAAACTGCATTCTGCTATATGAAGCAGTCTGCGGTGGCATATGTTTTAGTAGCTGCAGTATTCCAAACAGAAACGGGAATATGCGATTTCTGAGCATTTGCATGAACTTTTATTGACGGCAACGACCTGTTTTGCTTTGACACGGCGGTAACAACAGTAACACTTCGTTTGAGACATTGCATGTCAAAGGATCTCAAGCGCCGAAGACCGCGATGGATGATGTCCTTATCCAAGCATGACATGCTCGATACGGACAAGTATATATTTTTTTTAATGAAGCGGGGGGTTATAGACTGTTCATATTTATTTTGCAAGAGGCATATAGGTAAGCAAAAGCGCTCAGGAACCATGAAACAAACAAAACACTCCTGTACACGCCGCATGCGCGCGCGTAAATCGCCGCGGGCTGACACGCGACGCGAAAACGCATCCACACTGAGTAGGTTTCGCCGCTGAGCCGCAAGGTGGCGACTCTGCTCGATCTCGAGGCCAATACTGCACATTCTTCGCGGTCAAGCATTACGGTGAAGCGCGCAGTGCTGAAATTGCTGTGAGTTGTCAAATTTTCGGGGAATTCGGTAATTTTTGAATATTCAGCAATTTTGAATACGGATACGATTCGAATAACACACATATTCGATTCCTATTCGAAATTTTGAATGTTCCTACAGTGTTAGTATTATCCTATGCAGAAGACATGGCTGTTTTCTGTCATAATACAGAAAGCTTTTCGGAGGTAATCAAGGATGTTTATTCGATTTCGTAAGCAAACAGGCAGCGCAGTCAATTTGGGTCTGGGGAAAAACACTTTACCTGTTGGAAATTATTTCTGTTGCACCTGCGAGGTACCTCGGTGCACCGCTTGAATATTAAATTAATATAAAAGTTTACGGGAGGGATGAATGTGAACATGTGCAGTCCAAAACAGCAAAGTGGGGTGCTACCGTTGAAAGTCGAGCTAGTTGGTTAAACGACATGATGCACCACGCAGCGGAGTGGGCGACGACACACAGGAGCAGCATTGTCCTTGTTTATGTGTATGTGTGTAAAGTGGGGTGGCCTTGGTTAATCCATGTTTGAGCGCTCAAATGCAAGCAATTTTTTATTGTTGCGAAAGTCTGGCGCCTATTGTAAGAGCTGTCCATGTCAAGGGTTAGCATGTAGGAAATTCACTGATTGCTAGCACATTTTTTTTGTGGGGTTCGGTTTCGAAGAGAATAAGTTGTACAAGTTTGTTTCGCTCAGTGAAACGTGGAGGACTTGGTTCGACCCATCTATTTTTACGCGGGGCTGTTTTCAGGTTTTACGCGCGGTGTTTTCCAAGTTCGACTAGTTGTGTCATGACTTACCCTGATTTTTGCTGTTGTCAGCAAACATCATACGCAGAATGTTGAGCGTTCTTTCGCGAGAGGTTGTGGCTTCTTTCCTGCTCCTGTTGTAGGCCGTCATTGCACCCGCCACCGCTTTGGTGGTGGACGACGGCTGTTGCGACGCGCGTCTTTCTCTCTCCGTATTTTTTTTCCTCTCTATTTTTTCCTCTGTCCGCACAAGGCAGCGCAGGGGGCTCGGCTACACAGCCAATAGCAGGCCCGTGCGTTTTTTTTTTCCTTCTTCGTACAGTCGCAAAATTTTAAAAGTGAGATTCTCACTGGATACCTAAGTGCTGTAACACAAAAGCACGTACTGGTGCGAACAAATTGAAGTGGAACACTCAATTTACTTCAAGAATTTTAACTGGTAGGCATTGTATGCGCGAACCGGTAATAGAGGCCAATGCCCTTTCACAGGGACAAATGTATTTTTAACTTCACTGCACAAGGCGGGACTTTAATTGGAACCAAAAATTTTGCTTGATGTAATGTTGCCAGTGCATATGCATCTTTAATTACACAATGGGGAGGGGGGGGGTAAGGATGTCTTAAAAGGAGTTAAAAAGATGCCAGTACAATCGCTCGCAAAAAGTTTCTTCTTTCGTTTTTTCGTTTACGTAATGGTACATTACCTATTGCATCGAACAGCGCGAGAAAACATGGGGACAGAAGAAAGGACTGGCTCAGGACGAGCTCTCAACTTGAGTCGCCATGCTACGCTATATCTATACGCGTGATCGAAATAAATCGCAGAAAAGGAAACAGGATTATAAACACGCAAAAAATATAACAATGAATGAGAGGTACACCACCTTTTTGTCATCTTGTTTGAAATATGCAACTTTAGTATTGGTTTAGAATATGTTGGGTTTGCTGATGCACGTTTCCCGATGTTTTGGGATGTGAAAACTGGGTGCGAGTCTGAAACTGACTGAATTTTCTTCGTTTGCACGCATTTCCCCAAAGTTTTGTGTTATGATTTATGGATATAATTAACTGTTTTTCAATTTTTTAACCTCCCATGTAGCACAAAGTGGGCTAAAGTGGGCAGCACAAATTGAATGGGTAGATGTGGGCAAAGTAGGCCAGCCCTGATAGGCTGGATGTGAGCGCTGCAATGGGGGCCGACATAGGCCTGAAGTGGGCCGTCGACAAGCGCCCCGAAGAGCCCCACTTGGGACCGATGCAGACAGCTCTTTGGGACTGCCCACATTCTCCCGAATTGCCAAATGTGCACATCCCACCCACTTCTACAGGTGGTCCTGCTTCGGACAGATTTGGTCAGTCGCTCTGGATGAAGGTTTTTTATTTCGGTCAGCCCCTGAGATAATGACATAGGACCGATGCGGATTCTACAGCGGCAAGCCGAACTTGTACTTTGCCACATTATTTCTATAGGGGTCCGATGCAGGTAATTGCTGGGCACCTGTAGTCGATATTCTCGCATTGAATATTTACGGGCATACTTAGGTAATTATTTTATACATCTCTGCCCTTTCTAATCAGGTACAAGATGACAGAGAAGAAAATAGAGAAAAGGGAAGAGAAAGAAGAGGGAGGGAGAAAGACGCGCGTCGCAACAGCCGTCGTCCGCCACTGAAGTGGTGGCGGGTGCAATGACGGCCAGCAACAGATACAACCACCTGTGATAGGCTAGCTACCGCAGCAAACAGTAGGGATCGACCATTCCCAGCCCCATAGTGCCAGGAGCAGCCACCCCTCCCCGGTAATACCGTATGGAGAGTTGCAGGCTGTCCAGAGCGATCACCTAGGAATATTTAGCAACTTGTATGTTCCAATCTTTTAGCTCTATTTACATGAGCGCGAGAACCATGAATTTTTGCTAACCGACTAAAAATGCTAACTTTTATATAAGTCATTTACAATAATAAGTTAAGGCAATATATAATACAAATAAAGGATATAAAGAATGCGTGCACAGTAGTATGCAGACACTCCGGTGTGTTCAGTTCGACTACAGCCAATGTAGGACCCACAGCGGCATTGATTCGGCAGCCCCATTTGGGCTAGCGCTATTTTTCGCCCGCCCGCGCGCGTACAGGCACTTCTCTGGGACACTTGATCTGATATATGTCATTTCTGACAGACCAGTTCATCAGTAGGGTGCCTCGATGTCAGCGCCGCCGTTCGCTGACATCGAGGCACCCTAGTTCATCAGAGGAGGGCCGCCCCATCTAGTAGGTGAGTGAGAGGTCCTTTAGCTCAGGGCAAGCGTAACGCCACAGGAGAAGTAAAGATGGCGCCACCCACTCTTGGTTTCCGTTTAGCGCTGGAGCTTCAAAAGATAACGTGGGTCTGGAAGGCTGGAAGCCGCTTAAATGATCTCATAAAATACATTGATCGATTGAACTGTGTGAGAAAGGCGGATCAGGCTTTGGCCTTACGTGGTGTGCTCATTTTAATGGTATTTTATGAAAACTGCTATTAGATTTGCACCCATCGTTCACTCTACGTAGGATGCCATGGCGCGAATGTCGCCCAGGCCTAGACCAGACTGTACACGTTCTCTCATTTCGCTGTCACGGTAACGACGAAGAACGGTATCTTGAACGAACTGAAGTCCCTTGATGTTTGTACAAAATTTGGTAAGTATTGCAGGGAGGGGGGGGGGGGAATTGGAGGGACACTTATTCTTCGCCTTGAACAACATTGTTATGCTGTAGTGACAATGCCGAAAGCCATGAGCGGAAAGACCCGGAGAGCACTGGAATTAGCTTTTTATTGGGCTGATAGAGTTTCGAAAAAGAATGAGGCAACAGCAAGTGTGCTAGGCGGTCGTCCAACTACAAATGTCTGTTGCACTCGTCAACGCTTAGTTTAAAGATGGTGAACATTGCGGAAACTTGGGACATCGTGGAAACAAATGTGAGTGGCTGGAATTATTCGATATAGATCTCGGCGCAACTTGCGCAACAAAGAAAATGACAAAGCCCCCTCTCTGCAATACTGAGCGTGAACAAAGAGCATAACACCTTTCTGCGCGGTACGTCAAAGTGATACCGCCGCAAGCCATTGGCTACCAGCAGCAACAAATTATAAGTCACTGTAGCAACTGAATTAGGAGAATGCGAAAGCATTAGCGCTGCCACGCCTTTCTGATAATTTTTCTTTTTCACTTTCAAATGTGTTTATTTTGATTTTATTTTGCTAATTCAAAATTTTTATTTGCTATTTCTAATATACATTAAACCATTTAATTAAATAGCACATAATATAGAGAAGCGGGATTATAGTGGTTGTGTGTGTGTATATTGAAGCAATTAATTTTAAATAAAGCGTTTCAGGGGAGGGTAAGCGCTGTCCCCTCCTTGTGTTCTTGTGTGTAGCTCTTTTGTTATCACGAAAATTTATTGAAGCCGAAAAACACCTTTTATTGGACTGCATCCCTGCTGATTGTAAGCATGACAATGGAAGTATGGAAATTGTAAATTGTTGTCGATGATTCCATGATTCAGACTACGAACGACGAAACTGAACGACAGTGAAATACTAGCGTATAGTGCGAATGTTTTAATTAGTTCCATGTGTTGCTGGCGGAGACTCTCGAGAGTAGAAACAGATCATTTTGAACGAAGTCGCCGAATCTAGATCACTGCACATGCCACGTGATTTGCAATGTCTTTTACCCTCCTCAGTAAGAAAGAAAATACTTGTTCGTTACTTTTTGATAAAATATAAATCGAATGCAGCCTATACCTTGGGCAAGGATTCGAATCGCGTACCATGCATGGTCTGGCGGTTAATTATTCTAGCGACCGACTACTTAGCGGCACAAATACGTCCAATAGAAGCTGGCACTTGTGATATACAAATGGCGACTGGTCACCTGCATGACAGGCAGCGATACTTACTACTACATTAACGAGGTTTTTGATTTGTTACATGCAAATCCATCTCGCTTGTGGGACATACATATGATTGAACGCCATACAGAACAGCCTGGGTTCAAAGTGTAGTGCGTTTTGGTCCAAAGTGCACATGCAGTGCAGCATCGCATTCTTAAATGGGTGCTGGTTCTAATAAATGCATCTGTACCTCGTATTTATTTACTTCAGACTTACTGCCAGCCTTCAAGAAAGTATTAGGCAGGAGTGGGACATGAAGTTTAAAATAAAAATACACGACAGAAAAGTATGCCATAAATACGCCACGCGAATCAAGAAGAAAATCACAAATAATAAGCCAGTTTGCACACAGCCAATAACAATAGACAATGTAATTTTGATTTGTGGGTGAATTTGAGGTGTATCAAGGCATAAAATAGGCGTAACCATCGCAGAATTCCACTCATATTTTATTACCAACGAAGTGGCCTGTTGTATTAGGTTCACACATACCCATTAGGATACAGTCGTAAGACGTCAGCTTACGTGAATACCGTATACTCTAGTCCATAGAATGTCTAGCGCGCTACATAAAAGGTTAGGTTCGAATCCGGCCTAAGATTGCTGAAAGTTTTCTGTAAGCGAGCTGAGTTAGATTGAAACCACAAATCACTTTAGACATGTGGCGCTCTTTTCGTGCGAAGAGTCACAATCACTTCCATTCCAGCCGTGATGTCAAGTTTCCCGTGAGCACTGTCGGGTGCTTACGCCTCCTCCGTCGGTCGGGGCCCATTAGGGACGTATCCCGTCCTGCAAAATTCAACCGTCGGATCACTGATTCGGACAATGAGGAAAGCTGCCCCGCTCCTGCCGCAACCCCCTTGGTGCCGCAGGTAGCTGGCTCTGGGGCAGCCACTCCCTCCTCCTCCCCTCCAAAAATGTTCAATCATGGCGAGACACCTTAGTCAAAGACGCTCTTCTACCTCCAATTCGGCCATCTCAACATTAATAACACAATGGAACTGTAGAGGTTTTAAGGACCGCACTAAGCGGGCCAATTTCCGCCTCTACCTTGAAACATTCGAGTCTGTACCAGCCGTGGTTGCCCTCCAGGAGCCAGGCCTGGGCGCCACACTTTCAAATTACACGACGTTCCAACAGGATCCCGCGTCTTGTCTTCTCGTACACAAAGCATGCACAGCCAACTTAGTGGATCTCGATCTCCAACTAGATTATTCTTATGTAATGGTGACAATCCTACCACTCCGCCGCAGGGACCCGCCATTGCATGTACTCAACGTGTACTGCCCTCCCAAACTGAAGCGAGTGACATTCGCGGACCTCTTCAGCCGCGCGCTAAGAGTAGCGGGTCGCGATCCCCTCCTGATCGTGGGCGACTTTAACGCTCCCAGTCAGCTGTGGGGGTATCGCAAGGAGGAGTCGCGCGGACGTAAGTTGGCGGAACTTGCGTCCACGTTGGGCCTCACCCTCCACACTGACCCGGTCTGCCCAACACGGTTAGGAAACTCCGTGACACGGGATACGTGTCCGGACTTAACCTTCACTCGCAACATAAGACACGCAGACTGGCTCAACACCAAGGAAACCCTCGGTAGTGACCACTGCATCCTTAACATTACAATACACACACGCCCGCTCAAACGTCCCACAACACAAGCCCGTATCCCAGATTGGACGAAATTCAGGCAAAATTTTGACTCACTTGATAACAAACCCATTTCCGAGCAAGGCTACTCAGCATGGTCTCAACAGCTGCTGACACACCTTCGCTCGCATGAAACACAGATCCAGCTCTCAGAGGCGGTTACGGACGTGGATAACCACCTCCTACACCTCTGGGAAGCCCGTCGCAGCCTCGTCCGCCGTTGGCGACGCCAGAAACACAACAGAAAGCTTAAAGCTCGAATTGCCGAGCTCACCCAGAAAGCGGCTGAGTACGCGGCCCATCTCGCCGACTCCAACTGGGTGGATAGATGCAACACGGCCGCGCGACAAATGTCTAGCCGCAACACATGGCGCCTCTTTCGAGCCCTCATCGACCCAACCCAAACACGAACTGAAACACAGAAACATTTGCAAAGAGCCATGCATGCTTTCTCTGGCAACACGACACAACTGGAACAGAAACTCCGGGACCAGTATCTGTGTACAGCCCAAGACCCCCGTGGATCATCATACTCTTATGCAGGAAGAGAGAACACAGAGCTGGATCAAATTTTCCAGCTCCATGATCTGCGGGCGGCTCTTGCCAAAATGAAACGAGGCACTGCCCCGGGAAGGGATAAGGTCACCGTCAAGCTTTTGACGAACCTGCCCGACTCGGCATACCAGTCCCTCCTCGACTACATCAATGCAATTTGGCGCGGGGACACCCCCCTGCCAAGCGACTGGAAAACGGCTCTGGTAACCTTCATTCCTAAATCAGGGAAACCAATTGACACAGATAACCTCCGTCCCATCTCTCTCACCTCCTGTGTGGGCAAACTAATGGAGACGATGGTGCGGGACCGGCTATCTGAATATCTTGAACAAAAACATGTATTCGCAGGCACCATGTTCGGATTCCGCCCACACAGATCCGCTCAAGATGTCCTCCTGCAACTCAATCGGGAAGTCCTTGACCCACTCGAATGCCCCCATAATGACCGGGTAGTACTCGCCTTAGATCTCAAAGGGGCATTTGATAATGTAACACACGAGATTATACTCACCCACCTAAGCCAGACCGACTGTGGTCTCAACACATTCCAATACATCAAGCAATTTCTCACGGATCGTCAATCCTACATTCGCATCCAAGATAATGAGCATGGTCCTTACCTACTCGGCACGCGGGGAACCCCCCAAGGCGCAGTACTTTCCCCGCTGCTCTTCAATTTGGCTATGATGCACCTGCCTGCCCAGCTCGATGGTGTCGCTGGTGTGCAGCACGCCCTGTATGCCGATGACATCACCCTGTGGGCCACGCATGGCAGTATCGGGGACATTGAAACCAGCCTGCAAACAGCTGCGACGATAGTAGACCGCTACGCCCGCCGCTGTGGTCTTCAGTGTTCCCCACAAAAATCAGAATTTGTGCACCTCCGCCACTCGCGAAAGTGCACAACTCAAATCACTCTATCTTTAGACAGTGGTCCCATACAAGAAGCTGACGAGATACGGGTACTCGGACTCTACATACACAAACACAGACGATCAGACACTACATTGGCCAAACTCCGTAAGGTGGGGGACCAGGTGGGCCGCATGGTCCGCCGGGTTTCAAACAAACGCGGGGGGTTGCGAAGTAAGGATGCCTTGCGGCTGGCAAACGCCTTCGTGACCAGTCGGATTTTATATTCGACACCGTATCTCCACCTACGGAAACAAGAGGAGGATGCCCTTGAGGTTATCCTTCGTAAAATTGTCAAGCGTGCCCTGGACCTCCCCATCACTACTTCAAACAGGCGTCTTATGGCCCTTGGGGTGGTGAATACTTTCCGGGAGCTCCGGGAGGCCCACCTTACAAATCAGTACACGCGTTTGTCGCAAACGGAGTCGGGTCGCCGCCTTCTTGCTCGACTCCGTATCCAACACACCACACTCATGGAAGACAGGTTTCGCATCCCAGAATTGTGGAGACGCGCCCTCTGCGTGCGACCTCTGCCAGCGAATATGTCACGCGAAGATCATAATGGTCGGCGCCTGGCACGAGCGGAAGCCCTAGCCCGACATTATGGCAACAAAACAGGAGTATACTACGTGGACGCCTCCGGCCCTCACCACGGGGGATGGTACACGGCCGCTGTAGTTCACAACAGCAAAACGGTTAACGGTCTCACCTTCAGAGCCCACAGTACAACACACGCAGAAGAGGTGGCGATTGCTCTCGCGGCCTCTCATTCCGACTCAAAATACATAATTACCGACTCGCGAGGAGCCTGTCGGAACGTCAGACAAGGCTGGACTCCCTTACTAGCCTATAAAATTTACTTAAATTGCATACGGGATACGGACCCCGCACACCGCTACCTTATATGGGCCCCTGCTCATCAGGGTTTGGCAGGAAACGAGGCAGCAGACGCAGCCGCCCGCGCGCTCTCTCACCGGGCTGTTTTCTCCTCCCTACCCGATCAGGAACCCGATTTTAATCCGGCCTACACCTTCAAAGATATCACGACGTACTATCAAAATTGTCATCGCCTTTACCCCAGCCCATGTAAAGGTCTCAAAAAGGCGGATGAGCGGCTCCTTCTCCGCCTTTTCACCAATACATTGCTGTGCCCGGCAGCCCTAAAACATTTTGACCCCTTCTTTAGTGGCAGCTGCCCACACTGTGGAGCGGTGTCTTCTGACATCTATCACATGGTGTGGGCCTGCCCCTCCAACCCGTCTATTCCCCCCATCCCCAACCCAACCCGGGAGAACTGGGAGGCGGTCCTGCTCGGCTGCCACGACTTACAGGCCCAACAAGCCTTAGTCGGACGCGCCCGAGCGGCGGCAACCGCCACTGGGGTCCCCAACTAGGGACCTCCACCTAGTGTTTGTAAGGACCGGCCCCTTACGGGCCGATCCAAACATCCTTGTGTAAATAAATGTTCTTACCACCACCACCACCTTACGCGATCATCAGCCTCTCGACCAATCAGAAGTTTTGTGTCAGAGCAACGGAAACGCCGAGTTTTCAGGGCAAACAAGACTGTAATGCTGCTTCATAAAGTTTCTTGATATGAAGTGCGTTATAAAACACATATGAAGGAAGCCGACAGCCACCAAGACAAAGCAGAGCATAGATGACTATTTCATTCAATTTTTAGTACCACGCGAAAACCTAGTTCCCTTTTGAAGAAGTGAAAAATTGGTCCCGCCCGACATGCGGGGATACTGACGAGGACTGTTGACGGTGGCCCATACCACTTTCTCATCAAAAGGAAGCAACGGTTATGCGGTCAGTATGCAGTGCACACAAAGATGAGAAGAGCGACGAAGAAAAAAATATTGTGCTCCCCGTCGGGGAATCGAACCCCGGTCTCCCGCGTGACAGGCGGGGATACTGGCCACTATACTAACGAGGAGGGCTGTGGCGATAGCGCATATCAGTTCCTTATCACGGGGAGCACTTTTTGTGCTCAACTCTCCGGAAAGGGCAGCAATGGAGAGAGACGAAGGACAATAAGAGGAGGAGGAGGAAGAAGATGGTCGCTGAGGGTAACAAACTGGATTCCAAGGGAAGGAAAGCGTAGCAGGGGGCGGCAGAAAGTTAGGTGGGCGGATGAGATTAAGAAGTTCGCAGGGGTCAGGTGGATGCAGCTAGCACAGAACCGGGTTAAGTGGAGAGATATGGGAGAGGCCTTCGCCCTGCAGTGGGTATAATCAGGCTGATGATGATGATGAGGAAGAAGAAGTAGTAGAAGAAGAAGAAACGTGCTCCCCTTCTGGGATTCGAAACTCGGTCTCCAACCTGACAGGCGGACATACTAGCCACGTTCGCGAAATTGTTTTTTCTTTTTCTTTATGGCCGCTTTTACCGGCGCGCACTTGTCACGCAGGGACAATCAGCCCGTGTGCCACTGATGGCGCGCGGTATCGGTAGATGACAGCAGAAGCGGCGGCCACATTGAAGAACTCGATGGCTACTCCGACCATAACGGAACTCTCCAGCGTGAACTGGCCCAGGAGTTATCGCTGGAAATAGTAAATCTACGAGCCGACTGTGAGGGAACAGTTACGTGGTGTGCCCGAGGCCAGAGTTCATCCATTGACTATGGGCTCGTGTCGCGGAAACTCTGCGGTGCACTCCAGAGCATTCACATCGACGAAGAAGGCCAACACAGCTTGGGGAGCGATCACAATCGTCTCATGCTGCGGTTCAAAGCGTCCCCATGGCACCGACAACCTAAACGACGTGAAGGCCCAAAACAGTTTCTCCCTGCTACAGCCTATGAACAAGTGGCCCACGAATTTGAGCTTAGCCCCCACCGAGAAGAGGCAGCCTCGTATGAAGAGTACATCAGTGAACTTCGCCGCATTATGCAGAAGCATGTGAAGATAACCAATGCGCGTCGAGGGGTCTGTAGAAAAAACTGGTGGGATGGGGAGGTTAGAGCAGCGCTGTGTGCCCGTCGTCTTGCCAACCGACAATACCGTCGGGCGGTTAGGAATCCTGACAGCGAAGATGTTCAGGGAAGTTGGCAAGAATATTTGCTTCGAAAGCGGGAAATGCAGGCCATTACGCAGCGGAAAATAGCCGAAGCCAACCATAAGACGCTCCAGGACATCAAGAGCGCTGGGAAGGGAGCAGCGTCCAAATTCTGGATGTATGTGGCACGACAGGATGGCAGGCCGGCACAGGCAGAAATCCGAGACGAGTCAAGTGGGGCAAAGACGGCTGATCTTCATCATGCATTGACCGAGCATATACGCAAGTTATACGCGGCACCACCAGCACTTGAGGAGCCTTGCATGAGTTCCCCAACTTGTGAGCAGCCAGGGAGGGCTAATAGGGAAGAAGAAACCTGGTCAGTGTCGTTGGGAGCCATCGATAGAGCAATCGCCCGGATTAGCGCGCGCACAGCTCAAGGGCTAGATGGCATCCCTGCGGGGCTCGTGAAAAGCCTGGGCAATGAGGCGCGGGCACAGCTTGCCGGTATCTTCACAGATATACTGGCAGGCAGTCCTATTCCAGAAGACTGGCGCCGTGGCAGAGTGATCCTGCTGCCAAAAAAGGGCGGTGATGCCGGTCTCTTGCGCGACTATCGGCCTCTCACTATTACCAGCGTGCTGTACAGGGTCTTCGCGCAAGTCCTGAAGGCTTGGATGACCGGGTGGGCGGAAGAGGGCAACCACTTAACCGAGTTGCAGAATGGGTTCCGACGTGGCCGCCGCCTAGAAGACAATCTGTATGTCTTAAGCCAATGCGTAGAGATCGCGCGTAAAGAGGCAAGAGGGCTGGTGAGCTGTTTCCTGGACGTAGCGAAGGCTTATGACAGCGTCCCCCAGGAACAACTGCTGCAACATCTGGATACAAGTGGAATGCCCAGACCCTGGACAGAGATGCTCCGACGTCTCTATGCCAACAACACGGTGAAAGCCACCCTCAATGGCATCTGGTCGGGCGAGGTGGTAGTGGGTAGGGGTCTGAAACAGGGCTGCCCACTGTCACCCTCGTTATATATGCTATATACGGCGAGTGTTGAGCGGCGACTACTGGCGTCGGGTGTTGGCTTCATAGTGGAGCGGATGAACGAAGGCATCAGGGAACGACAAGTGTTGCCAGCGTTGGTGTTTGCTGACGACATTGTGCTGCTGGCAGGGGACGCGAAGACCTGCAAGCCCTCATCACCGATTGTGCTGAAGCACTGGCACCTCTTGGGTTGCAGTTCAATGCCAAAAAATCGGCCGTACTTGCTTTTTCTGGGCCGGAGCCCTCCTGTCCCTTGATGTTGCCAAAAGGTGTGCCGCTTCCTCAAGCTACAGAGTACCGCTACCTCGGAGTGACATTCGGGATTGAATCTGACTATACTGCTGGGCATGAGTTACATTTAAGAAGATCATCCCAGCGGGCTGGCAACATCCTTCGCAGGAGATGCTTGTGGGGCTTTAACCGTTTTCTTATGGTGCGGGATCTGTGGAAGGCGGTTCACGTCCCTGCCCTGACCTTTGTCAATGCGATGGTATGCTCTACAGCACCTACCCGCGAATGGCTGGAACGCAGTCAACGCACTGTTGGAAGGCTGGCTCCGGGCTGCCATGGGAACGTTGCAAATGAGGCAATTCAAGGCGACCTTGGTTGGTCTAGTTTTGAGGCGCGCGAAGCGCGAAGCAAGGCGTCGTATGACGGCAGGCTGAGACTCATGCATCCACACCGATTAGCGCGACAAGTGTTTGATTACGTCCACCGTAATGGGATCCGCACCAGATGGACGAAGCGACTGCAGCAACTCCACAGGAAGTACGGTTTCTATTCTCAGCCCGTACAAGAGGAGACGGAGCGAAAGTGGGCGAGAGCTGTTGAGACTCAGGTGCGAAAGGTGGAAACTGAGCGCTGGAGGAAGGCCATGGAGGGAAAGTTCACACTTAAGCTCTACAGAGAACACAAACAAGAGATTTGTGCGGAACTCCTCTTCGAGGCACGAGCCG
The DNA here is from genome assembly GCF_055883805.1 of Amblyomma maculatum. Lineage (NCBI taxonomy): Eukaryota > Metazoa > Arthropoda > Arachnida > Ixodida > Ixodidae > Amblyomma > Amblyomma maculatum. The sequence goes on along the minus strand of NC_139349.1, from coordinate 33,624,247 downwards.
GAGCCCTCCGAACTCAGATCTATCGCCAGCGCTACAATGCTGGTGTGCGAAGTACGGTGTGCAGAGTGTGCGCAGTGAGTGAGGAGACTATCGACCACTTGGTTCTCGACTGTGCGGGCCTCACACCAGCGCCGACAGAGAGCACTACACTCCCACAGACGCTTCTGATTGCGCAAGACAATTCAAAGAGGTGGCCAAGACCAAGTGCCGCTTGAGAGAGTGGTGGAAGATAGTGCGACCAAAATAGTAGATGAAAATGTTAATCTGTATCTATGTACCTGTAAGTGTTAGTGTGCAGTAGGTGAAAGTGATCCAGGCCAGGATATTGTTATAATGTAATATCCACCCGTTACAAAGGGGAAGGCCACAACATCCATCCATCCATCCATCCATCCATCCATCCATCCATCCATCCATCCATCCATCCATCCATCCATAAACTAATACCCCAGTCAAGCGTGCAAGTTAAAGTGCACTTCCGCGGAGTGCACTTTGCAGCTTGAAAGAGATTTTACGCTACGCAGTGCTAAACGGGAAAGCGAAGTGCACTCGTATAAGCACTCGTTGGTACGAAACTAGCGACTGAAAAACATGTTTTAAAAAAGAAATTGGAACCTCCAAGCGCGAACTTCAGGGAACTGCTTTATAAAGTAGTAAAAAATTTAAAAAATGCTTAAAACTTGACACCGGGCCATGATTCATAGACCCCTTATCAACGAACACCATGAACAATAACAACCGCCCCCTAACTGAAAATGGCGTAGCCGTAGTGGCGCACCACTCATAATGTGGAAGTTGCGTACGGGGTTACATCACGTTTTTGTTATTTGATATTTTGCCCGTCACTATTATAAAACATTTCATCAAATGAAAATATGTACAAAACACGTAAAATCAACTTGTATACATATCTTATTACATAATACATTTGTGACAAAGAAATTTCTGCCGGCGAGGCTACGCGCTCAGCCCTCGAAGTCTGTTTTGCGAACGCACTCCGACCTGAGTGCACTCTTTGGCAAGTGCACTTATGTTACGCTGTTTAGCAGCGGTAGAGTGCACTTTTCGTAAGTGATACTCGCCGTAAGTGCACTTTATTTTGCGCGCTTGACAGAGGTATTAGTGTATATTATTCTCGGAAAAGCATCTCGTTTATCATGAAAAAGAGGAATCCGATTTTAGAGTACGCGTGCACGGTGTGGGATCCTGACACCGCAACGTTAAGAACGAAACTTGAGCTTGTCCAGAACTGAGCTGCTCGTTTTGTTTTAGGTAATTATGGTAGTAATCTAAGCATTACAAGTGCTAAGCAAAGCTTGGGATGGCAATTAGTTGATTCATAGGAAAAAATGCCTCCGCCCTAAGTTATTACATAATATATTTCACGATTGCTCTGGTATCAGAAAATTAAATTACCTTCGGCCCCCAAGCTATGTATCGCAAAGAAGAGACCACCCGAAAAAGATCCGACCCTTTCAATGCAAAACTAATTATTTTAAACATTCTTTCTTTCCAAGAACAATGGAGGAGTGGAATAATTTGCCAGTTTCTGTGGCTTCTATTTTATGTAATGACGATTTATTTTTATCACTGAACGCTTAAGGTTTTATTTTGCTTTGTAGTTCCCTTTCTTGTTATTCGCTTTAAAACAGGAGTGGAATAATTTGCCAGTTTCTGTGGCTTCTATTTTATGTAATGACGATTTCTTTTTAGCACTGAACGCTTAAGCTTTTATTTTGCTTTGTAGTCCCCTTTCTTGTTATTCACTTTAAGACAGTGTCTTAAAGCTTAGCTGTCCTGTGTGCCGCGATATTGAGGTGAAAAGTGTGCCCTATTGTCATGTATTGTGTAGAGGAACTATGCTGCATGTACGATCCTAATTTCCTTGGATATATCCCCCCCCCCCCCCTACTGTAATGTCTAACGGCACTGTGGGATTAGGCATAATTAAAAACAAAATAAATAAATAATGGGCTTGAAGAATAAATTTGTGTCGTCGGCATCATCGAAAGCCTCGATTGACTATGCCCGCGGGCTTCCTGTCACCTATCTGAAGAGGACCCATTTATCTGGATTGTATCGATCTAGTTACTACGGTATCGTAACGACAAAAACACCACTATCACATACAGCGAAGCTTTTCAAGAACTATAGATAAGGTCAAAAACGAAACACTGGTACCACCACCTACCGGCCAATTTCGCCAGTAAATTGTGTGCATATCGACACCGAATATCTTTCTCTAATCCGCGAAGCGAGGCGCCACGCCACCACTCGCTTCAAAACGGCCATAACCGGTCCTTCTCGGTGTCGAAGTCATGAGTTTGAATCAAGTACAGTCAAAACTCGATTTAACGAAACCCGATTTAACGAAAATCTCGATTTAACGAAGGTATCCTAATTCCCCCTCAGACGCCCAAAGGGTTCAATGCTTTGACTAACCCGAAATAACGAAACCGATTCCGTGATCTGTCCCGATTTAACGAACCTTTTTTCGAGAAATAAAGGTGAAAAAGTGTAAATTTTTGGTCTATTTTGTAGACAGCACCCCAGACATTGGTGCGGCCGTTGCTCACAAAGCGCACGCAGGTAAAGATCACCGACTTCTTTGGCGGAAAAAAATTTGTAGTCCCCTCGGGCCTTTCTTGTCGAGTAAGAATTTTTGTTGTTTCTTTTCATACGCGCTAACGGCGCCGGTCGTGGTGTTGGCGCTACCCACTCGAAAGTAGCGCCGGGGGTCATGACGATGACCATACGGACCCCCAAAGATTGCGCTAGTTGTATGATTACCAACTTTGGCGCCAATTTGTCATTAGCTGTGTGGCTTGCCGTCCCGTCGGCGGTATTTAGGGAAGATTGTTGCGCCGCTAGCCGAACCGTCCTTTGGGTCGGTGCTACCGGCGTGAATTCGTCACGCGCGAGTGCGACGAAAAGTGAAAATGGTACGTGCTAACCGATACGACCGCGATAAGCTGGTACGGTTTATGCGGATGCAAAATGCATTATGTTCAATGGGTGCTCAGTCGGGGACTTGACTTTACTACTTTTAAAACGAAAGTACTGTTTAAGCGGGTACGTTTTAACGAAGTTTTACTGTAATCGAATGTACTGAATTATGTGCCCAAGAAATGCCTCATTCAATTTAACGAAGTTCTCGATTTAACGAAATAATTCACGGCTCCCCTCAACTTCGTTAAATCGGGTTTTAACTGTAGTAGGAATATTTTTGAGTGGCATTTTATGAAACAGAAATGTTTTCTTTTTTTGCCGAAAAAGCGTTGACATACGCAGAAAGAACTACAGAATCAGTTTTTAAGATAGCTTTACATGAATGGCGTCGTCTTCAGTGTTCCTTTGAACGTCGCTTAGTTAGGTAACCTAATTCGGAGTGGATACGGGAAGTGCTCATGAACAGTGCCTGCGCTGCTCAAGGAAACCATGCGTCTAGGCCGGCGTCAAACAGCATGCATCTATTCATTATTTTCGCATGTTTCGGATGATCCAAGCATGTTTCAACAGGTCTCAGCTTGCAAGTGATCGCGCGTTCAACGAGACAAATAATATTGTTACGACGGGGGAAAGACGTCATCGCTGAACAAGACGACAGGGCAGGGAGCTCAGCTGGTCAACGGCTGCGCGTCCGGCACGAGGGTCTTTTTCCAACGTCTTTCTCCTTCACTTGTGTCCTAAACTTCATCTTCTTCTGTACTGTTACAATATATAATATCAGCAGAAGAAAACAAAACAAGTGTGATGAAGGGGGAGATATAAACACCGCTAGCAACGAAGAAGCAAGTTCTTTCTTGTACGGCCTTTCGCATGTCTTGTGCAACAAGTACATCTTATAACACTTGTACAATAAAAAAAGGCATACACTTGTGAAAACAATGTGTTATTTCACTTTCTGCTTTAATGACCACCTTTTATAGAGCTTGAAGTTCTATTTATTTTTGTTTCACAGGGGCGTCCTCGATTAAGAGAACACTGCTTTTGCAAAGCCGAGCTGGACACTCACAGAAGGGTAGCTAGCCACAGAGTTGAAAATTTAGCCAGCCCAGATACACTGTGGGGTGGCCTGGTAATACTGAAGTTTGTACGAGTCTTACCTCAATGACGTATGCCAAAATGCCTTGATTGGCCCTAAATATTTCTCGTATTCTACACCTGTTCGTTATCACCAAGTGGAGAACTTGTCAGCGGCATGCGGCGAATTCCGGCTAGAAAAATATAGGGGGCATTTTTCTGTAATTTACAGGTTCATCTCAGACGCTGTGGTCTCATTCTACATCAGTTGAGCGGAGCAGTCCCAGTGGTCATTGCGATGCCCGTCGTTTGGGCTCGGAGACTGGATAACCAAAACGATTGTTCTCGATAAACATAGGGTCTTGAAGTTCAAGCCGCTGCCAGAAACCGTCTATATCCAGAGGAGCGGCGTGGCCTCCGTATTCTTCGGGCAGCATGCTTGGTGGCATTTCCTTGTGCAGTTCATTATAGTCAGTGCCATGGAAGTGGATCTGTTTGAAATAAAAATCGGCACATTCGGCGAAAGTTTGCCTTGGTTTTTAAAAATACAATGTACGTTTGAGTAAAGCCGAGTCTTTTGCGTAACCTAGACGTTGTAAACTCCGTTGAAATTTTTTCATTCTTGCAGATTGCCGGCATGAAAAATGAAATTATGAGCATTACTATCAACGCTAATTGCTACAACCACCAGTGCTAATATTTGAATGAACGATGTGCGTAGAAAACACCTGAACCACTCAACCACAAGCAATGCTCAAAGTGCATCTTCTGACAGCCTTTCTATTACTGGCCAGCCTTGCAACATACGAGGCAGTTATATACCATACCGTGTAGCCTGCATTGCGTGTTTAGCAGCGGCAAGCCCTTGAGCATGTGGTTTTCATTGGTATACTGTGCGGAAAAAAACATCAGCGGCATAAAACATGATGCTTACAGAAAAAGTATAAAAAATCTGCTTACCCTCTTGGCCATCTTCTGTTTGAGGAAAGGCCTCACTATGGCTAAGAGAAAGTATATGGCTCTGGACTGACGAACCACATGCAGAGCTTTCAGTCGCATTGGCATACAGTTCTGGAAGGAAGGAAGAGATTGGGATGAGAAAAGAATGCTTAGCTCCAATGGAAACATCGAGACATTTTCTAAAAGCAGTTTCCAGAAACATTGCAAAGCTGTAAATCTATTATTTTCAAGCTATGCTTACCGACTCAGGGTCACTGTATATTTCAAATAATTTAAAAGGTGTGCTTCTGTACACCACCCGCAAGGAAACCACATTTTTTAATATGATGTAAACGTGATGCGGCCTATATGCAGCGCAGAGGTAACAATAGCGTAATAATAATGGTAATAATAACAGTAGTGGAAGCCGAAAAGAGTGCAGTAAGAGTCAGGTTATTTGTTATTTTCTTCTTCTGCACACCTGTTCATCACAAGTTGACCGTCGACTAGACGGACGACGTGTAGTTCTTACAGAAGCGAGGCACAGTGCACTCAGAGCAACAGACAGAACTTAATCTTCACATAACAGCAACAACAAGCAATACAGAAGCGTATTTGCAAAGGCAAATTCACTTCTGTGCAAAGACTGGCTCAAGATCACGCGTAGCTGCACGCGCTGGCACGCTGAGCAGCACTAGAACTCAACTCTGAAGCAGGGCCTGCTTGCTTCTATAGTCGAAGCACAATCCTGCCAGTGTTGCCAAATGTCGGTGAGCAAAAGTAGCTAGATGGCAGCGTGAAAGTAGCTAAAAGTAGCTAAAAAATCAAGCAAGGAGCTAAAAGTAGCTAGATTTTTTCTTAAGAAATTTTATTTTATATTTTGCATATATAACGCATTTATAGGCAGCTCTATTATTGTAAAAATTAAACACAGCTATCAAGATATGGTTTCCTGCAGGCGACTAGGCATGACAAGTGCTAACTAACGAATAACGAATGATGAATGTGCTCAGGTTTCGATTCCGATAATTTAGGCAGACGATTTTGCAAAGCGTTAAGGCTTGCGCGCTAAGAAAAGACGAGGTGCGAATGCATCACTGCTCTGTAAACATGTAAAGAACAGTCGTTTATCTACTTTTTGCACGTACACAGAAGCCTATGAATGGAGAGCTATGAAAGGTGTAATGACTGTCCAGGCACGGCCGCTCATTGAGCGGCCGTGGCCCAGGCGATATCTTCAGTCCGCGACTCGGCGTAACTCGGACCGGTGGGCCTCTTGGCCTCTTATCCGCTCGGTGCTGACCGCGCATGATCCGCAGAGAGAGTCGAATCAGACAATCGATTCCAGGCGCCTTATGGTAGCCGTGCAAAGAACGTTAAGAGTTTAAATAATAGGAATGCGTACACACATGCACAATAGTGTACCGCGAGCACGACTTCGATGCTCATCGGAGCCCCAGCGCTGCGCGATAGGCGACACCCATCAGAAGCTGCGCCGCCGCATCAGCCGCATCGCCTCGCCTCTTTACTTTGTGAGCTATTTTTTTCTTTTTCCCATTGAGGCGGACATGAAGGAAGCTCATGGAGGCAGAGGCGGTGAGGCATACCAACACCCTTTAAGTGGCGCCTTGTATTGCATCCTCCTCTCTCTTTTCAAGTGTTTCCTTCTTTCTCGCAGGATATCTTTGTCTGGTTTGCGTCTTGTTTAAAAACTACCAGATGACGCTATGTGCCTGACGTCAGTTTCATCATGTGTAGCATGATGTGTAGCGTCTGTGGGAAGATTTTTCACGCCAAAATAGTAATTTTCCGAAATGTAGCCAGATTTAAGCTAGATTTCACCAAAATAGCTAGATTTGTAGCTAGATTTTAAAGAAAAGAGCTAAAACAGCTACTCGTAGCTAAACTACCTTTCTTGGTAGCTAGTTGAGTACAAAAGTAGTTAAATCTAGCTACAAGGTAGCTAAATTGGCAACACTGAATCCTGCAGAACCGACAATCGCGGCGCGATGCGCTCTTATGAGAGTTGCGCTGATGAAGAGCGCGAGCCCTGCAGCACGCGCGAACATGTCCTCACGCGCTGTCTCCCCAAGGTCGCGATAAGAGAGGAGAGACTAGCTCGAGCAGCGGGACGCAGACGCTGGAGAGCGCGTCTTCTCTCTCTACTAGAACCGCTCCGTGCCTTCCGTCGTGGTCTGTCGCCAGACAGCCTGGCGCTTGGGTCGACAAGGGCGAGGAGGTACTGCGGCGCGTGCGAAAGTGCGCATTCGGCCGTGCTTCACACGCGAAGCATTGAGATATTTTTTTTTTCGTTTGCGACGTTTTCTTGGACAGGCTCGCTGAAACTGTACACATCACTCTCAATTAATTTGTTTAACACATATATTTGTACATTTCATCTATATCCTGCCATATTTTAGTGCGAAGGTACTCATACCCTCAATATCACCGGCCAAGAATCTTGTTCGATCTTGGTTTGTGCCGTCGCTCCGATTCCCTAACTGTTTCGTGAGGTCAATATCACGGAGCCTCGTCAGTAATTCAAACTAGCGGCTCCAAAGAGTGAGTATCAAAGACGGGTTTTTCAAGCTCGCAACCCAACGGAGAGATAGAGCGACTGAACTATGTGACTGTCCACAAACTTTTGCAGTGCTTTCACATTAAAAAGGAAGGTATTCGAACAGGTCGGGTCCGACCCCGAGTACGCGTTTACTTGCACGAATTAGTAAAACATTTGTAAGCTTACATGACGTCATCACGGGAAAGATGATGACTAATCTGTTCATCGAGTATCTTGTGGAAACGTTAAACAATCGGGTATCTCCTGTAAAAATAGCAATTGCATGTACCGAGTTAAAACAAGCAAGGCGATAAAAGTCCGTGCTTTTGCACTATAAGTCGTTTCACAGAGATAACTCCGGCCAATTATCACCTACTGGTTTTGTTATGGAGTGGACAAGGGTAGAGGATCGAGTGAGCGGCTCGTTAATCAAACGTAGTTTCCATGGCTGTTGGCTTTTAGTTGCTGCTGTGGCATGGTCACCAGGCAAGTTAGAGGCAACGCTCGCGCGATTAGAGCACAGGTCGTGTTTGATACGTCGAGGGTATTGTTCTTGAATCTTTTTCATTACCCTGTCAAAAGGGCGTAACGTTGTAGCGAATATACAACTACTCCGTTCTGAGTGCTATCTTACTTGGAGGTATTCAAAGAAACGTCGTGTGAGGACGAGGTTGTACGACAGAAGGCTGTTGAGTGTGTATCCCGCCGAATCAACCAGTATGCTGACCCCGGCTGTCTGAGAGGTCGTATCTGCTGCCATGTACTCCAGACAAACAAGCAGTGCTTTAAGGGCCGGTTCGAATGTCCTTCTATCAGGAACCCAGACACCTGCAAAAAGAAGTAGGAAAGGCATTTTCAGCACATGGAAAGCGGAGAACAATGACATATTTAAGCAGAGCCTACACTCCCCGGCAATGCAAGACAGTCAGGTGCTTTTTCTCGTTTTGGAGCGTCCAGTGGTCTAGCATTGGAGAGGAAATCTTCTGATTAGTCCTATCTAAACATGGGCATATATTGATTTTCATTTCCAGTTATTGTGCTGGGCTAATGAACCCGAGGCCATGGTTGCCGCGTTTCGATACAGCTAAATGCAGGCTTCATTCTGTAGAACCTGCAAAAATAGCATACTTGCAAAAGGATATGGCACTATTATGCGAGTTCCTTATGCGTCTCGAAACCATGATGAGGTTTTTGACGAAACGTTGAAGCGGTATGAGACGGAATGAGTCGCACTGAACATCACGGTTGAGGCCATCAAGCTTCCAGTTACTGAATCCACTGCTTAGGATTTTTACTGATTGTCGACTATTCCTTGGTCGTGAACCGACACGAAGCGAATGTGCGTACTATGCAGCTCCGTATCACTCGTTCGTAGTACTCGACGTCTTAGTGAGGGACATAGGGAGGTAAGGTAAGAGGGAAAGCGATGTGCAGGACGTTGCCATATCTTATGAAACTACAGATTCTTAATTACATTTACAACCTGAGCGATGTTTTTCCTTTTGAACTCAACGACAACCGTTAGTCTCTGAAGAGTCAGCTTTACCACCGAAGAGACAAACTGCGGGAAAAATCAGCCCAGGCGCAGATTTCAAGGCCTAAAGGTTCCTCCCACTATATCTTGCTGTGCACTGATTTTTCACCAACTTTGCGGCGATGTATACATGATGCTTTTTGAGCGACGCATATAGGTGAGTTATGTGGTGCTCATGAAGAATATACGCTATTTCATTTCGTTGCTTTAAGTGTCGCATTGCGTTCACGTTATGTGGAGGCAAAGTTGACCTGATGTTGCCAAACGGCCGGTTGCAGTCGCATCTCCGTTGGCTCGAAGAAGACCGGCGCTTTATCGCCTTGCTCGGCAACAAGACGCCCCACACCCACAGCAGCGGCGAGGAAAGGAATGAGCGTATATGTATTCCGGCGGTAGGTTTCGAAGTTCACAACACTCAAGATGACGACTGTGGCTGCTGTGAACCTCCGTGCGTCAACGCACACGCGGCTCGATTACACTTTTCGCGCGAATAACGATGCTAAAAGTGTATCGTCCATGTTGGAAGGAGTATGAAAGAGCTGTGTAACCATGAAAATACCGAGCACTGCAAAAATATTGGCAAATATTGGAGAAATGGCGAGAGGCCTACAACGCGCCTTCCGTGCTTCCGATATAAACCACGTATTCGAAAGGTTGAACCAGTCGTTGTAGGGGTGCTCTCCTCGGACGAACAGTTGCGCACAAATTAGTGATTCGTTACAGGCTACGAAACAAAGGGACGGTTCGTAGTCTGGAAAATGACTTGTTGTTGTGGCAATGTGGTTAATCTCGAAAGACCCATTTTTAGCACAACAAGCGCGGTCTGTGTGGCGTGCATACCCACTATTCCCCCAGTAGTTAAGCCTCCGGAGCCACAAGAAGCTGGGCTGTTTGGCTGCTGCATATTGCCACCTATAGCATTGCCAGGTGGCACCTTTCAGAAAGAGAAAGGACGACGAGGAGTTAGTCACGCTTTCGCATATGGGCCGTTACCAACGTTCCCCTTGGCCAAACCCCCCTTATTACAGTCCCATGCTTTCGTGTCTGGCCCCTGGTCGCAGAGTACGTGACACTTTAGTGCAGATGATATTTGAAACAGCACACATTTGCAGTAACAGCATGGCATGCCCAAGAAATCACTTGCAGTAATTACGAAATGCTTCTGTAGAGGACCAGCAATACTGGCTAATTAATTCAATCATAAGCCCAGCCATATGGTTACAAAGCTATGCGGCTCTCGCGAATTTCCTAGCTGAAAAAAATTCAACTTGACGTGGGGTTCGAACCTGTGACCTCCGCCTGTCCCAGGAAATCGCTCTATGAACTGAGCTGACCAGAACGGTCAGCAGAGCAAATAGTATTGCACGAGGTTTTTACCAATAACTCGATGTGGGAACAATGTTATTTCAAAATTCTGGATGATCCAGCAGAATGGAATGAAATCGCGGTAATTACAAAAGCATTCCGGAGGCGCTACCTGCAGTGACAACCGAGCCAATGCACCGAAATGCTTGCAACACATTTGTACTGGTCTAAAGCACACAAAGCAGATGGAACTCCTAACTCTAACGCAACGCTGTCAGAACTCAGGGATTGCTCTACGCGAAGGAGAGTGGCAAATCCCACGACGCTCTCCCGATGGGCATGACAGCTGCACATGCTCATTTGCTTGGGTGCGCTGCACGCAGAAATTGACCTTCGAATGATATCATTAAAACTATACAGAAGGCTGCACATCATCCGTCCATCGAAACTGATTTGCTCACCGTTTACCATGCTTTTTTTTTTTTTTTTTTAGGCTCGTTTCCGGTTTCCGGGGTTTAACGTCCAAGTAAATACGCATGCCTTGTACATTTTTATCGTTTTTTGGAGCTTAAAGTCAATTGGGTTAGGATTATGGTTTATGGAGTTTAACGTCTGAGAGGCTGCGAAGAACACTTAGTGGAGAGTTCGGGCGATTTCGACTGCCAGGGTTTCTTTAACGTACACTGAGAATTTATGGGCCTAAACTATAGCGGTACGCTGGGGTTTTCATATAGCCAACGCGAGGGCTTCCTCGGCGTTGCGCCAGGAGATGAGCGGTAGCGAATATTGCGCAACAGACACTTCACGCCTTTTGGACTGACCCATATATCTTTTGGCATGGGCGTTTGCGCAGAGTTTACCGTCTTTATCTGAAGCCTTGGCCTGCAAAATATATGCTGATATTTGCTCTCTGCGAGCTCGGCTGTCTGGCACAGATATCCTACTCGCACTCCCCATCACTGCTCACCCCTTCTTAATTGTTCCACAAATCCTGAGGGAGCATTTTTTTTTATTGCACTAGAAGGTGCTCAGTAAAATATGATATGTATCTTGACCGCGAGCGACAAAACGATAATGCAACGCTTCATAGAGAAAAGAAAAAAAAAAGCAATAAAATTTCAACCAGCCAGTTCTTCCAAGTGAAATTTTGTTCATTCCGCCCTATATTAACAGTACTACATTGGGAAGCCACAGTCTCACCGATTTTCGAGTGCATTGATCAGTTGCATTTACAGGTTGCTTCACTCGATTCCTGCTCACTATACAGAATTTACTAGTGTGTCCATAAAAAGAGTATTGCTCGAAAGAAATAGGCAGGAAAGAAAACGAAAAAAAAAAAAAAAGAACTGAGCGACACACAAGCTCCGCGTTTAAGAATGTGACGCGAAAGCATTAATGACTCCCACCTGTGGCTCCACTTGCAGTTCCTCGTTCACATATGCAGGTTCCGCTCATTTAATTACAAATTCCTTAATTTGTGCCTCAAAAAAAAAAAAGGGGCGCTTAAGGCTACTTAAGACTCCTATGAATGCGAGGGCAATTCAGTTTAATCCAAATTAATCCACCCTAGTCCAAAGTAATTACTCTTAATCCAATGTAATACGCCAGTCACTCTAAATCGCAGTAGTTGTGCACTTCGTTGTCGCTGAATAATCAACAATTTCCGGTAGGCTACGTATAGGCACTAAACTTTTCATTACTATAAATAAAAAAGCTTTAAGCACTCGTATTATCGAGGTTTACGCGTGCTGATTCATCAGTGAGCCCATGAGGCCCTGCGCAAGTCACCATCTCCTTTCATTCTCTTGTCCGTGCACGAAATGAGTTGCTCTCTCTTCACTTTATTTACATAATACTGCAGATTTCATGTGGTCCAAGCAGGACCACATGAGATCCTTCGTACAGAAGATTGTTCGGGATACTCATAATTCAATATGTCGGATATGGAATT